>NC_140514.1:10450729-10940729 GCF_964339955.1 Pipistrellus hanaki
CCTCCTGCCACCGCCCTCTTAGTCACCTTGAAATCACCTTGCATTCTTGACTAATTCCCAAACCTCTGGATCATAGGCCACCATCTGGACTTCTGTCCTCCTCCAAGGACATGTCTGCATCGGGCCACTGCTCAGCTGTAAATCTGTGACAATGGCTAGAGCAAAACGTGCTCCTCACAAGCACTGACGTTTTTCTCACAGTAATATTGCCAAATGTCCATCATTCCAATCATCATCCTAATTCTCCGTTTAACAATATGTCATTTGTGCATTAAGAATAAATCTTGTTAGGCGTTTGCCCAGAGAAATGTCCCTTCTCTAAATGTTTAGGAATTACCGTTTCCAAAAGGAGACATTCAAAGACAAACAAAATCACTGACTTCCGAGTGTTGGACTGGAATGTCCCCCACTGGCCAGCTGGGCCCGGCCAACTGCCTGTGCCTTTCCACACGTCAGCAGGTTCCCCTCATAAAAGGTTTACAGCTCAAGCCAGGCTGGCTGCAGACAGAGTTACAGAAACACAGTACAAAGAAGTGAGGGGAAAACAGTGTGAGACCAATTAAAACAAATTGGTAATGAAAGCAACAGCTGGATGTCAACATGTTCTGCTCTGTTAATGGCATGTCAACCGGGTGATTTTTACAGGAGCCGGTGCTGTCTGAAGGGAAAGAGAGACCAGAGCTCTAATGGGATGGGGTTGGCCTGGACCTCCTCACCAGAGGCAGTCCTGCCCACTCAACTGGGAAGGCCACCTGCGCCTATGAAAACCCCAGCAAGCAGCTTTTCCCTCCTCCAACGCCTCCTCCTATGTGTCGCTGCAGGGAATCACATCAAGTGCAGAGCTCACTTGACCAATGATGCTCCAACAGAGGAGGACAGACAGTGCAGCCTGAGAGGCACTGGGTTCGAGCCCAGTGCTGTCACTAGGACCTTTGTCCCTGCTTCAACACAAACAGCTCATCTGTAAAAAGAGGAATACAACACTCCTTTTTTGTCTGCCTTACAGACATATCTCAAAAGTTTTACCACAAAAGGGACCCTTTGAAAAGAACTGAAAGAAATATTCAATTGAAAACTAAAGAAACCTACAAGCATACTATGAGTATCCAAGACACCGGGCTTAAGTAAATAATGTACATACGTTACTGCAGTCTGCAAAAATCAAGGACAAGGAGGAAGGAAGAAAGGGAGGTCTATGTGACTCCAGAAGCAAAACTTAAGTAGTGTTAATGTAGCTGGAAGTTGAGCGGGTAGGGGTGAGGGATCTGGGGATAGAGAACAATGGCCATCTTCTGTATGTTTAGTGTCAATACATGTTTAACATCGCTCAAAACATTGTAAGGAAAGTCAGAAGAAAATTACAAGAAAAATATTTGCAAATAATTTTGTAGATTCAGGACAAATTTAGTTACTATATATGAGAACCTAGAAATTGCTATGGGATCTAAAAAGACAGCTTACAAAGAAGAATATGGATATAAGAAGTTGTTCAGCCAAACCGGTTTAGCTCAGTGGATAGAGCATTGGCCTGTGACTGAAAGGTCTCAGATTCGATTCCGGTCAAGGGCATGTACCTTGATTGCAGGCACATCCCCGGTAGGGGATGTGCAGGAGGCAGCTAGTCGATGTTTCTTTCTCATCAATGTTTCTTTCTCATCGATGTTTCTAGCTCTCTATCCCTCTCCCTTCCTCTCTGTAAAAAATCAATAAAATATATTTTAAAAAGGAAGTTCAAATTTACAAATGTAAACAAAATGCAAATTATAATTATAAAATACCATTTTTCTTTTATTAAAATATATTTTATTGATTTTTCATAGAGAGGAAGGGAGAAGGATAGAGAGCTAGAAACATCGATGATAGAGATACATCAACCGCAATCAATGTACATGCCCCTGATAGGAATCGAACCTGGGACCTTTCAGTCTGCAGTGTTGGCCTGCAGACTGAAAGGTCCATTTAGGCTTCGGCTAAAATACCATTTTTCAATTATTATAATAGCAAAAGCTGAGAGTTCCACAACATACTTTAGCAAGACAGTGTTGAGACAAGCTCTCTTAGATAATGTGGATTTAAGTGTAAATGCATACCACCTCTATAAAAGCCCATTGGCAAATATCAATAGAACTTCCAAATTCATTTACCCTTGCCCCAGATATCCCACTTTAGAAAATTTATTCATACATATGTTTGCATCTATTTAAAATATTTAAAGGGTTATTTATTGAAGGATTTTTTTTTTCAAAAGAGAAAAATTATACCTACCCAAGTTGTCATCTATGGGGATATAGTAAAATATGGTATAGCTCTACAATAGAATACTATAAAACTGCAAAAAAAAAAAAAAAAAAAAAAAGTATGCAGAAACTCTGCCCTTGTTTCTACTGCCACATAACACACTATCCCAAACTCAGTGATGCAAAATAATTACTTTATTATGTTTATGGAGTCTCTGGGTCCAGAATTCAGAAAGGGCCCTGGAGAAACAGTTTATTTCTCTTCCACCTCTTATGGGTCCTCAACTAGGAAGACTTGAAGCCTTGGAGTTACCTCCATTGCAAGATGCTGAGATACTGGGAAGGTCTGCTCACTCATAAGATGATGCTGAATGCTGGATTTTGGAACCTCAGCTGGGGCTGAAGCTGCAAAACCTACACATGGCCTCTCCATGTGACTGCTTAGGCTTCCTTACAGCATGGTGTCTGGCTTGCAAGAGCAGCATCCTCAAAAGAATGCCGGGAGGAAGTTGTTTTTCCTCTTTTGTCCCGCCCTCATCTTATAGCATCACTTCCTCCATGGCCACATTCCCATGCCTGTTCAAGGAGAGGGGACTTGGAATCATCTCTTGGTAAGAACTGTCAAAGTCACATTGGAAGAACAGGTGTGATGGGAAGCTATTGTTGCTGCCATCTTTTAAAAATACAATCTTCCTGGCTATGTGGAAAGATACAAAGTTAAGTCAAAAAGCAAAATATAGAAAGGCATATGATATGCTACCTTTTTTTAAAAAAAAAAAAAACAAATGGAAGAATTAAGCTTGGATAAACATTTTTTTAAAACCTGGAAATATATATTAAGAAACTAATAAAAAAAAATAGCTAAATTTTGTGGGGGAAGTTTGAGGGAGTTGTAGAGAAACTGGTAAAAGAAAGTAGGATAGAGAGGTATTTCACTTCTGTCATTTTTTCAAACTTGGGAATGTGCATCATTTGAAAAAATATTTTAAAATATAATGGATAAACACACTGACAAATGCATACATCTTAAACACACACGTAACTCTTCTACTAGAATAATTATGTAGGTTTCTGATAATTTAAGTTTTAAAAAAAAGTATTTACATACGTAAGCTTTCCCTGGTACCCCTAAGCAAACAGCATTATTTTGGCCCAAAGAAAAATCACCTTAAAATATTCTACACACTTGGATAAAAAATGGACTTTGCTGCATTCCCGCTGTGTTTGGAGGTCAGTGATGCTCAACAGGATAAGGCTTGGAATCAATTTTTTTCATTGCATTTCATTCCTCAGGTTAAAATGTCACTGGTCTTGGACTTTGATAATAATATCTCTCTTTGCTTCTCTCTCCCTCTTAATAAGCAATATTTATTTAATGTTACCCTGAGCCTAGCTATTTGCCAATCATGTCAACATAGAAATTATATGCAACATATAATTTAATCATCACAATAACATTGTAATAGGAAGGAGCTATTATTTTGCCAACTCCTCAGATAAGTTTTAAAAAACCAAAATGTACACATTGTATATCGTGGAGACATACACATGTGTGAAGGTTTGTGTGGCTCCAAAACTTAATCTCAAAGTCAATTTAAGACCTCACATTCTAACAACTGGACTTAACACTCATCTGGAAAACCCTTTAACAGACCATGAGGTCATCTAGTTCAAGGTAACTCTAAAGAGTACTTCAACCAACCGCTTCGATTATAAAAAAGGAAATTAAGGTCAGAGAAACAAATCATGAAGCAAGCCCCACACAGCTTCCACAGTAGAATCTAACTCCCGACTTCTAGTGGGGTCTGCAGCAAATGTCCTTCTTCAGTAGTGACAAATTCACTTGTCACCCAATAACCCTGCCACAATTTCCTGTGACAGGTTGTGTTCAAATCTAATCCATTCCAAGATACTCTCACAATAGAGCTGCAGTGGCTGAGTGGGCGGCTAATCAGCATGACAAAGGGAGAGAAAAGGCCCACTTTCTCTTGGCTGTAAAAAGAGCTGTAATTATGCTAATGCATTTATAAAATATTATTTATAGATTGGGCAGAGGCTGCCAACAAACCACCATGGAACTGGGATGGTCCCTGACTCGGGAATACCTATCCATTATGTAGATAAACACCACCTGAGCTGGGAAGGCATTTCAGATGCTCCCACTTGTCCCTAGACTTCAGCCAGGACATTAACATTTGACTTACTAAGGCTAACATTCCTCTGTGTGAAATGAAGAGTACGCTCCAGCAAGAGTACTTCATTGATGTTCAATGTCTGTTCATGCCCTCACCGTATTGGCTCAGTTGTCTGGGTGTGGACCCATGCACCCAAGGGTTGCTGGATTGACTCCTGGTCAGGGCACATGTCGGGGTTGCAGGCTCAATTCCCAGTAGGGGGCATGTAGGAGGCAGCCGATAGATGTTTCTTTCTCTCGCTCTTCCTCTCTCCATCTCTCCCTCTTTCTTCCTCTCTAGAAATCAATAAAAATATTTAAGTAAATAAATACATATCCATTCATACACACAGCAAGGACTTATTGAGTGCCTTCCCTATGCCGGTCTCCCTCTCCAGGCCAGGCTTTAAGGAAGCAGAGATGAATCAAGCTCAGTCACTGGTAGCTATTAGCCACTAGCACAGTGTATGTGTGGATCAACTCACTTCCCTCGTTAATGCCAATGCCAATGTTAGCTACTTTATTGTTTCTTGATTGTCAATATTGGGTATGTGTGTTTTTTTCATCTTTATTTAGGTATAATTGAAAATGATTTTTTTCAACCTCCCATTGTTAGCCTAATATTCTAGATATATTTTTATTTCCATACACTCATCAATGCTGTTGCTGAGGAGGTGAGGAAGGGTGGACTTCCCAAAACAAACTTCATGCGAAAATCAGAGGAACTAGTGTTTCTCCCAGAGTCAAAACCAAGTTCCCCTGCAAAAGATAACTTACTTTAGATTGGAATTTAGGAGAGTTACAATCCTTCAAAGCACAACAAAGTCCCATGTGTTTTTTTAATATTCCTATAAATGCCATTGGCTTGGAGAGAAAGTAAATAGACTTTCGTGATATCCTCCATTGCTACAACTTTCTATCTAACACAACCACATGGGCTGAGCTGTGCAAATAATTAACCAGACCATGCTTTCTGACTTAACTAGATTCTGAAAATAGTAATTTTTCAGGCACAATTAATAAACATTTCAGGCTAGCAGTAATAAGGGTGTAAAACCCAGTATCGCCATGTGTCATTTTAAAGTTCAGGATCGGAAAGGGAATCATCACCTAAAAACTAGTCAAGCGCTCACTGCCATTTCATGGTCTGCCAGGTAAATTGGTAAACAAGGAAGTGTTTAGAACTGGGAGGTCTGCCTTTGCAGCTGCTCTGGAATTGTCATTAGAGTTTGCCAATCCCAAGGCAAGGGTTGAAAACATGCCCATTGATAACTCAATGCTCAGGGAAGTAGGGGAGAAAAACTCCAAGAAAAATCTAGGTTTTTCTCTCCTTGCCATAGATGATGTCATGAGGTAAAATGAAAATGATATTTAGACTCATAATATTGGACTGTAGTACCTCTTCAGCTACATACTAGCTGAGTGACTTGGCCACTAAATAAAGAAATGCTCAAATACTGTGTTGTACCTGTGACTAACAAAGACAAAGAAATGTCGGTGCCTATCACATAGGAACATATTGCTATAGGATGTCTCCAAGGGAGGATATATGGTTTTTAATTATCCCTAGGTAATACAGTGGTTCAGAGATCAACTACTAAAAACCTCACAAGACAAATGAGGCCTCATCATGACATTAAAGAAACTATTCATACTTCCTGAGACTTTTTGACCACTAATAGTTTTTGAAACTCTAATGTAAAAAAAAAAAATGATTATGAGGTAAATGTATTAACATCAACATTCCATAATAAACCTTTTTTACTAATTTGAAACTTCTACTAAACTGTGTACATATTAATCTCTCCAATTTTCTCCTATAGATAAAAATGGGCTTCTAAATTGAGAAATATTTGGATCTCATTGACAGCTCTACTACTAGCTCATCTAAATAAATAGGAAGCAAGCCTAACTCACTTAGAATCTTTAGTGTCATATGAATAAACATCTCATCTTTGTAAATTCTGTAACCTTTTACTTTTTATTTTTATCTATTCATTTGTAATATCTATTAACATATAATGAATAATATATATATCTTGATAGATGTAGTAGATATATAAAGATGCTAAACTATAAAAATGAAGATAATGATTTAGAAACAGTCTCTGCCCTCATGGAGCTTACACTCTAGGATGTTAAAACTGCAGAGTAGAGAGTCCTACAGAACATAGTGTAAGTGTATATTGAGTGCCTTCCATCCCCATGCCCAGAGGAATAAATCAAACTTGCCCTTCAAGACCTGCTTTAAATGCCACCTTCTCAAAGAATCCTCTCCTGATATCTGACCTTTTCTTCTTCCCAACTCCCACACAGTTCATCATTCATTTATCTATATTTTTCACTCAACATATAAACCTAAAGAACACCTACTTTGTGCACAGAATAAACACTCAAGGGAAAGTTGCTCAAAGAATGAATAAAGTAACATTTATCACCTTAGCCAGTTTGGTTCAGTGGATAGAGCATGATACCAGCCAAAGGCATGTACCTTGGTTGCAGGCTCCTCCCCAGCCCAGGCCCTAGTCAAGGGTTGTGCAGGAAGCGACCAATCAATGTCTTTCTCTCACATTGATGTTTCTCTCTGTCTTTCCCTCTCTATTCCACTCTCTATAAAAAAAATTAAAAAATAAAAAACAATGAAAAAATATCCTTGGGTGAGGATTAACAAAAAAACAACAACAACAACAAAAAAAAAAACCGAAAAAGTAATATTTATCTCTCATTTAGTAAAGACCTGAATGGATGCTAAGTGCCTGCCCTGCATTTTTTATTCCATATTAGTCTAATGTGGTAGAGATTGTTCAAAAGACTGAGGAGATAGCAGTGAGTAAAACAAAGAAAGCTCTCTGAAGCTTATACAATATTCTAGTAGGAAAGTCAGACAATAAAAAAAATAGATATGTAAAATTTAAATGACATATTAATACTTCGTGTTAAGTGACACAAGGTTTTGAAAAGGGTAGCAAGGGAATGGGGGTGATAGTGGTAAAATTTTAGATAGGGGATGGAATTTGAGTGCAGTTCTGAGTGAGGGCAAAGAGGGGAACAAAGGATGAATCTAAGAAAAAACAGTTTAAACAGATGGGAACATACATGTAGAATAGGTGCGTGTGGCTGAAGAGGAATGAATGGGAAAGAGAAAAAATAAAGTCAGAGAGGAGTTAAGAGGGCTAAAATTTGGTGGTATTTTGTAGGTCAAGTCAAGGAGTCTGAAAGGAAACTAATATTCTAGACAAAAAAAGGGCCACAAACTAAATGTAACAAGGACACAGAAGGCCTGCATGGCTACCTACAAACTCAGAGACAGAGTAACCACATAGGATGATCTGAAGGTAAAACTTTCTAACTCAAAGGAGGTCCTAAAGGTAGTCATGTCCTAGGACAGTATTTCTCCCGAACAAAGGCCAGTCTTCACTTTAACTGAGCCCTTTAAAAAAGTCTGTGGTCTTTTTGCATCTAGGACAACATACCTGATAACAAGCCTTTGAAATTCCAAGTGATTTCCTTTTTTCCAAAGCACAACCACCACAATCGAGCAGAGACTGCAAATCCCCTCATTGCAATTTTTATCTTGTTAATTGTTGGCTGTTAACTATCTCATACCTATGTATGTAAAAGAAGTATGTGTCTAGTCATTTTACTTTTTTATCCAATTGCAGAGGTTTTACTGCTTAGCTTTCTCCCCCCTCCTTAACCTCTCACCAATAGATTTCATGCAACCCTCTTACACCTCTACCTTTGCAATGTATAAAATAAGGTGCAAAACTGCCATTCTTTGGAGTATTTTCTCAATCTGTTCAGATTTTGCTTTCCAGCAATTGTCATCAGTTTGGCTCAAATTAAGTCAAAAAAATTCTTACAGGTTTGGATATTTCATACATCGACAGTATGCTGCCATCTCAAAGTTAAAAAGTGTTCACATTTCTCAAATTTTAAGAAGGCAGATGTAGTAGAGCACAATATAGTAAGAAGAAGGACATTATTGCATTCACACTTGCACACAAACAAACAAAAACCCTGAGTAGGAATAAACATGTGGATTCCTTCCTCAGAACAATTTTTTTTCTTCAATGTTATCTTATTTTTTCCCTCACTATCCCATTCCTGCCTCTTCTACCTCCACCCCTCACCCTTCATCCCCACAATCCCCACACTGTTCTCAGACCGAGTTATTAACACCCCTGTTCTGTCAAATGAAGACAGCACTGCCTGAAAGCAGTCCTAAAGCTAAGATGTGAATCCTAAAACTGGCACTAGTTATATGAAATCCCTTTTGTATGAAAAGTGCCTGAAGGAAGGAAAAGTACTCCCTATGCCAGAGGCAGAAGGGAAAAGAATCTGGCCGGTACTATATTGATAAGAATCACGTGTCTCAGAAAGAACAAACAAGTTCATCAGAAGCTGAATCCCTCAGCAAGGAGCATGCGAGGAAGGCAGGTATGAATGAATCAGCAGGATGCCTCCAGCACTGACTGGGTAACCAAGTGTCTTAGGAGGATAAACTGGCCTTATTGGCCGAAGCAGATCTATCAGACCACCAGAGCCCGATGCCCTTAAACACGTGGGTATCCAGCCAACCCTGCTTGTTCTCATTTCAGGCTCTCAGGCTACCTTCTGATAATCTGGCTCGCGTTCAGCGGCGGGGGATGTACTGGTGTGCTGGAAAGGTACATTTCTCTCTATAAATTGCAGCATTGGCATTCTGTATTCTCTGTGTTATTCTCCTGTGGATTTGGCTGATGTGGATCAGCATGCCTAAGTCCAATAAAGCGCTGAGAAACTGACCTGTCTGTTTTCTGAATCTGTAAGACGGAGGGGCCAGAGCCGGGGCTGTGATGTACTCAGTAGGTGTGGCCCTGCCAGGTGTGCTGGTAACTAGCCAGCCAGCCACGTTGCTTTTTAACTTCTCCGCTGTCTGATTCAAAAGGGTTGCAGGGGCTTAGATGAAACAGTATTTGGAAGAGTTTAGAAAGCTGTAAATTCTTTAGAGGAACACTGGAAAGTATCCACAGGACGGTGAGAGAAACAAAGCGTGCACTACGGACCTTGCTCATCTGGCTATTTGCGACCACCTGTGATAGAGAAGAAAGACTTTCCAGTCTGGGAGCAACGGGTGTGTTGGTTCCATGAAGAATGTAAAACTCGCAGGGGCACTCTCAGCTACTGAGAACGCACTCTTTCCTTGTTAGAGTAATTCTCTTTCAGGGATAAAAATTCTAATACAAAAATCTAGAACCAATTCTGAAGATGCATAAAACCATGCAAAAGTAGGCCTTCCTTTCCCCAACTGCCGACATGGCTTCGCTCTGGCACCCAGGACCGGGGCTTCCCTCCTCTTGCCACCTGCAGGCACCCAGGACCCAGGCTGACTTCCCTCAGGCTATATATATATATATATATATATATATATATATATATACATATATATATAATTTATGTGCCCAGAAATAAGAATAAGTACAACTATGTAATTTGTAGGGCCCTGCACAAAATAAAAATGTAGATCTCTATTTTCAAAAAGCAAGAACAAAAGTGCTATAAGATAATTTTCCTTCCTTCCATGGTCTCTTCACTTGTCGTGGTGCTTTTATTTGCTATTTAATGTCATTCTATTAAAAATTAATTTAAAATTTTAGCATGAATCGTATTGTCCATCTGTTTATTACATAATGACTGCTTTAAATGAAATTTGAAGGGCACTCACCTTGTATGCACAAGCATCAAAATCACATGATTTGTATTTCTCACAGGTCATACACACATACTGGTATGTATTTCTTTCTTGTGAGATCAGAGGAAGCACCGCACAAAAATAATTCAGCTGTTTTTATTCACGTCTAGTCACATGAACATGCTGCCAACACCCCACCTTCAGCTCACTCATGAGTAAGGACAGACTGACATTTCAGCATACATGGTTGTCTAATACAAGGAAATAACATACGTAAGAAATGATAGGGTTTTGCTGAAATCGGTTTGGCTCAGCGGTAGAGCGTCGGTCTGCGGACTGAAAGGTCCCAGGTTCGATTCCAGTCAGGGGCATGTGCATTGGTTGTGGGCACATCCCTAGTAGGGGGTGTGCAAGAGGCAGCTGGTCGATGTTTCTCTCTCATCGACATTTCTAGCTCTCTATCTCTCTCCCTTCTTCTCTGTAAAAAATCAATAAAATATATTAAAAGAAAGAAAGAAAGAAAAAAGAAATGATAGGGTTTTGGTTATCCTGTTTCTTAGACTGTCATTGCCTTCTTCCTGCCTCTGAAGAAGCTTTGGTTTTGAACCAGAATTGTGTTCTCTTGAGGCTGTCAGCACTCTCCCTCGGGCTGTCAAAAATGGGCTTTCTTTGAGTCCACTGACCTCCCAGGCAATCTCACCCACTGGAGTTCCGTGCTCACAGGGCATCGCAAATCAACAGCATGTGCTCATACAGTGGCAAGCAACAAAGCGGTCATGCACATTATGTGTACCTCACATGCAGGGTTACAATTATTAGGAATAATAAGAAATTATTAACATTTTTAAGAGGCCAGTGGCAGAACATTAAACCAAACATGGGATTGTTTTGAGCATGTGGTTTGTGCATATGACACAGGTCATGGGACCCTGGAGCCAGCCCTGTCAAGTACTGCTTTAAGAACACATAATTAAACTTTTCATACCAAGGGTATGAGGTTGGCACCATAATTATCTCCCATTTCTGAATGAGGAAACAGGCACAGAGAGATTAAGTAGCTTATTCGAGTGCTAATAGGAGCTAATAAGTAAGTGGCAAACTGGGGTTTGAACCCAGGCTTTTAAGCATAAGAAACCATGACCTTAAGCCCATACACAGTGTTGCTTCTCATAAAGTCATTGATTTTAAACTCAGTCCCTAGTTTCCTTGGCTCTTCCTACACCCTACATATCTAAAAGACCATTCATAGTCATCATAAAGAAATGCACAGATATCATGAGTATTTACTATAATTGACTACAATTGACTTCAGCAGCTCGCATGAATAGTGGTAACAGTTAGCACTGAGAGCTTCCTATGGGCCAAGCAATTTCATGTGCTTACAGACGAAGACTCAGAAGTTTAGAGAAGTTATGTAACCTTCAGCCTTCATCAGACTCAATGGAAGAGCCAGGATTCTGCCTCAGATAATTTGAGATCAATATTCCTAGTTTCCATATTTTGTCATAGCATTACAATGTCCATTTTAACGATGCCATGGCCGAGTGACTAGGATCGGACTTATATAGATACTAGTGTCCCGGTGCACAGATTCATGTACATTGAAATGAAATTAATTAGAAGAAATATTTTAATATCACTATTCTCCCTTTCTCTATAATAGAAGTGCCAACCAAATTCATGATAGACAATGACAAATCCAAATACACAAGTGCAATTGGCGCCAGCAAGAGCTTTATATGTATTGAGGATGCACGAGTCAACTTAGACTTTTATATTTTATGCTAGAAGCCTGGTGCACAAAATTTGTGCATGGTGGGGAGAGGGTTCTCAGCCCAGCTTGCACCCTCTGGCAATCTGGGACCTGCCTGGCTGCCCAATCACCCTTAACTCCTCTGCCTGCCGGCCCAATCACTCCTAACCCTTTGCCTGCCTGCCCTCTGCCTGCCTGCCCAATTGCCCCTCACCACTTGCCTGCCTACCTAATCACCCCTAACTACTCTGCCTGCCTGCCTGATTGCCTCTAACTGCCTCTTCCTGGGCCCTCACCATGGCAGCTTCATCCAGAAGGTCCTTTGGCTGTCAGGTCTAATTAGTTTGCTAATATGCAAATTGTCCCCTCAGGAGTTCCACCAGGAGATGGGAGTTTGATCACTCGCTATGACGTGTGCTGACTACTAGGGGGCGGTGCAGAACATGGCAGGTGATTTTTAAATGACCAGTGCATGTCATAGTAGCTCCTGCATAGAGCATCTGCCCCCTGGCCTTCAGTGTGCATCGTAGCTATCAGTTGGACGGACACTTAGCCTTTTGTATATCTAAATCATTTATTTCTGCCAGGTTTCTGTTCAATCTCTCAGGCTCAAAATTAGAGGTATAATTCAACTGAGAGAATAAAGTGTTTAGCATTTAAAGTGTGCACCCCAGTGCAAATTTGCCATTTTCCTTTAAGAGTTTCTTCCTCTGTTTGAAGAAAGTTCAAACAGAATTAGCCTAGAATGAAATACCGGAAACATAACGAGGCTACAAAAGTATAGGATGCTGTCCTTGGAGGAATTGTTATCCTGAGCTAATAACTTCTAAGCAATTAGAGGAAGTAATTGGATGAGCTCTCTTATTTAAATCCAATGATGAGAGAAAGCTCGAGTCCCGGTCTTGCTTCTAAAGTCCTTTATCAGTACCTAATTCTTTGGACAACCTTGAGATCAGAAGAGGCAGACAGGAAACTGGAAAACTCCCAGACCAGTCTCCAAAAACAGTTTCCTATTCAAAACCTGCTTCAAACTAGCATTATCATTATGGAAGATCACATAATTAAATAACGAAGGCATAACCAGAACACCCTTCTCCAAAATACTACTAAATTAGGTGACATGAAAAAGAAAAGAAAGCCGAAAATAAGTTTTGGTTCAGGACATAAAATGTACCGAGGCGCTGGGGGACTATTCACGCCCAGCAGTACTGTGTAATGATGGAAGGCTTTTAAATTCCTGGCGAATTTTCAAGGCACATAAAGGAAAATTAGGACTCTTCTTCCTAACAGATTTTTAATTATAAGAGCATTTTATTCAAACGTAGCTGGATTTTTTTTTTTTACACTCCATCGTGCATTCTGGAATTAATTGCATATCTGTATCTTAGTTCTCCTATTGCTGTTCACCTGAGGACATTAACATATTGAAGACGTTTTAAAATAGCAAAAGACCTAAACTCATTTTTAAAAGCCAGGAAATAAAAGAAAACAGAAGCATGTTTTCCAGTCCGGGGGCGGGGAGGGGGTCATTCCATTCCCTATTCCTTTTTTGGGCCACACCACTCCTATATTTTCTGTTTTTTTAAACAGAAGATGCCTTAGCTTGAGTTCCTCCAAAGCACAGCCAGAAACAAAGGGTTAAGTGCAATCATTGAGTGAGAAGATTGATTGGGGTGTCAGGATGAGGAATAGGGGAACCGAAACAGGGAAGGAAGGAGGAGAATACAAGATTGGAGCAACCATGGATGTAAAACGGTGCTGCAGTGGAAAGGATCGAATGAGAAGTCATATGCAACATACATTAGGACATGTGTCTGCCTGGGGAAAGAAAGAGGGGCGTTTATCCATTGGCTCTTATTCCTTAGTCAGAGCCTTCCTCCGCCTCCCCGCATCAACACAGTCATACACACATACAAACACATGCGTGCACCCATGTGAATGCCAAGTGGTCCCTGCGTTAGTCCCTCATCCCTGTGAAAGAGCAGCTGTGGGTCAGACAGACAGAGGCATGCCCTGGGCAAATGGGAGATGGGTCAGTTCAAGGTGCTCCTGAGTGAGGCTGAGTGAGGTCAGCGGGGAGCAGGTCACTGCAGCCAAACTGGGGAGCTGGAGTGAGAGGTCGGGAGGGGGGGTGGGATTTGAGTGGTTCCCAAGAGGAGCCTGATAGAGTGCACATGTTCGCCTCAAACCAGTCCGCACTGGAGTTCTGAGCAGCTGCTTACAAGCATGTTGATGGAAAGGATAAATTCAGCGACTATGTAAGACTTACATTGTAAGTAATGGTGATGTTGCAAAGGATTCACCAACATACCTAGAAGTAGGTTTACATTTTCTCCATTCCCAAACCCCACATCACCTGGAACCTCTCTCTGCCTCTCATAAAGTGTGAGCCTCACAGTATTCACGTCAGTCCCCGTGTTCGCTGCCACTGAGTTCACTCACACCCCCTGAATGGCCCAACCTGGCCTTCCTCTCGGGGCCTGGAGCCCTCCCTTCATTCCATGGCACTGGGTGCACAGGCACCCTCTCTCCGGAGACGGATATTTTTTGCTTCCACTGGCACACATCTTCAGCTCATTACGTATCTCCGCATTGACTTTCATCATCCTCACCTTCTCTGTCTTCTCTCTACAGGCACGATTTCCCCAAGATTCTGATCTTCATCCTCAGAGTTCCCTCATGATGGCATCTGCTTCCACCATAGAAGGTCCCTTTCCCCACTCCCAAGCTTCTAACCTCTCCTTCAGCTGTGCCCTCTCTGAAGCCCACCTGTAGGTTTGGAAATCCTCATCTCAGATGAGTCTGTTCTAGGTAAATGTGTCACTTTCTCTGAACCTCTCTCCTCTTGTGTTTCCTATTTCTGCTAATGAGACATTCATTCTTGCAGCCTCCCAGGTCACAACTCCCTGCTTATCAATAACCCCCCTGCCCTTATTCTACATATTTCTCAAAAAGATACCATTATGATTCACCCCTCTTAAGTAATTCAACAGAAAATACATCCAAATTGTAAATCCCCCAAAGACATTCATTTCTATCTTCATTTTAAGAATTCCCAACATGGTAATCTCTTTTTTAAATATATATATTTTATTGATATCAGAGAGAGAGAGGGAGAGAGATAGAAACATCAATGATGAGAAAAAATCATTGATGGGCTGCCTCTTACACACCCCTTACTGGAGAGTAAGCCCTCAACCCAGGCAGGTGCCCTGACTGGGAATGGAACCATGAGCTCCAGGTTCATAAGTCAATGCTCAGCCATTGAGCCATACCGACCAGGCAACATGGTATCTCTTGGTCTAGAAAAATTGGGGGGGAAAGTGAAAATCTGGAAGCAATGTATTTGCCAA
Organism: Pipistrellus hanaki; assembly: GCF_964339955.1. Classification (NCBI taxonomy): domain Eukaryota; kingdom Metazoa; phylum Chordata; class Mammalia; order Chiroptera; family Vespertilionidae; genus Pipistrellus; species Pipistrellus hanaki. The sequence goes on from NC_140514.1 coordinate 10,465,920, forward strand.
TGGCTTGGCTCAAATCCAGTTTAAAACATTTTTAATATATAAATATATGTATATATAGTTATGTAATACTGACTTTATGCACATGAATAAAAATGATCATATTGTTAATTACTTCTATTCATTTTAAATTTCCACTTTTCTCCTTGTTCCCCAGTCAACTACATAACTTCTTGCCTGCCTCTTCCCCAAGATAACAACCTGAAATGGCTGAAACTGGTTTGGCTCAGTGGTAGAGCGTCAGTCTGCAGACTGAAAGGTCCCAGGTTCGATTCCGGTCAAGGGCATGTACCTGGGTTGCGGGCACATCCCCAGTAGGGGGTGTGCAAGAGGCAGCTGGTCAATGTTTCTCTCTCATCGACGTTTCTAGCTCTCTATCTCTCTTCCTTCCTCTCTGTAAAAAATCAATAAAATATATATTTTTTAAAAAAAGATGTCAGAAAAAATATTAAAAAAAACCTGAAATGTATTATTTCATATTTTTCTCCATGCTCATGCATTCATGTATATATTCATATACCAGTATACATATGCATAAGTATGTAAACAAACAATATCTATATGTAGTCTTTATCAATACATTACAAAAATTGGATGATACACAGTATTTTAGCTATTGCTTTTCCTGTGCAATTTCACAGAAGTCTTTCAAAGTAACCAGTGTAGTTGTCACTCATTGTTCTTGGTGGTTTGGAAGTACAATAATTTATTTATCCATTTTATTATTTATGATTTTTTCCCATAATAATGTTGATGTAAAAAACTTTGTAGGTAATCCTTACAGACTGAAAGTTTTCTTTATGTAAAATAGATGATCAGGAAAGGGATTACTAGCCATAAGGGTGTATGCATTTTCTTATAGATGTTGAGGGACTGCTTTCATATTTGTCTTAGCATTTTATAAGCATGCCAGTTTTCCACTCTCAGGCGGCAACAGATTTTATGTTCATCTCAGTGTTTGCCAGTCTGAAGAGAAAAGTAAAGTCTATCACTTTGATTTATCTTTTCCTGACTACTAATGTGTTGAGCATCTTTTCATGTATTTTTGACCATGCAGATTTTCACTGCTATAAATATTTACTTCCTCTGTTTTGTTGCTTTTTTATCATTTACAACTTTCTTGTCAATTTTTCAGTATTTTATATGGAACCAGAAGGCTGGTGCACAAAAATTGTGCAGGGGGGGAGGTCCCTGCACCCTCTCCAATCTGGGACCCCTCAGGGAATGTCCAACTACCGGTAGTTGGACCTAAATGGGTTTTGATTACTGTTACTCAGTTGAGTTTATAAATGCTGAAATAACTCAGTTAGAAGCCAGATGTGGTAATGGTAATAAAAAGTGTTATCTGTGTGGCTGAAACCGGTTTGGCTCAATGGATAGAGCGTTGGTCTGCGGACTGAAGGATCCCAGGTTCCATTCCAGTCAAGGGCATGTACCTTGGTTGCAGGCACATCCCCAGTAGGGAGTGTGCAAGAGGCAACTGGTCGATGTTTCTCTCTCATTGATGTTTCTAGCTCTCTATCCCTCTCTGTGAAAAATCAATAAAATATATATTTTAAAAAAGTGTTATCTGTGTGAATAATATTTTGAAATTGAGATATGGTGCTGAAACCTTTGACATTTCTAAACATGGGTTATAGGCTTGACTGTTTGTTTATCTTTGCCCCAAAGCTTCTTCAGAATTGCAGAGAACAAAATGCATATACAGAAATAAATGGTCATATAGTTGGTAACTTAATGAACTTAAGAGGAACCATACACTGACTGAGGGAAAACAGGTGCATATTGTGAACATTCTTAAAACACATGTTTATAAACCAAATGGTATTTTCTTTAAAACCATATAGACACTGAAAGACAAACATTATTTAAATAGGATAAATATACTACCCCATCATTTCAGTAATATCAGATTGGGAGTGAAATTAAGTTGGCAAAGGGAATGAGTCAGGATTGTTTGTCTATCTCCTTAAAGCATGTGATCTATAGAAAACACATTAATTTCAGGAGCTGCCTCTGGTACAGATGGAAAAGAATGAGGGATGGGCAAGCCAAGATGGGACACAGTTGGCGCACACTGCATCACCCCACAATCAATAGAAGAGAACCGTGCTCAGGAGGGCCTCCAGATAACCTGGATTCTGAATCAGCCAACCAAAGTCAAAACATCAAAACGGAGGACAGAACTGCATTAACAACAACCAAGCATTGTTACTGCACACTTCGTAGAGAAAATATTTGCTCCTGAAAGAAGAATTGAAAGAAATCATCAAAGGAATAAACTTACATTGATTTTGATGGGACCCATACTTTAACCCTAACTGTTTTAAAATACCAGCCTTAATTTCCCACCTGGTCATTCACTGCATGTGGATTCTCCCTGGGTGCCTTCCTTTCCCAACTCTGATTCTATGTCACGTTGGACACTTGCATTCAAGGATATTTTCTGAAGTCAGGATCTCCTGGAAGCCCATCCAAGGCCACGAATCTGAATGCAAGTGACTCATTAAGGAACTGCTTTTCCAAGTAAATCTTTAAGAAAGTGGGAACAGCAAGATAGGAAAGGGAAGGAGGTCATGTAAGCGCATGATTTCAGGTGAAGTTCCAGCATCAGTCTGATGCCAGAGAGAGCTATGGAGCATTAGAGTTTCTTTTACCTCAGGGCAAAGGATTTGGGCTTCTCTCTCCTATCCCAGTCTAATCTATGGCAATGGGCTGCCCTGGGACAGATACAGCAGACTCCCAGACATCTGGCATTCAGCATTCCCAAACTTTCCCTCTCTCTCTCTCTCTCTCTCTCTCTCTCTCTCTCTCTCTCTCTCTCTCTCTCTCTCTCTCTTCAGGACACTCCAGGGCACTCATGTAAACATTGTAGCTGCAAGGCAATGGCAGAAAAGAGAGAAATGAAGGAAGGCTAAAGTAAACCTGATGGGATCTTTTCAGGGCCCCAGCTTTCTCCACTTATAGTGGTCACATGCAGTAAATCTGGCCTGTAGCATATCCCTTGTCCTTGGACATATAAATGCTTTTGTAATAGCCTGTGACCAAAAGCTGTCTAATCAGACAATTGAAAAGCACCATAAAAAAGGATGTGGAGAGGTCAAACATAAATCAGGAGCTTCTGGAAGTCACTTTCCACCACAGAAAAAAACATCTGCTTGAAAATGGAATTAATTGAGAGGGAATCAAAAATAGACAAAGCTATGTCTGGTGACATTGTTTGAACCATTCTGTCGCCTGGATTGGCAACTAAACCAGAATTTCTCCGCTAAGGCATTATGTTAGACAGTAGAGATACAGAGGGGATACCCAAAGAAGTGGTGGAAAAGAAATATAGTCATGCACTCTGATTAAATCAATACAAAATGTTTTAGAAATATAATCTAAAATTATGATGGGAGGCCAATGTGTGTAATTTAAAGGGGTATATGAAAGTTATCAAAGGGGGAAAGTGAGAAACAACTTTTCTTCCAGCAACAAACAAATCCATACTTTCCAATGACAGGAGAGCAGTACCAAACTCAGGCCCCACCAGCAGAAGGACAGTTATAGGTTTTCATTGTGATTTGCTACCTGAGCAACATTTTTACCTATCCTCAATAATTTTTAAAAAAATGCTCATCATTAATAAAAAGATGTAATACCTCAAAAGAGAAACAGAAACTGTAAAGTGGAAAAAAAAAACAAACAAAAACATTAGACTATACTTTTTACAAATAGCTCTTAACACATTATATTAGCAAATGGCAGTGAAAATATGTAACATTTACTCTGAGATTCAAAACAAAAAGAGTCTTTAAAGAATACAATAGAACCAAGTTTCCTGTCTAGAAAATTATAATAGTCCTACATTGTATACTCTTGGCTATAACCATTATCACCATTTATCTATTTTTAATAAACTGTCCTGAGCACAGCATCTGGCATGTAATAATTGCTAAATATATGTTTCAATAAAGAAATAACTACCTTAGTGCTAACAAAAATATTTAAGAGAATAAAAAGTTTAAACAAATAGGTGAAAAGAATAAAGAGCAGGGCTCAAGACAAATGGGTAAGGATTAAAAAATGCAAAGTGCTATAATTTTTAATTTAACAAATATTTCTAAGCATCTATTCTGTGACCACTGCATTAAAGGCTATTTATGAGAATTATGATTTGGTTCTCTTTTAAAGCTTCTATTTATCTTCTGAGATGTTGTAACTTTTTATTCACATTTTCAACAATATTGAGCATATTCATAAAAATTGCTTTAAAATACTTGTCAAGTTCTATCCAACAAGGTGGTCATTTTAGAGTCAATCTCTATTGATGGTCTTTTCTCTTCAGAATGGGTCACGTTTTTCTGGTTCTCAGATGTTAAATAATTTTGGATTGTGTCATGACTAGTTGTGGAAACTTTGTTCTATTGTATTCTTCTAAACACTGTTTTTGTTTGTTTGTTTTAACAGGCAATTAATTCATTTGGACTCAAGCTGTAAGCTCTGTGTTTTGCGAGATAGTTCAGATCTTGGTTCAGTTGTTTTGTCCTTATTTTGAAGGTTGTACCATTCATGCATTGTTTAGAGTCAGTCAGGGATTTGGGCAGTATTTCTACTCAGAACTTAAAGCTTTGCTCTTCTGCTTTCTCTTTCTTAGGATTCTATTTCCATTTTCCGGCAGCTGTGGTTATCCCAAACTGTGCCTTCAAGTTCTTCAGCTTAGAAAAATTATAGAATTTCCTATCTGATTTCCACCCTCTAAAAACTCCTCAAATCATTTCACAGACTAAAACTTAACCAAAGTCGAAAACTCAACGTGTTTGCCCAATTCTTCTGTACTACTCCTCTACATAACATGCTTGCTTTTATTTCATTGTCCAGTGTTTCAGGTAATTTTTGGTTTCCAGTTTTACCAAAAGCTCATAGTTGATATCTATGGTATGGTTAAATTTGGTAGGAGTTTAATCTGTCATACAAGCAGTGGGAGTCCCCAGTATATTTATAAATTTTTTAGCTCAACTATGCCTTTGTTAGTTATATTCATATTTTTTAACTAACAATGACTTCTAAGATCGTTAGAGTTACTATTTTCAGATCAACACATTTGGAGACAAAAAGAAAACACTAAAGCTTAAGTACTTAGAGGAATCATTACTAGTACATACAGAGTTGACTTGAAAGTATTTGTTTGATTAAATTTAGGAGTTTTCTGACAAATGTGGAGGAGAAAGGGAATCAGGTCATTCCTCACAATCACTTTTTAATCATTTTATTCAAACAAATTTACAGTCTCCTTAGCATGAGCCACTAAGGCCACATCAAACATATCTTCTGGGTGACAAAATAAATCTAGATAGCCATTTTAGTGATCCATATCCCAAGCTGTACAGACTTCTAAACTGAGAATGGCATTGTTTGATTTTATAGTGTCTTAAAGAGAAGTTAGGTGTAGACCTGGTCATGAATAGCAGAAAGGAAAGCATGGCTGGTTTTATTACTTCTTAAAGTTGAACAGAAAACTTAGTTAGAAGAACTTGATACAACTTTTATCTCTTCTTTCTTAACCACCACCTCACAAATAAGATATAGATCTTTAATTTTTCTAACATCACTAATTAGAAAGTGAAAAAATCACCAAGGACCTGGGAAGGGATTTGTGAACCTTGGTGGTAGACTCTCCTTGTGGTAACTATGCCTATAAATCCTCTTTCAGACAGTGAAAACTTTCTCTTTTGTAGATTGAAGCTTCAGAGTCACATGCCAAGCCTGGTCCAGACATCCCAGGAAGGGCAGCCTCAGTCAGAGGAAGATCATTCTCCACTGACCACTGCCCTGCTGGCGGGGATAGCTGGAAGTTTCCATATGACCACCTGGGGCATGGGAGGACTGGGAAACACAGGTGGATAGTGCCTATTCTAATAGCATTATATGGAAAAATTAGATTTTTAAAGGCATCTTCTTAGGTAAGGCCGATGAGGCCTAGATCTCCACCAGGTCCCTTCCCTCTGTGTCCTCTGCAGAGATCAGGCTGATGAACACATAGTAAAATGTGATTGTGAGTCATCAGAAATTCTTTCTCTGTCCTCCTACAAAACTTACTGTCTGCAGCACCTATCTTTACCTCGTGCCCTTACTATATATCAGTGCATGTTACATAATGTATTAAGAAATCCCTCAATAAATCCAATAAAAATGAAATAAAGAACTACGCATATTTTCATTGAATAGCTAATGAATTGATTGCTAGCATCGCATCAGAAAATAAAGTTCCTGCATTAACTTCTGTATTAATGTAAAAGATACTCTACCAGGACAGACTATATCTAAAGAAAACGAAAGCCAAATTGCAGAGTAAAGTCTTCAGAGAACCACAGAAAAATGCATTAGACACTTGAGTGCCTTTCTATTGTATTTGGTTTATTCCTGCTTGCTGTTCACGAGCCCTTTCCCTTTCCTCCTGGGCTCACAGGCAGGCTGCATTTCTGAGAGCCCCTGTCAGTCCAGATTCCTCCATGACCACATGGAGCAGAGCCCTTCTCCCCATCACCATTTTAACTTTCAATGAGAAAATGATATGTTTCTACATTTTAAGCCACTGAGATTTTTTTCCTTCCTGCTCTAGCAGCTACTCCCCTCACTTAAACCAGTGCATTTATTTACTCTCAGGCCTGGTGTGGAGACCACCACTGATTGTCTAAGCCCCTCGGTTCCCTTAGAATGAGACATTTATAGGACAAACCAGTCGTTCTCTTGCTGATATTAGCTATTTCTTAAAGGATGAAACTTCTCCCAGTTGTGTTATGGAAGACATTCATTTTTCTCTTCAAAGGCCAACTTCCAGGAAGAGAGCGAGGAGGAAGAAAAAGAAGCAACCTGCCACATTTGCCACTACCTATCCATCCATCTGTTGCCTTTTATGTACACAAGCCTGTTATGTATACACGGTGCAGACTGTAGTGCACGAGAAGATGTGCGCTAAGCATCATTCTACTGAAATATAGATTCTAGGGAAATATGGAGACTATAAGAGCACGGGACCTAGAGAGTTAACAACAGTCGAGATAACTGGAGTGGGAATGAGGCAAGGCTTCCCAGAGAGTGTCAGGAGGACCTCTGACTCCCTCTGTATAGGATGCTTTCCTGGCTTGAGGCTCTTGCACATCAACCCTTCACCCTCTGTGGGATATTCTTCCTATTACCTGAAAATAAGCCATTCTATCTCTACATTCTGTTTTTCCCCTTAATTCAGACCATCTTAAGCTTTCTCCTCTGTAAAAGGTGAGGGATAGACATTCATATTTCACAGGTAGATTATGAGGTTACAGACATAGATGCATGAGGAAGTGCCTGGCATACAAACTGACACACGATAGGCGAACGGATGTAATGTTATATCTTGATGCCAGATTTCTTCAATGTGACCACCTAATCTAGTTACCAAGTATATGTATCTTATTCCTCATCCAGTATAGGAGTTATGTTAATCTATTTGTCATACACATAAAGAAAGGTAAATATTTGAATATTAAATTTGTTGTTTTCCTAAATCTTACCCTTTGGGTTTCATTTTTTTTTTTTTTTTTTTTTTAGCTGAATTTGACTCTATCTTTGTTCTCGCCTGTTAGGTATCTTGGCCCAGGTGAAACCTTATTCTCACCTCCCTATGTAAAAAGTAATGACCTTGTCAACCCTTTCAGCCACAGAATAAACATTAACTTCATCATCACAGTCATCATCATCATCATCTCTTATTGACTTTTTACTATGTATTAGGCATGCTATAGGTATATAATAATGTGGGTTTTTTTTACCTCATAAACCCTAAAATAGTTAGCAATATTTGCATTTTTTTTTAAATGAGTGTGCTGAAACTTTCAGTGTTTGAGTAATTTGACCCAAGGTCACAAAACTAGTTGGCATTAGAAGTGGACTCAACCTATTTGTCTACAAAGTCTATGTTTTTCACTATAAAAAATTCCTTTTCACATGAACTTTCAAACTGGTATCTTGTAACTCTTCCTATTGCCACGTTTTTTTGAGCCAGAGTCATGGTGGCTTGTGATCTACCCACTAAACTTAACAGTAGGTCACCAAATATATCATTACATCGAAAAATGTCATTAGCCCTGCTCCTGAATATAAAGTCAAGAAAAAAGCAACAAGAAAGAGAGAAATCTATTTCTTGGGATAAACAATTGACTAATTGAAAAATTAGTCTCCTACTTTTGGCTCAGCCCCCCACATACAATGCCCCAAGGACTGAGTAAAATAGATTCCCCAAGCTGCAAAGCTGAGGATCAGAAACCCATGTGCAAGCCCCTGTCAGCATCAACCTACCAACTATTGCTCCTCCAGAGAAGATGCTGGATGAGATCTAAAATGACCTTCTACCCAGGGAGGAAGGTTAGGAACATAGAATGTTCCCTAAGGTCTCCATGTCTCTCCTAACAGTTTTCTTGATTACACCATCCAAGGATTTTTCCCACCTCTCCTTAGGGTTAACTGTCTGTGACAGAGTATGTCTTATGCCAGGTCCTTCTAGCTTCATCCTTGGAATTTTGGAAGGGAAAACTTGCTTCTGTGTATTGATTTTGATAGCAGACTCCACACGCCTTCTGGAACATGTTGTGATCTTCTTGAGGAAAAGCAATGTAACTTTTTCACAAGTGGACTTCTGCTATCAAAATTGGCCTCTGCTGAAATACTTGAGCACACACTGTCCTAACTCACCCAACGCTGGGGAGTGGAATAATTATATGACTACTGCTCTCCAGCTGACTCATTGTGGCCAAATTTGCTGCAACTTGGACTCTAGGGAGCCAAGTCTTTCAAATAATAACTGAAGATAATCAGAGAAAAGTAGCAATAGGCAAGAGGATAATTATAAAACACTACTGCATTTCATAAAATTTCCATTAGGATAGATTATCTAGAGATTACCCTCTGGCAGAAATTTATTGAAATTACATAATAAATCTAGTTCTCTTGACATTCAAAGAAATCATTAATGGAAATAGAAACATTCCTTTTCTGTTAATCTGTATCTTTCCCTGCTATCAAAGAGACAAAATTCTATAAATTGTGACTCAAACTCTTCTTCCTTATATCATGCCTTATGCATAATATTTCCATGTGTATTTGAAAGGAGCTTATCATTTATTCCATACCCATTGCTTATAATACTTCCTTATTTAAGCAGCCAATCTGTTAATATAGATTGGGTTCCTGACATTACATAATGGGGGTGAAGTGGATACAATTAAAGAGATGCAATCACCTCTCTAAAGATGTTTAATATCTATGATCTCTCTCTCTCTCTCTCTCTCTCTCTCTCTCTCTCTCTCTCTCTCTCTGTGTGTGTGTGTGTGTGTCTCAAATTATAATAAAACTTGGCAGAATCAGAAATTCTATGGTCCAGAATATCTAATATTATAGTTGAGACTATCATTTAATGTACAATATGCAAGGATTTATATTTTCAAAACATCAAAATCCTTCCCTCAATAAGTATTTGACATTAAAATACTACTCATTCTAGTTTGTGTTTGTTTGTTTTATTAATCCTCACTTGAAGATATTTTTTCCATTGACTTAGAGATGGGGGGGGGGTGTTTCATTCTGAATTTCCCTTTCTCTTCTGCTCTCTCTAAAAATCAATGGAAAAATATCTTCGGGTGAGGATTAAAAAATAAATTAAAAAAAACAATTCCAGAGGTGTTTCATTGCAAAGTAGTTCCCTCTGCCTGAAATGTCTTTCGCTCTTACCCTTCCCCAAATGGATAAATACTTTTCAAGACCCTGCTCAGGCTTCACGGGAGACAATGCTTAAACTCAGCTCCCAGAGGCTCCTTTCTGAGTCTTTCTGGTTCCTCACTGCTTCCTCAAACACAAAGTAAGTACTCAGCAATGTTTTTAACCTGCTTATACTATTCAATAGACTTTCATCTGAAAATCACTTTCTTCCAGGGAAATGCTGCAACTTGCAACACACCCCATTCCTTTTAGTCACAATATCTCAGACCCTGGAGTTTTCCACTGGGAAAGCGGGCTCAGAAACCAGATTTGTTCAAGGGAAAAAAAATGGACCTTAAATGGTAGCTTTCAAAATTTCAGATTTTTAGAAGTTTAGTAACCTATAGCTTTTCTTAATATTTGCTTTCAGAAATGAATTCGATTCTTTAACAATTAGAGATCATCAGGCAAACTTAAAAGTATTTTCAAATTAGCTCCATAAATTTAACTGGCTTGCTCAACGGCAGCACAGATATGATATGACGATACTATAGATAACGTAGGAGGTTTTGTTTCCACCACTTTCGTTGCTTTTCCCTAAAGTTGTTTAATTGGTATTTTTCTTTGCTCAGCAAGGACTCTGTTCTGAATTGTGACTTCCAGTGATGCTTAGTAGTTATTATAGGTTTAGTTTGTTTGTTTGACATGCTTTTCAGTAAAGGTTGCTCAGTAATTAAATTCCACTTCCCTGGAATATAATCCATTGCATCTCCAAGGTTCATCATAGGTAATTACCCAGATAAGTGAAAAAAATAGAAAAAGAAAAGAGTAGAAAAATCAAAGCATCCAAATAAATCACATACTGGGTCATTAGTGACAGGATAGCAAAGAGATAGTTGTAACTTGACCATGAGGGACATTCTCTAAATGCAATTACAACTCTACCAGATACTGCCATTTCCTTCTCATTAGTACACACTAGTCCTTTGTAGCGACTTGGTGTAGTGTTTCATATTCAAAGCTTCCCTTTTAAAAATGCTCACTAATGAGATTCAGTAGGCTGTTATATCTCTTTACAATACTTTTCAAAACTTAGTGGTCCTGCTAATGAAGAATGATTCTTCAACTTAATATATACCATCTCCATTGCTGAAAGCAATCTTTTTTGGTTGCCCATCTCTCTCTTAGCTACAAGTGTTGTGGAGAGCCTTTGTAAAAAAAAAACTGGATAATTCATCAAATATTTCCTGAACCCTAAGCACTGTGCTAGGTATTTAGGACAAAGGAGTAAACAAGGCACAGTGGTCTTCCTCTGCCTACATGAAATTCCACCAAAGCTGTACTTTGGTAAACACTAGCCACATGCGACTGTGGGGTATTTGAAATATGACTTGTCCAAATTGAGATATGCCTCAAGTGAAAACACACTATATTTTGAAAACTGAAATATAAAATATCTTTAATTTTTGTTATATATTCAAATTATAATACGTTGGGCTACATAAATATACTAAAATTAATGTCAGCTGATTTTTACTTGCTGTTGTTATCATGACTACTAGGACATTTAAAATCAGCCCTAGCTGGTTTGGCTCAGTGGATAGAGCATTGGCCTGAGGAGTGAAGGGTCCCAGATTTGATTTTGGTTAAGGGTACATGCCTGGGTTGTGGGCTTGATCGCCAATAGGGGGCATGCGGGAGGTAGCCTACCAATGATTCTCTCTCATCATTGATATTTCTATCTCTCTCCTTTTTTCCCTCTTCTCTAAAATCAATTTTAAAAATATATAATAAAATTATGCAAGAGGCTGGCATTTATACCGTGAATTATATTTCTAATGGATGGTGCCTTTCTAAAATCTTCAGGGAGACAGACCATTAAATAAGTAACTACAAGGAAAGGTAATGAGGAATTAGATAAGAAAAATATTAGAATGCATAAGTAGCAGGAGCCTTGAGTCATGGTCAGAAATTAGTATCTTTCTGGTGAGCGGATTCATATCCAGGGAGCTCCAGTGTTGAATGGCTACCTTGGCTAATTCAATAGATTCTTCTTTTGCTATCCCTGACACATTGCAGGTATTATTTTAACACTAGGGGCATTGTATATCAAGTATTTTAATTCAATAACAAATATACATTCAACTCAACACGCTCTTACTCATCTGAGTAACCTTAGCACATGCCAATGTTCCTGATACATTGTGGGTGTGCATTAAAAGATGAAAAATGCCCTCCGGAGAACTTAAACCAAAGTTAACAACCTGGGATGTCTCTACGTGCAAATAATACTATCATTCACCGCAAGAGCTGCCTGTCCTGCCCAGGAACTGAGATATTTTGTGCTTCCCTCCCTGCAGATGTCCAGCCTGGCGGAACTGATTTTTAATGATACTATTGTCAACACCTGATGATCAACTGCTTCCCTTGTACTTGGAAACAGCCTGCCATCTGATGTGAAACATGTCAGGACGGTGGTGTGGCTGGAAGTTATGCACCAGTCACAACTCCAGTCTCACATCCATAACAAAAATTGGACATCCCTCCTGCATGGTAGACTTTCATTTCCCACTGAAGTTTGATGTATCTTTGACTGACAGACTACCAGAGGATGCATTGGCTTCCTGAATATGCTTTATGTCCTTGCCTAATATCGTATCTCCTTGTGTGTTGCTGAGGTAGAAAAAATCAATCACTGCAGCTAGTCTGTGATTGATAGGAACTCCAAGTTCCTCTGACAGAAGTTTGCTCAAAGCCTCTTTCCTCCCCCAGGCTTTGTTCTTCCTATTTTATAAACGGGACCATGGGCCTCTGCGAATGTTCCCATGCAGGCCCCTATAAAGCAGTGAGCAATGAAAACAGGTTCATTGTGATAATTTCAAAGTGTCTGATGGAGTATTTCAGGTCCTACAAGTAACTTAGTTTTATTTTAATTAACCAATGAGGAACGTTATTAACCAAAGTAACCATTTTTAAATATATTTTATTAATTATTTTATAGAGAGGAAGGGAGAGGGATAGAGAGTTAGGAAAATTGATGAGAGAGAAATATCAATCAGTTGTCTCCTACACACCTCTTACTGGGAATGTGTCCACAACCAAGGTACATGCCCTTGACAGGAATCAAACCTGGGACCTTTCTGGTTAGGGTCAAAGTAACCAATTTTAATAGTATAATTCCAAAATTGACAGAGCCTACTGTTATTTTGTGTCAAATAAATAGTGCCTCAATTAATGATTAAATAAATCAACTAACATTTAATTATTGAGCTTTTATGTTAACCCAACACTTTGAAAATACTAAGGTGCATATTAAAGATTAAAAATGTGTTTTTTTGCTTTATTGGAATTAAAGACTATGATAAATCAAATACAGAAGAGCAAAAGTCATGCAATAAAATGATACTTTCTGCAATATTTGTGGTGTCAGAAGTCAGAGAAGAAAGTGACCAGGGGGGGGGCATCAGGAGTGAAGTCCTGAAGACTTCCTTTGCTCAGGGTGGCTCTATGGAGTTTCAATGCCTTGCTCTCCAAATTATTAATGTGTCTCATATTCAGAATTCAATATGAAGAAGCACTTTTGTGTCTTGGCAATCCTGTTATTTGACTGTCCTTCTGTTAGATATCTGGATGCTAAACAAACTGCAACAGATACAAATCTAAATGATTGCTGAGCTTGCAAGGAGCTAACAAAAATCTCCAAGGGGTGGGGAAGAAAAGTTGCTTTCAGAAAATACCTAAGCCATAGGGTATAGGTTACCTGTAAATAAGACATAAAGAGTTCTACTTGAATTCTGGATATTAAGTACAAGCCATAGAGCAACTCAAGGTTATATCTGTGTAACATTGTAATGAATGTGAATGTGAAGCGGCTCCTTGAGTTAGAACAGGGTGTTGGGGGGAGTAGGGGGAATGTCTGGCCCATGGGCCTTATGACACCCAAGAAATCATTTGATCTGATCCTGCCAAGGCATTTGAGCTGAGTTAATGAAATGTTTGACCCAATACATCAGGCTAAATTTTAAGTTGATAATTCTGTATGTCCCATGAATGATGTTATAAATATCCAAATAGCCCTTGGCAGAACAAAGGTCCCCACCCCTAGAGAAGAATAAAAAATTCCAGGCACCCAAGAGTCCTGGGCTCTTGATCACATGAGATATGCCTTACTGGGCTCAGTATTCTACTAAGAGAGATGACAAATGGGCCATTGTCAAGGTATAGCTGTCGAGTTTCAAGTACCCTTTTATGCAATAACTTTTATCTTACTAGTGGTCTGGTGGGCCGAAATTCTCATTTTCCATCACATTGAAGTCATTAACCAGTCTTCAAGCTGGCCACCACTTGGCCTAGAGTACCTCAGTTCTCTGAGTTTGTATGACATTAGTACTGTCTGCTCCTCTAAATTTGAAAGAACTTTCTTGTAAAAACAACACCTAGATCTGAAGTTTTCTTTGTGAAAGTTCTTGAAACTATTCTTTAGTTTCTTTCCTTGTTATAGACCTAACCATGTATTCTATTTCTTTCTGAGCCAGTTTTTCTACATTGGATTTTTTCCTAAGAATTTCTAACTCTTCTAAACCAATCCTGAACAAATGAAAAAAATATTAATATCACATAAATTACATTCTTTGACAACATTCAAATAGAGTTAAAATCAATAACAAGATAACATTGACCACTATTCACCTCAAGCCATACTCTGCTCCCTCACACGTTATACATATCACAGCCATTTCCAATCATATTAGGTCACTATTTACTTGCTCTGAAAAGTAGAAACTAGTTAAATTCTTCAAAATTATATACAATCAAGAAGAGAACCATTTGGTATTACAGAAGATATACACATGATGTAGCCTTTAATATTGGCCTCATTTTTAGGCAAATATCTGGCATTGCACTCACTATGCTAGTAGCTGTCATAAAACAGCTGAGAAGATAACAGTAAATTTCACCTTGGTGCTTTTAAGACCAACTCCTGCTGGTATTATTTAGCTTCAATATTGGTGATAATAAGTCTCAGTTCTTTCCCTGCTAGAACACAACAAAGGAAAGATGGAATCAAGAGTTAGTCACTTGTTAGTCTCATTTCAGACCTCATAAGTTAGGGAAAGTTAGAAAGAACACAGCACTCAACTTTTTTCCGTATATAATAAAAGATGAGCTTAGATTTTTGGAGAAAACTATAGCCATAATGCTCAATCACTCATTTTCAGTATTGTTCATTAAGATGGTCCCGTGGGTGAAGGCACTAGAATTTCAAGAGTTTGACTCATAAAAGCCTCAAATTGAATTGAAATAATAGCTTCTTTCTGTTACCCCAGATAAAACTGGATGAATCTATATAAGAAAATGTGGAGTTCATTGTTCAGTTATTTAACTACCTGAATAGTAATTATTGCTTCAAAAACAATTTAATATTCTTTAATTAAAAGTTAACCCTTTAATGTTTAATTAGATCTCCATATTTAATTAAGCAGCTGAGGTAGAATCATATTGCCTGTGACTTGCTTATTGCTAGTCTGCTTCATATTCTCTAGAAACAGGCAACTTGGCAGAATCCTCATTCTTTAAAGATAAATATATACACCGAAGTGTTTATATAAATTATCCTTATTTCTTTGTGGCCAATTTTTTAATAACCTGTTTATTATTTAACAGGAAAGGGAAGACCAGATGGACACTTGCCCAATGAGGTCTGAGTGAGTGGGAAAATGCTTGCCTATCAATCATACTTGAAAGTGAGTAAATGGCCAGAATAGGCATGGCCACCGCAAGTGCAAGAGACCTGAATATATATAGACCTGAATGTATTAAGAGGGGGTGAGTATAGTATAAGATTGCACATAGCCCAAAGCTGTTTTTAGGAAAAGAGTTCAATTTATCTTCTAATGGTTTGTCAAAGGTGCTGTCCATGAGTCCTTCCACCATAGACCACAGACTGGAAAGCACTCACCTCTTCAATTTAATGATGAGAACTTGAGACCCAGAGAGATGGTATGGTTTATCTAAGCTCATGAAACATATGTATAATAGTTGTATGTATTACAATGACCAAAGATTCAGAATTGGGGTAGATGTGGATCTTATTAGTTAGGTACAAACAAAAGACCTCAAGTACTGTTCACATTGAAACAGCTAAGGTTTACCCCAGCTGAGTGAAAATAGCACAGATTTCAGAGTCAGAGAGACCTGCACTTCTTGTAGTTAAAAGAATTCAGCAACATATTTTTAGTTGAAAATGTGGTTTGATATTGATGGGTAAGAGGATTCAAAGACCAGATACACTGTCTTCCAAAGACCATGACATATGGTCCAAGTTCTGTAGAAATATACTCAATATTCTTATAAAAAGGAAGACCTTCTCTGACCTTCATATGTAAGAAGTTTGGCATCTATAACATCATTATTCCCACAAAGCCGCCCTTTCCACCTTCTACATATATTTCAACAATCTGACTCCCTTGGACTGTCCATGTACAAGAAGAATATATGGATTTTATGACAAATATAATGAAAATTTACTAAATCTGAGAAAAATTCATGTTTCTTGCTATACCGTGCTTCACTAATGTTATTCGTAACCCAATCCTAAATTTAGCTTTTTAACGAGCTTTTATGGGACTTTAATATCTATGAAAACAAAATTATGAGGCAAGGGCATATATGCTCTTAAATTGAAAAGGATCATAAGAGAAAAAGTTTTAAGACTCAAAGAAAATAAGAGATGCAGTCAAATTCTCAACAGGCAAGAAGTGGTTCATTATCTACAATTTAGCAAGGGAAGGGAAGAAGAAAATCAAGAACCATTAGCTTTTCCACACAGAAACCATTTTATAAAACATTAAATTCCATTTTCTTTTTTAAAATATATTTTTATTGATTTCAGAGAAGAAGGGAGAAGGATAGAAAGAGAGAAACATCAATGATGAGAGATAATCATTGATTGTCTGCCTCCTACATGGTCCCTACTAGGGAATCAGCCAACCTCCCAGGCTTATGCCCTTGACAGGAATCAAACCCAGGACCCTAGTCCACAGATCAATGATCTGAGCCAAACCAGCTAAGGCTTAAATTCAATTTTCTTTAATAAAGTTTCTCTATATTAGTGATTAAAAGCCAATATCTGCATTTTCTATAACTATACAACTGTAGGCACACAGGCCAAACCCTTTATAGTTTTTACCCTAAGATTCATCAAGTAGGTACTATTTTTACAGTATGGATGCGTGAGGAATTAATCTTGGTTTTTAAAGCTAGTATCTCTGATATTTCTGAGTTGAGCCTTTGGGTAGCCAAACTACAGTCACCAGTTCAGTCACCAATCACTAAGCCATAGTCACTTATAATCAAACCAAAGTCTCCAATCACCAAGTCACAGCCAGTCACCAAGTCTAACCCCAGCCCATCAGTGTTTTCTCAGTTTGATTGACTTGACCAGAGACCAGCAAACTTACTCTGGAAAAGGCCAGATAATAAGCATTTTAGTTTCCCAACATCCCACAACCTCCCTGTTACTGAGATCTTGACATGATTCACAATAATTCCCTTAAGTTGAAAGCAATGTTGTAAGCATTGAAAAAGGTCTGCCATCATGATTTGTTATAGTCTTCTTCTCATTAAAATACCAGGCTCCAAGGAAAATGATCCCCCAAAGGGCACAGCAAGTTCTTTCTCTCTCACTAAAATAGTATCCTGGCTTTGAAGTGAATAAGACTAAGATTGAGAAGTCCAGTGGATGAAACTCAGTATTAGCCTGAAACCGAAAGACCATTCATTCCACATTC
The DNA here is from genome assembly GCF_964339955.1 of Pipistrellus hanaki. NCBI lineage: Eukaryota > Metazoa > Chordata > Mammalia > Chiroptera > Vespertilionidae > Pipistrellus > Pipistrellus hanaki. Next base: position 10,483,421 of record NC_140514.1, read on the forward strand.
TCACCTTTCCATCCATATCAGGCCCATACATAGAAACCTGGTAACCAGACCTGCCCTGTCCTTATGCTTTATTTGACCCCACAATTTTTTAATATGATACATTTAATTATCAGAGGACTTATTAAAATCCAGATCTATCTCTCTTTTTTTTTTTTTTTTTTGAAAAATACACCTAAGTAACAAAACATAACCAAAAAAAAAAAATTGGCTATGGTTTAGCAGTGGCTTCCCATTTCAGTGGCACATGTCTTATCTCATTGGCTGATGCTCCTCCATAGGCCAACCTGCTTCACTTACTATATCTTGAGCCAGGACTTCCATGGAAAGCATTTTACCCTGAGGACTCCAGCAAAGAGAATACCAACATTAGCGTAAGAGTATAATCAGCATGAAAACATGTCACTCTGCCTTGGTATAAAGACAGATCTCTGACTTAAGAGTGTCACCTCCCCCATCCAGAAAAACCAATCCTGGCTCTTTAAGACTAAGAGTAGACTGGCAAACTCTGAACTCCCAAGAAACAAAGCTTCAGTCTTCAAAGTTTCTCACTGACTCTCAGGGTAGGTGTGCTTTCCACAGAAGTCCCTCTTGCCCCCCTGTCTATTGATGATCTCTAAGGTGAAGCTCATAGCTAACCCCATAGATAAGGCAACTGTGTCAGGGCTGCCCTCTTGCTTGGGATGATGCCTCACAAGAAGACAAACCAATACATTCCAGTGTTCTACAAGGTGGGTTTTTTGTTTTGTTTTGTTTTTGTTTATTTGTTTGTTTTTGCTTAAGTCAAAAGTGTGACATGTGAGGAGCTCATCAAATTTGAATTGTGAGGTGTAGAGAAAAGATATGTAGAGAATTCATGGGAAAATATGTAGAGAATTCAGAGTAAAATTCAGAAGAGAAGAGACAATAATGGGACCTAGGTGTTTTAATCAACAGTTCAACTGCCATAATAAAATATCACCATAGACTGGGTGGTTTAAACAATAAAAATTTATTTCTCCCAGTTCTGGAGGCCAGGAAGTCCAAGATCAAGGTGCTGGCAGACCCAGTGTTTGGTAAGAGCCCACTTCCTGGATGGTAGATTGCTTTCTTCTGTTTGTTATCTTTACATGGCAGAGAGCAGAGAGGGAGCAAGCAAACTTTTCTTTGTAGGGCACTAATGCCATGCATGAGGGTCCCACCCTTATGTCCTAATTACCTCCCAAAAGCCTCATCATCTCTCATCATGCTTGGGTTAGGATTTCAGCATGTACATTTGAGGGGGACACAAACATTCAGTCCATAACACCATGTAACAGATCTAGTTGTTATATCTGGTAATTATAAACCCCCTAATAACAAATGCACATTAATGGCATGGGGCCACAGAAAATTAGGTTATTATCCAGATGACCCAAGGGCAGCAATACTGTTGTCCCAGACAATCTGATCACTGAGAACTCATAGCAGGTGACACCTAACATAGATGCTCAATCGGGCTTCATGAATATAATCTCCTGAGCCACAATTTTTAATTAATTGTGAAAATGTTTTCCTTTATGTCTTTGAGTACACTGATAGCTGCTTTAAATCCTTTTTTGTTTAGTTTTGGAACATTTGGGACATTTCAGAGTTACTCTGTTGGTATGTCCTGAAGATTCCAGATTCTGTTTTATTCATCTGGAAAGTGTTGCTTTTGTGTGTGTGTATGTGTGTGTGTGTGTTTGTTTGTATAATGTTTCAGGTAGCTTGTTTGGCTAAACTTAAGTTGCAAATCCTGTCTCTTGGTTAGCATCTCAAATCTCAGTTCAGATCTTTTGTCCTTAGCTGACCTATTTGAACTCTGCCCTTGGCATGCATATTTCAGGGCTCTGGCAGAAATTTGGAAAGAATTCATACGCAAAACTTGGAGCTTTTCATTCTAGATCTCTGTCACTTTCCAAGATTCCTCTGTCACTTTCCAGCAGCAGTAATTGCCTTGAATTCTGTCTTCTAATTCTTCAGGTTAATCTCCTCAGCCATCTCCAAAATTAAATGGTGCCTAGATTCCTCATCATCCTAACAGTGATATTCTGAACACAGCATAATTTAAATGACTTCATTTAAACACGATTCTGAAGAAAATTTCTGATTAGTACAAAACATAATGAGGTATTATCTCCCTTATCTATGACAAACTATTTTAATTTATACTGCTCAAGATTGCAATCACATTTTACTAGCATTTGATTCCTTTTATGCTTTAGATCAATTAAAATCATAATACTGTTTATTGGGTTTTGTTTTTCATGAAGCAGGTCCTAAATAAAGACTTATCTGTTAAAAGATCAACATAAGCTTCCTAAACTTTACATAGATGCAATTTATTTACGAATTGACCTAAAATTCTCTTCATATAATTTTATTGTTTTTGTTATAGATACATTTATTCATTCATATGTATTCTTTCTGCAAATATTTATTGAAACCCTCTTCGGCACTTGAGAACACAGTGGTGAAACATCACTAACATAATTACTCTTCTTATTGGAATTTATATCCTAATTTGAAGTGTTATTATACACAAGTAAACAAGTATGATATGAAATAATGTATCTACAAAGAAAATAAAACAGAATTATATGGTAATGAAATAAAAAGTGATAGAGGAGGTACCATTTGTATCGTGAGTCAGTGGTGTCCTATCTGAAGAAGTAGCATTTGAGCTGCAATATGACTAATGACAAGGACCCTACTGAAACAAGTGGAAATCTAAGTGTTGTGTTTATGATTTTTTCTTCATATCTCTGAGCCATCTGTAAATAATTCTAAATCTTTTTTTTCCCAATTACTTCCTAGTTATGATAAAGCCATGTGTTAGTAAATTCCTTCCTTCTAGTCAGAATGCTCTTTTCTAGGTATTCTTTCTAGGTATTTAAATCATGAAGTAATTAGTCCATTTAATTTTTGTATAATGTACTTAATGTTTCTTCATCTATACACAATTATATCATCAGAGAATTTGTTCAATAATATTGGCCACTTCTTAGAATATATTCTTCATTTTTTAACCAAAGCAATTTACACTAGTTTGAATTTTATCATATTCAATTTCCCTTATTTGTTTTTTTCTCTCTTCTTATTTCAAATGATAAAATATACACAAATATATATGTATGCTTATGAATGAAAGCAAATTTAAAAATACCAGTGAGTGAGAAAAAGCAAGCATTGATCCTCATTCCTTCCCCTAAACTATCAAGTGTTAAAATGACCTCATCTACACTAATAAAAGCCAACATGCTAATTGACCATCCCTTTGCAATGCTCACCAGCCAATCAAGAGTGAATATGCAAATTAACCCAACAAAGATGGCAGTCTGCACAACCCCAGCCACTCTGGACCTCTGGGCAATATGGGAAGGCAGCAGCCCCAGCCAGAGCAAAGGTGGTGATGGCAGCCAGGGAAAGGAAGGCCCTTTCTTGCATGAATCTTCATGCATCAGGCCTCGATTATATAATAAGTGAGCAATAAATGCTAGTTGAATCATTAAATAAAATAATTACATAAATACAGGAAAATGTTCAAAAATCAAAATGCCATAGAATAAAAAATTAATTAGATAAAGTCAGGTAAATAAAAGGATTTTTAGCCAACTGTCTTTTCCTGTACAAATGAAATATTTTTTACTGAGTAATGGAGACAGCATTATCATTCCCTACAAACACAATTTATAACATCAAATTCCTGGTGGGGAGACATCCATTACAGATCTCAATGATATGTCTTATTTTACATCACAGTTCTATATCATAATAGGCATACATATTTACACATCTACCTATTAAATTTTACTTAAGTAAGGGAAATTATCCTATATAGACCAGAGATCTCTCACTAAGTCCTTAATTGTTCATTCCTAAAGAAGAAAGAGGTCAATTTTAAAAACAGAACTTCCTAAGATACTTCTTAATGCCATATCTTCTATACTAGTTTTATCACATCTTCACAAAAAAGTATGTCTTATATCAACCCTCTTATCATTGGTTGTAGAGATAAAGCAGTTAGGAAAAATAATTCCATTCTGATTTGAATTTCTGTTTACATTGAATGTCATTTGTCAATATAAGTATAGCATGTATACAGTTCACCCTAAAGGAGGACTGTCTTCAGTGTAATGGGAGGATTTTGTAACTACTTAGTCTCTTCCAAGAAATATTCCCTAGGTCAGATTTTAATACAAAAAAGAACACATAAGATAATTGTTTTCTAGAGAAAAAACACAGTACACTTCATAATAAATTTTAGTAAATTATAAAAGTTAAAAATGTTTGGATTTGTACATGCTAAGTTGGTTAACTTTTACTTTTTCTCTCAAAATAATACTATCCTTATGTCTTTTTCTACCATAATATTTCAATCTTCTTAGTATATCTTATGTCTGAATTTCTTAAACCTTTAGTATTATGGTGTCAAATTGGGCACAGAGCTCCAATAACAGGTGTTTGATAAGTGCTGGATATCCTGGGAGGATTACAGCACTGTGCTTACATGCTGTTCTCAAAGCCCATGAATCCCAAGGTTATATTCACTTGTAAATGAAAAGAATGCAAGATTTTCTACTTCTTAAAAAAATCAATGGAAATATTTCACAATCTTTTTGCTCCTTTAAAAAATATATTTTTATTAATTTCAGAGAGGAAGGTAGAAGGAAAGAGAGATAAAACATCAATGATGAGAGAGAATCATTGATCACTGCCTCCTGCACACCCTCTGTTGGGGATGAGCCCAAAACCCAGGAATGTGCCCTAGACCAGAATGGAACCCAGGACCCTTCAGACCATAGGCCAACACTCTATCCACTGAGTCAAACCAGGTAGGGATCTTTTTGCTTCTTTAACAGCCTGAAATAAATATTTGCTTCAACAATATTTATACAAAGCATTGTCATTTTAGAAAATGCATGTGCAAACACAAATACTCCTAGGCCAGGCAAATATATCTATAGCATAAGACATTTGCACATTGATTTTATAATATTATATTAAGGACTATGATATTTTGGTAAGCATATTTCAACTCATGATAGTTACAGGAGAGGAAAAAAAAAACCCCCATTAGTCATTCTGATATATTCTGAAAAGCATATAATTTACTCACTAAAAGCAAAATGTTATTTTGGTACATATAAATATTATTTGAAAAACACTAAGATTAAAGTCAATCATGTATGTCCAAAATAAGGTTAGAGCATAAAAAACAAATAAATATAATAAATGAATATATAAAGTACATCTTTTTGCCTTTTATCTCTAAGCTGGGTCTAATAAAAGATTATGATCCAGTTGAAAAAATAAAGTATTGTTTTAATAAGGCTTGATCTTTGACTTATAAGTAGCCAAATTTGACTCTCTATGACCCAAAGTAGGCAGTAATTAAACAAAATTCTTTCCTCTGTTACATGAGAATTTGCTTCCCAAGAAGCCAGATAAAGGCGATACTGATTACAGTGGAAATGATTACTGGTAGATTTCATTTGGAATGAAGGAACTATACTAAAAAAAAAAAAAAAAAAAAAAAAAAAAAAAAAAGATTATTCCTGATGGGAACACTCCATGGGGACACATGACGTAGGTTTCCCTGAGTGCGGTGACTGTTATGTTCAGGCATGTCTTTTTAATTGCCCCTGGAAGAAAGCCTTTAGAGATAACACAAGATATTTTGGTTCTTGTGAAACTTGAGACTTCTAGGAAAGGGGGTCTTGGCACTTATCCAATGTGAATCTCATCTTGTACCTGACCTATTCGCCTGGGAAAAGACAGCTTCTGATTGGCTCCATGAAATGCTACATGGACTGCTACAAAAATGTCTTACTCTGCTCTATTAGCAAGATATGGTTCCTTTCCTATATCCTTTGTATTAGATTGGTGCCAAATATGGTGTCTGGTGGTTTTGGGAGTCTGAACGCTTATTTGAGCAACTCCTAAAACAAACAAATGTGGACACTGTACACATAAATATATTATAGATGTAATATGCTCAAGTCTCCAGTTTTAAATAAAGTGCCATTTAAAAGATCTGATATGACATATCTCTTTCTCTATTTATGTAACTCACCAGCAGTACCATACCAATGAAGAGTGTATGTCTTCAGGGAATAAAAATACAAAAACAAATCAGCTAAAACTGGTTTGCTTTTTGTGATCACCATGTGTCCACAATTCTAAACAGTGTCAATGGTAAAATATTCTTTCCCACTGGGAAAACTACTTCTGCTTCTATACTTTCATTTCATGCCATGAAAATGGCATTCAACTTCCAAGGGAATTTCTATAAATCTAATGGAAGTCAGAATCCAAGGCCGTAGGTGGGCTTTATGGATTGCCAACTGATTAGGAACCAAAAGAATGATTACTAGAGGAGTCATTTCTTCTTACAACTGCTCCCCTTTCTCCTTTCATCCCTTTGTGTGAAGGAGTTTCTAATGAGTCAAAAACAACTACCAAAGTATAATGACTTCCTCCACCACAATCACAACCACCGCCAGAACATTACAGGTGAGAGGAGTGAGAGCAGAGACCAGACAGTGTGGCTTGGCTAGGAGTCCATGAAACCGTTTAAGAACAAAGGATATGAAACATTTCTGAGTCTCCAAAATGTTTTGGCCTATATTTGGCACTTAATGAAAAATATCATAAGAAAATTGTATAGCCAAAACCGGTTTGGCTCAATAGATAGAGCATCGGCTTGGGGATTGAAAGGTCCTGGGTTCAATTCCGGTCAAGGGCATGTACCTTGGTTGTGGGCATATCCCCAGTAGGAGGTGTGCAAGAGGCAGCTTGTCGATGACTCTCTCTCATCGATGCTTCTAACTCTCTATCTCTTTCCCTTCCTCTCTGTACAAAATCAATAAAATATATTAAAAGAAAAAAGAAAATTGTACAAATACTAATTCAAAAGCAATCCAAAGCCAGCCTAGGTAGGCAAGGATAGCCATGTTGTAAAGGCAAAGATCTGAGACCCTTACCTGAGGCGTGTCCTTTACCTGCCATTAGAGGTCTCCCTCTAATGTAGACAGGAACTCCCCTCAAGTCTAATGTAGACAAATCTAAACAACATATATTATTCAGGGGAGTGAGGTCCACTTAAAAACTTTCCAAAGAGGAAGGAAAAACATAGATGCTTGCAATTTAAAACAAAAACATCTCCGTGTCTACCCATATCAATCTGACTAAGTGAACTATGACTCCTATCTTCACTATCTTTAACACCAGGCTGGTGTCTATGATATTTAGTGGTGGTTGGTCTACATGATCTCAGATCCCTCCTTGTCTCTCAAAGTCTAAGGCCTTTTAACTCATTTGAATTGCTGGCTATAAGCAGAACCTGGAAAAATTAAGAACTCATTGGTAAATTCATCCCTATTTTTGGAAAATGAAATCACAAGTTATGCCATGGTTTGATACTTTTTTTTCTTTCTGTCTTTAAAATGTCTTTCCCATTGTAACTGTGCCTTCTCTAAGATTTAGTTACTCTTCTTGATCATTGATGTTTAAAGAAGTCATTGAAATCTCTTAATTATGCCTCTGTAAACAATATAAGTAGTTTAGAAATTCCATTTCCCTCCATTTAACTGAATCAAAAGTTACTTCCTCAATAAAGATCTCCAGTGAGCACTAGGACATCATCAAATTAATATATATATATATATATATATATATATATATATATATATAGTAATAAAGGGCTTTGTCAATAAGTGTCAGGCTAATAGAATTGCTTTAAGTCTTAGATAAATTAAGGTAAGACCACACAATTTCAGATACTACAAATAATTCCCTACTGGGTGAAATCTTTTACAGACACTATCAGAGATCAATGACAAGCAGCTACTTTAAACACAATTCATTCCTTTCTCATTAAATGTTCCTCTAATGCCTTCTCAGCGATGGGATAAATTCCTTTTGAGTAGGCACTCATTTTTCTTGTGTTTATTTAAAGTATAACATCTTTTATTTATTATTTTTTAAAACTTGAAGAATTTTATATTACTGACTGAAAATATCACCTGGCCTATGCGTTTTAAAAAATAAAAGCAACCATTCAATTGAAAAACAAACAAACTTTGAAATAAGATTATACTTTAGCATATAGTCACCTAAAAGAAAGTGACATTTTAACATGCAAGGAAAATAATATAATTATCACACATTAGTAGCAGGGCTGAAGTGTATATTATTACAGCAAAGACTATATTATATATACATATATCTTCATATATGATAGCACATTCATATTACTGTGAACTTGATGGGAAGGGGAAGGGGGAATGGAAATTATGCATTTTAAAAATTATTTTAAAAATCAACGATGAAAACAAAATTTTTTTATTTAAAAAAGAAACTCTGAGATGAAACTGAATAAGTAAACTAGAGAAAAACATAGCACAGAAAACAAACTCTGAGTGAGCCCTGCCTTTACCTAAATGTTTGGTGTCCAGTATATGCCTCCTATATGTTTGGGAGACTCCGTGAAGAATGCCTGCAATATGAACAAGATAGTTAATTTTAGGGTATTTTTCATCCCTGCCCTGATGTGAATGTGCCTAGGATAGTAGAGAGGGTATGGGCTTTATAGTCAGACAAAAATAAAAACATGAGCAATCCCTAAACTTCTCAGGAATTTTGTTCTTTTTTGTTTGTTTGTTTTAGAACTAATTACATCCAGAAGGTGTCAAGGCCGGATTAACTATAACAATATTTTCAATATATCTATAAAGAGGTCAAAGCAGAGACCTAGGCAGCCACACTGGGTAAGTGGTATTAGCAACAGACATGATTTCTCTCTCATTCTGTAGACTAGAAGTCCAAAATCAAGGTGCCAGCTGGCTGCACCCCCTCTGGAGGGGTTCCTTGGCTTACAGCTGAATTTCAAAATATGGATTCGATTTTAACAAGAAAAATTGAAGGAGAGATCATAAATAGGCTGAGCAAAGTAGAAAGAGAATGTTGTCATTACTGAGGAAAATAGGGTCAGGAAGAAATTAGTAGAGGGGCAGGAAGGAAAATGCCAATGGTTTGCGAGATACTCCTACCTCAAGTATTTGCCATGCTTTCAGCATTGCCTATAATTTCAGAGAAACTCCAGAGGGTTAAAATGAACAAAGTGATGTTGGATTAGGTGGTAGAGGTGCCTGCGGCATAGTCAGAGATAGAATACTTGGTTACAGGAAAACCATGTCAAAGCTAAATACTGTGTCTGGGAAAGAAATCCTCTGAACTCATTTCTATCCTCTCTCAGATGTTATTTATTTATTTTTAAAATATATCTTTATTGATTTCAGAGAGGGAGAGAGAAATAGAAACATCAATAATCAGCTACCTCCTGCACACCCACACTGGGAATAAGTCCTGAGCAACAATTGAACTGTGACCTTCTCATTCTCAGATTTCAGATCCTAGAAGCTACGCAGGGTGTGGGGTGGCTCTCAGGCTTCTGGAGTTGTCCTGCTACACAGTGATGTGCACTGTCTTCCAAATGGCTTAGTCTTTTCTTTCTCTTAGGACTGCCTATTCTCTTGAAAAATGTTCCTCCAAGCCATTCTCCAGTTCCAGTACTTCCCCCTCTATTTTCCTTTCTTTCTCATTTCTTGCCCAAGACCTTTCCCCTAATTCTCCTCAATACTCTTGTACTGAGTTGATATCTCTGCATTTGGTTGTAGACATAAGAAAACAGTGCTATCAAAAGTGCTTAATAAAAGAACAAGTAGTTGCTTCCAAATATTTACATAGGAAAAACTGCCTATTTGACTTGGTGAGGGGAAAAAAATATATTTACTTACCTGGGAAAATTACTTCTTCAGTGAAATCCATTCCCATGGCCTAATAAAGGAATAACAGCACACCTAGTGTGGAAATACCTCTTAAAAGCCTTCACCTGTGCCTGTAAACTCTAAATAGCTGTTTTCAAGTGTCTACTTCCTGCTGAGCTGCTTTTGTTCTTTCTGGAAGCTTCCTCATCTAATATGTCGGCAGCGTGCTTCTAATTTTCCTGAGCATACAGTCATTTCTTAGGATAGCTTCATATATCTTTTATAGGGCTTTTAAAAACCATTTGTGATGGAAAACAGAGTATTTAACAGCTTAATCCCTTTCTAAGGATTTCCAGTAATGGGGTGATCTCTTAGACATTTCCTTTTCCATTAGGGATAAGATTTTTTTTGTTTGTTTTAAGCCCAGCTTTTTCCATGGTTGTCATTCAAGCTCAACCATGGAAATCAGTGATTTCATGAAGATTCATGTAGCCCCTGTTTAAATAAGAGGTTACTTAGGGCAAGGCACCCTTGGGCTCTGTCATTTTGAATATCCTTTGGGCATTAGGAGGACATCAGTGTAACAATGAGTTTACTTTTTTTAGTTTCTAAAATAGTTGTATATGTGGAAACCTATAATTTTACTGCCCTAGACAAAACTTAATTTTTCTTTTCTTTTATTTTAGATGAGTTTTGGGAGACCACAAAAGCTCCTTCATCTCCACTTTCAGAGCCTCTTTTTTCATAACAATCTTCATGCATTAATAACATCAGAATCATCTTTCATCCCTTATTTTTGTTCAACGATAAAAGATGGAATTTAGAGTAGCTTTTATATTGTGTTTTCTTTTGTTTCAAAGGTGCAGTAGCTATTAAGCAAAACAAAAAAGAACTGCCTCTGCCATTATATATTAATGTTCTTTGCTAAACGAGATAGAAAAAGTTTCTCATAGAAAGAATTAAAACAATAAATGCCTGCTTGCATGACTTGTGAGGGACTGACATAAAGGAAATCATTTTTCTTTTTTTATATCATAGTCTACCTTTTATTCTTAAAAATGAAATCCCAAAGTGGTTAGCAAATAGACACTTTCTTTCTTTCCATCCATAAGCCTTGGGTTAGCCTTATTCAAATCAATGCCCTTCTGAAGTAATTTAAATAGAAACGGCCACCTCACTGATCTTTCATGATCTGTGTCACTTCACAGATGCAGTCACTTGTTCCCGATGGATGAATAAACTTTGCCGAATCTACAGTCTAAGCTGGAAAAGGCCAAAAGCAATAAATCTAGATGGCACAACTGTTTTGTAAGAGGCCAACTAAGGCTTCTGAATTTTTTATTTCTCCTAAATGAAATAAGCAGGAGAGAAAATACTGCAAGATAATGACAAAGGCAATGAAGCAGGCAGGTAATGGCCCAGGCCAAGTCTGGGGTAAATATTTATTCATTGCCATTGTCACAGGAAATGAGCCCGGTGCCTGAACTCCCTGAGCCATGTGGTCCTGGCCATCTGAACAAGCCCCTTCAGGTACAAGGTCAGCGCTTAACCTGATTACACCTTTAGGCTAATTTCTTTCTGATGCGGTTATAGAAGAGGCTTTGGGGAAACAAGACCATTTGTTGGCCACTGATCGCAGAAGATGCACTTTGGCAGAGTTAGAAGGCGACGGGACACGGGTGTTCCAAGATTGCTTTTGCCACATGCTAAGTCTGTGACCTTGGGAAAGACAATTTAAAAAATCACACGCTGGAGTTATTTCTACGCTCTGCTAGAGATCCCAACTGTTGAATTCCACCCAAGTCGTTTGACTATCCAGGGTCCCCAAATTGTTCATGTTCAGAGTGCTCCTGAGAATCAAACAGGAAAGACTATATGAACAAGTGACTGGTAAAATATACAGGAACATACATGGCTTGGTGGGTACATTATTTTGACCTTTAACTAACAAAGATTTCACATGGGGGGAAAAACTCTCTCCACCTCAATCATGCAACCAGCATAGCCCTAACTGTGTATTTAGAGACCCAATAGGGAACTCTTCACAAAGCGAATCATTTCTCCACAGCATGGCAAATGCCTCCCTACTGCTCAAGCTATTAAAATGGACATGTGTGGTCTGTCCTTGCTGTGTGACTTTGTGGCACCTCCAACCAGAGTGGGCAGAGTGTACCTCCCACCCCAGTGATACAGGGCGTGGCTATATTTCCTGATTTGGCCAGCAGAATGCTAGTGGACACGGTGGGAGCAGATGTTTAAATGTGTGTGCCGTAGCTTGGCTTGCCTCCTGGACTCTGCCTTCCCACCTTCAACCATGCGACGAATGTGTCCTGGGTGTTCAGGTCTAGTAAGAATGAAAAGCCATGCAGCAGAATGCGACCTCGAGTGCAGCCTGAAACTGAGTCTCTCCATCTGACCCACAAACCCTTGAGGTTAGTGGAGGAAGCCTTGGAGATATGCAGGTCATTACCCAGCAAAACTGACACATGTACCATAATCCAGTGTCCTTTAGAGAACGAGTATACATCTTCCTTTCAGACTCATTTAGATTAAGAGAGCCCTGAGACAGGAAAATGGTTGTGAAAAATAAAAGCATCTCTCAAGAGTCTTACCTATTCTGGATATAAGGGAAGGAATTCCTTAAGTAGGTTTAAAACTAAAGCCACTGTGGTTTGGAGGAAACTAAGACAGTATTGGAAAAGCTCAGCCCTATTCATTTCCTTAACTTAAAAAATAGCACATGGTACCAATTGATATTCCCTCCTGTTGCCTAAAAAAATTTAGATAGAGGACCAGCTGCAGGAAGGGAGGTATCATCATAGATATCTACAGTTTAACATGAGCTAGGTATGGTGGGTGGACAGGGAGAAATGTAGCAAGACTCATTCAATCAAAATCCTCATTGTTTCAAGTATGGCCCAACAAACAAGTTTACTGAACAGTCACTCTTTTAGTCACTCCTCTATCTCCTTGTAAATTGCCTTACTTTCCTTTGCTTTTGGAGTCTTAGACCCCCCCACACACACTTCCCTTTCCTTAGTCCAGAATGACATTTGTACCTTATTTTGCTTTTCTATCCTTGGAATTTCCCTGCTTATGTGAATTCCCTGTGCACACCTGTTAAGACTTGCTTTTCTCCTGTTAAACTGCCTTTTGTTATTTGATTTAGTCCAGAAGAACTTCCTAAGGGTAGGAGGAAAGATTGTTTTTCCTCCCCAATACCTATTCCCAATTCCCCAAAAAGCAAAACAAAGCAAATCAATTCCCCCAAGTTATTATATTTAATATAAAAATAATCTATATCAAACTGCGTCAGTTCCTTTGGGGGCTCATTTTAGGTGGTAATAATCTCAAACTAATGTTAGAGAAATGAGAAAATATTGGAATTAGTAGACACATTTAGATGGTCTTCTGACAATAGCCATTATTATTTTTTCACTTTTTTATAACTGTGGTTTAATAATTTACTGTCTTTGGATTGCCGTGATAATGACAATCTGAATGTGATTCCCACATGCACCGGGTCATTTTCCCAGTCTTCTAGAATTCTTTTTAAAAAAATGAAAAAGAAACAGATACATTTGTGCTAACGTTGTATAATCTTCAGCTATTTAAAACTTTGGTTGTTCATAAAGTATTAGAATTAAATAGATCTTTTGAAATGTACCTTATGGATATTTGATATTTATCCATCAGAAGATTATTTATTAATAGAGTCTGTGATCATCATCCAAATAACCTCTAGAAAAGCAAGGGGTTAAGATCACATCACTGCTGAACTAAACTTGTTCATAAGTAAGTTTTTTTTTTTTTTAATTTAAAAACATCACCAAGAATATTTAAAAGAATCAATGAAACATATAATAGTGGAACTTTGAAGCTTCAAGAAGCCTTACATTAATCTCAGAAAAGAATGTGAGAGCACTAAGTGAACTGTAAAGTGCCACACAAATCTATAAAATGTGTGTTCTCCCCATCTATGTAAAGCCCCTTATTTTACAAGTAACAGAACAGAGAGACTGAGAGATTTGAAAGAGTCTTCAAAAGCCTGCTCAGAGCTTTTCCAAAAATCATTAGGACTATCAACACTCACCCCAGGCAAATTCCCATTAACTCTAATCCACAATTACTGGTCAGGCCTCAGCAGTTTCGGAGCCATTCTCACTTAACTCCACAGCTGCCTCCATCAGTAAACCAGCCACGAGAATATAAGAACAGGCATGCAATAGGCGCTTTCCAAACCCCCCACGACTGCACATTTTCTCAAAAAGGAAATAAAAAGAATGCTTTAAGAGGGCTATTTTTCTTAATCTGATGGACACATTCTCTTAGGCCCTCATATATTACTTTCTTTTATAACTGATAGCATTTAGCTGTTTTAAGCATATCCCAGGGTCACTCTCACTTTGCAAAGAGAAGGTGGTCAAGGACAAAAAAGAAGCAGCAGGTTTTGCCTTAAGAGCTGAGAAAAGATGATACTTGAGAAGTGAATAAAACTGTTACTGTATTCCCTGGAGCAATCGTTTTCACATGCTTCTTATTCATACATTTCATTTTTTGTTTTTGTTTTTCAAAGAAAGGCTTTCCACAAAGCCAAGGAAAATAAAGGAGCAGGAGCTTCTCTGATTGAAATAGGAGTGAGAAGTCCAAACAGAACTCTTACCAGTTAGGGCCCCTGACCGGCTCCAGTGAACACAGTTTGCAGTTCATCCTGGGGCAGCGATTTTCTGCCCGTGAGCTGCAAGAATTTATAAAACACGCAGTACCTGACTGTTTCGTCAGGAGCACTGACCTCTTTTCCCTCAGATTGTCAAATAAAAAAAATGACAACAGCCAACACAGCAATAGCTGTCTGGTGTGAATGAATCAAAATTATACCTATTTCCTTTGTCAGGTGGACAAGAAAATAATGTGTGTGTGTGTGTGTGTGTGTGTGTGTGTGTGTGTGTGCGTGCGCTGCAGAATTTTAGTAATTACCGTGTTTCCCCGAAAATGAGACATCCTCCGAAAATAAGACCTACTTTTACAGATTTCCTTCTGAGTGAAATATAAGGCATCCCCCGAAAATAAGGCCCCCCTAGGCTAAACATGAGAGATTTGGTCCACTGATTCTGAAAGAAATGGAGTCACAAGAAATTCACCAGGAAATTCAGAAATTGTATTGTTATGATGATGTTCCAGAAGATGATGACATGATTGTCATTGAATAAATGAGTAAGTTCTTGATACTGTAGGATTCACAGTTTGTCTGGTTTGTGTTGACAACTACCGTACTACCGTACCGTATACAGGTAATAAATTTCCTTTATTTTCATTTAACAATAAATGTGTACCATATTCTTCTTCATGGAAAAATAAGACTTCCCCTGAAAATAAGACCTAGTGCATCTTTGGGGGCAAAAATTAATATAAGACACTGTCTTATTTTGGGGGAAACAGGATAGTTAAATTGTGCCATGAACTGAAAATCACTGTCCTAAAGGAGGAAGCCCAAACTCCATAAAGAGGTACTTTTGGCCCAATCTAATCTAACTTCAACTTTTATTTCCAACTCTTAGATTTAATAAAGCATGCTCAGTAATTAGGATATGACAGCAAGGTTTTCCAGTCGTGATGTGGGCAAATTAGCACATTAGAAACAAACAAAAGTAATTGAGTGCAACAGAGAGTGGTGGAAAGAGAACAGATCTGGGAACAGAAGACTTTGTTTCTAGTTTATTCGATGTGACCTAGAGTGAGTCGCTAAATTTCTGGACCTCAGTTGACCCATTTATCAAATATAAATATGGGTGGTATTATACTTTTATCAGGGGGGTTAGTCAAAATCACTCTTTAATATTTCTTCATGCTGCACATGACTCAATTTGACAAATATTTTTCAATGACTGGTACATGTTAGAGCACAAAAGATATAAATGATAAACAAGCAAAGTCCTTACATGCAAAGAGAATAAAGTCTAACGAAAGGGACATAAATGCTATTATTTTGGAGGGTTTTCCCTAACAATTCACTTGTGTTGGAATTGCTCATTCTAGTAATCTGAAGTCAGAGTCTAATGCCTCGTACAAGGCCTTTTTCCCGACCTTCTGAGCATACTTGGAAGAACCTGAATTTCCATACAGTATGTTGGTCTTGGTGCTATTTTGGTCTCTGACCCAGAGAACAGTATCTAACTCAGAAGAACAAATATCTGTGGTCTTAGGTACTGAAGCAGTCACAAAGCCATTCCTGCAGTGGGAATGGATCAATTTAGAGCTCTCTTGTTGACTGTGCCCAGGGAATAAGGATGCTAAGCAATCACAGCAATATATGTATAATCCATGGGCAGCTGATTCTCCCTCATCATTGATGTTCCTATCTCTTTTTCCCTTCTCTCTTCCTCTCTGAAATCAATAAAAATATTTTTTTAAAAGAATCATGCTGATAAAGACCAGAAAGCCTGCCTGGGGGAGTGACATCTAAACAGAAACCTAAAGCATAGATAGAGGTGGTCAAATTGGGGTTGGGGAAAGGAGCAGTTGGGTAAGGGAAAGAGACCTTAGACTAGGCACGAGAAACAGCCTCAATGAAGGTCCAGAAGTGAGGGAAGAGGGAGCATGTGGTAAGCGATAAGCTAGAAGAAGAAAGCAGAGGCCAGGTTATGTAGACCACTGTGTACCTTGTTAAAGACAGCGGGACGATAATGATGAGAAAGGAAAGGTTTTAAGAGGGGATGATATTCAATCCGATTTGCTTTTTGTGGTTTTGTATTTACTGCTGCAGAGAGCAGGAATGAAGAGGTATTGTAGGCAGTGAAGCTCTAGCTGGGATGCTGCTGTAATAATACAGGATTATACAGTGGCACTGGGGTTGGAGAAAAGACGTAAGATTCAGGGGACATGTAGGAGGTAGTATGCACAGGACTCAGCCACTGTGGGAGGTGGGGGTGATACAGGAGGAATTAAGGATGATGCTGAAGTTTCTAGCTTGAGCCACAGGGTGGATGTGGTGCCATTTGCAGTATTAGAGAATACCATGGAAAATCTATTTTTAAAAATGATAAAAAATAATGTTAGCATAGAGTGTACTATGTGAAGCTACACATTAACCCCTTCATCCTCATCAACTCAATGAGATAGTTCTTAGTTTTATCTACTTTTATACACAAGGAAACTGAGGCACAGAAAGGCTGAGTGACTTGCCCAAGTCCCACACCAGTAAGTGTCCAAGTCTGTATTTGAACAATTTGGGAATGGGGGTTGGAGGAGTAGAAAATAATCTCAGTTTTAATCATACTGAGTTTGAGTGACCTATGGCATTTGAACATGTAGGTTTGAAGTTCAGGGGAGATATTTATAGGATTTAGAAATAACTAAAACCATGGTAATGGACAATACAGCTCTAGGCAAAAAGATCAAGAAGAGTTTATTTCAGTTGAATAAAAAAATTGACAATAAGCATTTTGCAGAGGTTAATGAAAGTTCCATAGTCATAAAGTTAATCAAATAAATCTTGAGCCCATGCATAAGCAGGAAATAAAAACAAGGACTCTGAAATAAGAGTTCAACCCAGAATGGCTGGGGTGTAAGCCCTGGAGCAGTATCGTCATGTGTTCATAGAATCATCTCAAGCAATACTTGGGAAGGAAAAAGCGAATCAAAAGTCCTCTCCACACTGCAGACAGGAGAACTGGCTGTTATATTAAGTCCCAGAATATTAGCAGTACTGTGTACAAATGGTAGCTTAAGTTCATTATGTAGTATTTTTATTTATTCACAACTAATGCACTTGGTCACTCTCAACTAATTGTTTTTCTACCTCCCTAACATTCTAATTAAAGAAATTCTGGTATTTTGACAGTGAGACTAATGCAGATAAGATTCTTGTCTCCAGAGTGATGAAATCCAGATTAGAAGCACCCTTCATAGAATATTGCTTAGTGCTTCCACAATGCCAATTTTATTTGCATATTCCATGCACTAATTTGTACCATTCTGTGCACTAAATAAGTTTTCAATAATTGCTCAGTAACCACAGAAGAAGAAATATAACTGCTACTGTAGTTTAGCCAATCAGAAAACTAAGCATTTTACAGTCTTGATTTGCAAAGATTAAAATCATATATATATATATATATATATATATATATATATATATATATATATATATATATATAAAACAGAAATCAAACTAATCAGCTGTATCTGCCTTTTTTTTCCATATATATATATATTTTGATACCTGTAAAGTCTGGTTGAATTCTCTCCCCCCTCAGAAAGTGTCATTATAAGTCAAAGTTAGATGAGGAGTTGAAAAGGTGTCATGTGAAGAGAACAGAAAAGGGAAAGAAAGCCTGGCTTTGTGTCTCTCCCATGACTCCTGCTGGACTTTGTCTCCTTGGACCCGCAGCTGTCAAATGAGCTGATCCCTGGCACTTCTGAGCACAAGCACCACACAGCCCATGCAATTCCCAGAAAGGGACTATTTCTATCACCCAGGCACCACAGAGCAGAGGAAGGCAAGAGCATTCACTGAGTCCCTCCCCTGTGTGTTCTCACTTACAATACCTCAGGTGATCTTCCCTCTAATCAATTTATCAGCTCATCTTTTCAGAGGGTCACATGGCAGACCCTTGCTCTGCACTAGGGATGCTGTGGTGATAGGAAGGCCTTCCTCTCTGATTACAATCTCAGTTTCTCTCAGCCATTACATAAGAGGATGGGGAGGACACCTAGTCAAACTCCAATATTTGACCCTAAAATTCCTCTTTTTCTACTATTTCACCTTTCCTCCTGGACATTTCTACTTATTCTGGGTACACAGCCACAAACAGTTTATGTCCCTAAATAGGAGTTAAAAATCAGAGAGAAGCCCTAGCCAATTTGGCTCAGTGGATAAAGCATTGGCCTACAGACTGAAGGGCCCATGGTTCAATGCCAGTCAAGGGCACATGCTTGGGCTGTGGGCTTAATTCCCAGCGTAGGGCATGCAGGGAGCAGCCAATCAATGATTTTCCCTCATAATTGAGTTTATATCTCACTTTCCCTCTCTCTTCCTCTCTGAAATCGATAAAAATATATTTTAAAAAAGAATCAGAGAGAGAATAAAAATAATATTTTCAGAGTAATTCTTGTTTGTGCATTAGGTATCTTATTGTGAGAAAGTAAATTGATTTATATGAGCCCATTGGGTTGCCATGGTGCAGGGGGCGTGGCTAAGGAGTTTCCCTGGGATGGCTGCAGAGAGAATAATCTGAGGTAAGCAGAAGGCGTGCCTCCTCCAGGCCAAGGAGCTGACCTGGCATTGCCGAACCACAAAGAGAGACCAGTGGCCTGTTTCTCTAGGTCTGCTGCACACTCCATGAGCCCAATCACTACACAATGCTAAATTAGAAAATGGAGCAAGTCCCCCCACATTCCAATTTTTTCTTTTGTTCCCCAAGTGGCCACGTGAGGAGTAGGTCAGCAATGAGTTGCCACAAAGTATGGTACCAGTTCAGTCCACCCCTTGACAAAAATTACTATATGACACATCACATTCCAAGGGACTAAAGTGAGAAGATTGCCGAGTATAATCTGCTGAATCATTGCTTCAGGAAATCAAGGTGTTTCTCATGTGGAAAAAAATCACTAGTTATCTTCCAATTTGACTAAAAGCATGTGAGGCTTTGAAAAGAATATTGTGAAATCCACAGAGGACCAGTTCACTATTCAGAATGTTCTTTTATTTATTACATAACATTAAAAATGTGTTATATGTTTACTAATTGGCCAACCACAATTTTTATCTTTGTTACAAATTCCTTAAAGAAAACCACTCCTTGTTGAGATGACACTTATTATTTTTAAGGCAAATGGGCTTCCCTCAGTGGCAAGATGGTGTAATGGACATTATCCTTCCATTTATCAGGTTAGGCCTTCTCCTTTGGGAAGGAATATCCACCAAAAGTATTATTCTCTAACACTGCCCCATTTGAAATAAATGTCCTCTCAACTATGAGTTATGGTAGGACTTTGGAAAAAGAAAAACAGAGAATAACAGGGTAGGGGGAAAAACAGGAATTACCTGAAAGATGTAGGAATAGAATCCTTGCCCCAAAAAAATGCTTTATCATGGAAAGCAGTGATTTCATTTAAGTATGGTCCCATGAGTCTGTCCCACACCACTCTGCCCTTAGAAGGGAGATAGGCCTTCTCCAAGGTGCTGAATTCAAGCAGTAGAAGGAAATACCTGCTCATGTTGAAAGGCCATGTTGATTGACACACCAGAAAGAGGGCATCTCTGAGCCTGCTGCAGGATCAGTGTTTGAACTAAACACAAAGCAAGACAGAAAAATCCCTAAAGAACTCATCCACCAGAAGAACTTCCTCAAGCAATAAACCCTAGCTTCCTTTATCTCTTCTGAGATTCAGGAAAAGTAGCAAGTGAAGATGTACACACAGACCACCCAGCGAAGATTTGACTGTTCTCAGGAGGTTCAGATCCCACCTAGAAAGGCCCTATCGCTACATCCTTAAGGATAATCTCCACTAGGGCCATAATTTATAGCCCCTTTCAGTTATAAACTAAAACACCTTCAGTAAATTGTCTTCCCGACAAATGACTGAGTTAAAAAATTACATCAGTATGCCTTTAAAGTTACTTTAAAGCAAGACCCATTCAATGAGATAAAGATTCATGCCTGGATTGTCCTTTAATAAACTTTCCCTATTTCTTCATATTTATGGGGACCACGGTTACAGTGAGGGCTGACAGCTCTGGGGTTTTAACAAACTACTGCCCAATTCCTGAATAAAATGAGGTGCTCACAGTCCTCTCCCTAGTCTCAGAGTGAATTATGAATCTGCTGACCTAAACTGGTACAGCCTCCAACTAAAGAAAAAGAAAATTAAAAAGGCAGACGAACTTGGGAATAAATCAGCTGTGCCCCGAGGACACGGAACAGAGATGAAAACTCGCTGACTTCTTTGAGTTCTCCCTGTGTAACAACTAGGACGGGGAGATGAAAAGAACAAAGGCTGAGCGAGGTAATAAAAATGTCTGCTCTGAATTTTAGACTGTCGCACTAGAAAGCAAAACTGAGATCTGAAAGTTCTCTGGTTTGATTTTTTTCACCCTAAAGGTCCTGGGTGCCAGGCAAGACCTACAGAGCAATTGTTTTCAACCAGTGATGTGCATCCCAGTCACCTTCGGATGTTTCTTAGAAGTGATTTCCTGCCCCTGAATTGCTAAAGTGTCAGCTGATCTGGCGTGCAAGTGGGATAATTTTTCAGAGCTCTTTAGAGGACTTGGGGGCACTCGATTGGTTAAGAACCACTGTTATGGAGGATGGTAATGCTAAGGAGGACAGAGCTTCTCAAACTGTAACGTGCTTGGGAATCACCCACCTGCCACCCCCAACCTCAGGATCTCATTAACAATGCAGATTCTGACTCATTGGGTCTGGGATGTGACTGAGTATCTACATTTCTGACAAGCTTCCTAGTAATGTCTGTGTTACTCATGTGGGGACGCGACTCTATGGGGCAAGTCAGTAGGTTTTATTACCCAAATTCAGAAGGCTGCTTTCAGGTGAATGGGCATGGGGTGGAGGCAGAGAGCCCAAGGTATTGTACTTATTGAAATTTAAGATTCCAGGGTCTCACCTCAAAAGGACCCAATTAGAACCAGTTAAACAGGTTCCCTAGGTAATACTTTTATATACACTAAAATTTGAGAACCACTAAAAGTTAGAGACTCATCATTAATAGATAATCAAGAGAATTAGGACTCACATCATCATTTGATGATGAATTATATATTTAAACTCATTATTAATTTAACTCATGTGAGCCTTCTCTATTTTCCAGTTAAATTGTGACATGTAAGAGTTTGAAGAGAATATAATCACCCTGATACAAACTTTAAAAAATAAATACAAAGGAACAAATGAAATCTCAACTATCATTAAGCCTGCTTATCACTACATTAACTATGCTCTCACCCAAAAGACTGCCCCCAGAATTCTTATTCTCTTGGGTCACTTAGTTACTCTAGTCTATTTCCCCAACTGCTTGTCTTTTACCACATACTGTTCATATACATCTTGTCCTAGTAAAATAAATTTCTTAAACCGAAACTTTCATGTTTCACAACAGAGTTTATGTCATTTTAATGACAAATTACATGGGAATAGTTATGACTGTAGTTAAATTGTGAATTAGGGGCTTATAATAGTGATAGGCTTGGCTGTGAGTAATGGGAGACTTGGAAAATAGAGAATGAAACAAAACAGAAGATTCTCTCTCTAGTAAAAGCTGTCCACATCTGGGTAGACAGGAATTGGTATTTTTGGCTTCATACTGCTATCAAGGACCCTGTTTCTAAATTCCCTGCTTCATTTGGATGGCTCCTGTACCTTCTTCACCCAGGTCTAAGTTCTAGCCAGGAGGCAGAAAAAAGGGAGAAAAGACAAAGACAAACACATTTTCACAATGTGTTTCTGGAAAAAAAAAAATCACCCAATACTTACGTTTAAATCTCAGTAGCCAGACCTTAGACATATGCCTGCAGTCTAACTACCAGAAATACTGGGAAATGTAAGCATCAGCCTGCACACTTTGCCACCCCAACATACCAGCGTTCCTTTAATTAGGGAGTTAGGAGAGAATGGGTGTCAGGGTAGGCAACTGACAAGCTTTGCTCGAGAGTTCAAAGGAGACAGCCCCAATTCAAACCATCTGACTTGTAAAAGAGTCTATATTTACAAGTGACCTGCTCTCTGGTCTGAGGGGACACTGCGAAATGTAATGCTTTGAAGAAACCTATGAGGCACAGTGTAGGGAAAGCAAGAAAATGTGTAATGGAGTTACCCTAGTCAGGGAGGCTGAGCGATGCAGCACCAGGGGACACCTTCTGCATGGTGGCACTTTCTATAGTCTGAAGAGATGCTTTGCAGTGGACCTGACCCAGGGACCCACTTATGAGCTCATCTGTGCGAATTACATTTTTTTATCAACAGTGTTTAAAATTATTTAATTAGCAATTCAAACATCCTCTTTAAAAATATTCATAGCTGTGGAATGGTTATGAAACATCAGTTACCCACCAGACTAAACTGGTTTAATTATATTCATTTTCCAATGGCTGACAAAGATCAGCTGCTGTGTGGAATGGAGATGATAATTTGTGGCCAGGGGAGGTCAGTCAATCACTTTAGAGGGCCCAACCTTTGCTCTGCCCCTCAGTGGAAATGGTAAAAGGTATAACCTGGAGTCATCGGAGGCCAGAAGGAGAGAGGCATGAGGGTATTGGAGAGGAGTGCAGAAGGAAAGGTCAATGGTGGAAAATTAAAGCTTAACTCAAGAATTTGCCTGAAATAATCAGGATACCAGGAATTGGTAAAATAAAAAAATTCCCCTTCAACATACAATAATCAGGTTAGTATTATAAGCAAGTAATGTGGATCCATTGTGGGTTCAGTATTTTGAAGGTTAGCATAGAGATGAGCTAGCATGTATTGTATTTGATAGAAAATGCACTGAAGGGAAAATAAAATGTTGCTTCATAGCATGTGCTGAAATTAGGGATTGCCAAATACAGGATATTTCTAAACCAATTTGCTGTTGCTGTTGTTGTTGAGTAACTATTTTACATAGACAATCATCTGTAGAAAAACAAATGTAACACAGAGGAAGACCAAAGTAGTGCTGGCTGAATCAGAGCCCCGTAGCTTTGACCTCCAGCCCCTCTCGGTCCTCAAAACACAGGGAAGACCTTTCGAACCACCACAATGAAAAAACAGTGTCTCAAAATAATGCAAGACCTCGGATTTCCTTAGTAGAAAATGTAAGCACTACCCTAACCTCTGCAATGTCCCCACAGGATCAATGTGGATCAAAGGCATGGTTGCTGCTGCTATCAGTGTTCATTTAAGAACACACAAACTATATAAAATTTGACATTTTCTAAGAATTTTCCCATACATGAATCTTGATTGGCAGATCAACTCTATGAGGAAGGCAGTATAGATATTATTGTGATCATTTTATTGATAAGAAAATTGGAGTTTGAATCATTTAAGTGACTTTTAAAAGTGACAATGCCAACTCTAGCCAGTTTGGTTTCAGAATTTGATTCTCGTCAAGGTTGCAGGCTGGATTTTCAGTAGGGGGTTTGCAGGAGGTAGCCAACCAATGATTCTTTCTCATCATTGATGGTTTTTTTCCCTTTCTCTCTCCCTCTCCCTTCCTCTCTGAAATCAATTTATATATATATATATATATATATATATATATATATATATATATGTATTTTTAAAAAGTAACAATGCCAGAAAGTGATGGAGGTAGATCAAGGACTTAGAGCATCTAATTTCTCAACTCTGGCTGCATTTTATCGTCACCATGGACACTTGGTAAAAAGAAATAAGAACCTGGGGAGCGTGTCAGTGGAAAACAAATTTTAAATATCCCAGAAACCCTCTCCCCTCCAATCAATTCTGATAGAACAAACCCAAACTCCCACAGGCACAGCTACAACAAACCTAGGAGCCTACGTGAATCCCAAAATATGAGCAGGAAAGTAGAAACATCACCAGCAGCAAATATGCACTCAAGTAACCACATCTGTATGGGAGGAAGAGCGAGAAGGCAAAGTAGTGTCAACTGGTTCTGAAAACCAGGAACCCTGAAGGGCACAGATACTGGCTTTGAAGTGTGAGGCCAAGCTGGAAATAACAGAGGAAATCAGGAGAGCTTCATGGGCATGTCTTAGGAATGTGGAGGTGGGGCCATTGTAAGATTAAGTATGTAATGGGCCACAGGAGTCCCCTGGATTTTCAAAATGGATAAAAGAAAAGCTCCCACACAAAACAATGCCCCACCCTGAGGAGACCAGCAATTGAACAGGAGAGGTACAATAGAGCAAAGGAAAGAGGAAATCCTGATGAAAGAGGGCAAGGGTACAGAGCAGTCAGACCTCAGAAACCTCTCTGCTTTAAAAATAAAAATCATCTAAAGCTCTGAATCAAGAAGAGCTATCAAGCTCATGCTTCCTATCTAAAATATAGGGGAAAATACTTTTCTTAAACTTCTGCGAAAGAGGAGTGTGTTAAATTCCATACAAAGTTATTATTAAAAAAATAAATTAGAAGCAGATTATAATAGAAGCTCTCCAGAAGTATATGTCCACTAAACTCTACTCTGATAATTTGTGGGAGGGAAAAGTAAAAATATTCATAAGTGAACTGTGTTTAGTACAGCCAGTGGTGAACCTGAGGAGGGGTGGTGTAGGATTAAAGAAAACAGACAAGAGAATATACTTGGGGGCAGGTGGATCACTACACCTGGATGAAGACACAGTGACCCCACCTGTAAGCTGAATCTTTATTTTATAGTCTGATCACACAAAGCAAAACAAGGGAGTGGTCAGGATATTTACAATGTTCTTGCAAGTTTCAAATATGTTTCGTTCCTGTTATTGCAATTCTCTGAACTTTATCAAGCTTTGTTTTGGAAGCACTTGCTGTACCTCCTGCAGTCCACATCCCTCAGCTATCAAAGACTACAAGGTCAGGCTATAAGGTCAAGCTTACATACAACCATAGCCTTTGGCTATAATTGTGCTGGAAGGGCTTTTCCCTCTATGCTGGGACTTGTATATGGCTTTGCCACAAGAGGACCATGCCCGCTCAACAGTCTGAGGCTTGATCCTGTCCAAACGCTGTAGTCACTCTCCTTACATTAGAAAGTGATAAAAGCTATGAAAGAAAGGCAGAAAAACAGAATTGGCAAATGAAAGCTATGAAATGACAGAGGACAACTCAAGAATAAACATAAATAGAAGAGAAAACCATTCTAGAAATGAAGTCTAAACTTGAAATCAATCAAAAGTGAATGGGCACATGGGTATGCCTTAAGAGAAATAGTAAGTGGAAGGAGGAAAGTTTTAAAATCATAAAGAAATATGGGAAAATATTAAAAATGTTCTTGTAAAAGAGATAGGTATAGAAGGTAAGCAAAGGAGATTTAGCATCTGTTATAGGAGCCCCTGGAGAAAACTGAAGCAAAGGAAAACAACAAATACTAAAGATTGTCAATCAAGAAACCCTCCCTGAAAACTTAAAAATAAATAAAATAAAAAGACTTGAAACTTCGCATTGAAAGGGTATGTCACATATATGGGAAAATCACCACAGGACAACCATGTCAATTCTAGTGAAGTAATTTTACTTGAAAGAAAAAGAGATTCCTATAGATATCAATCAGTAACCCTTCCCCAAATTCACTTGGAAGAAAAAGAAAATCGGGCTGCCACCTTGACCTTATGACTTTTCATCAGAGGAAAATGAAGTAACATGTGCAAGATACTTAAGGAAAAGAACATGTGAACCAGTGTGTGTTATCCAGCCAAACAGAACTCTAAGTAAAACAGGCACAACTGTTATCAATCTGCCAAGCAAACAAGCAAACATCAACTACAACAACCCTCAAAAAAACAAAAACAAAAAAACAGAATGCTGTTTCTCTACTAAAGAAAGCTTCAGACAACCAAAATGACAAGAGAAACATCCATGTAAGATCTGTCAGTGAAAATTACACATATATTACACATATTTTCATCTGTAGAACTAAGGAAAATTATGATTCTAATAGAAAAGGTATAATGTGTGATCTGGCTATCATAAAATGGGGGGAGATAAGAACAGGAGAATGAGCTCACTGATTGCCTTTTGGTACTAACTGGGAGTAAATAAGATATTATTTAAAGTAGATACTGGAGGGAAGAAATTACTAAATAAATTTCAAGATTTCTGATAGTAGAAAATAAATAGAAAGTAGCCAGAGAGTGAGAGGACTAAGAAAGAATTAACTATTGGTAGACACTACAACATAAATGAATCTCAAAATAATACTGAGATAAAGAAATCAGGGGGAGAAAGAAGAGTACAGAATGCATGATTCAATTAATAGAAAATTCAACTAATCTATAATAATAAAAAAAAGCATAACATGCATATTGACCAAACAGCCGAACAACAGAACAACCATCCAGACAAACTTCTGAACAAAGCTGGGGCTGCGAAGGCCTACTCTTGCACAAAATTCATGCATCAGGCCTCTGGAGTATAATACAGGAAGCCAATCTGTGGTTGCCTGGAGACAGAGGGGGAGGGGAAACAGGAGAGTATTATGTAGATCACGAAGGAACAGGAAGGAGCAAAGTGCAAAGTCTGAGGGTGACAGGTTCATTCTATTAACTGTGCTAATGGGTACACAGTGTATGCATATGTCAAAATGTACTGAATTGAAAAGATAAGATAAAGGATTGTAAAAATAATGAGGCATGGGTCCTTGAATAACAACAAATTGACATTTACTTTGTTCCTGTATTGAACACTGGAGCAGCTTGTGATGAGAATCAGTGTATCTCTGCTCCAATCCATGTCACTTGGGGAAATGGAACCATCTGCTGATTCCCTCACTCACAGGTCGGGTGGACGATGCCGTCTGCTGGCTGAGACCATACCTGGTGCTGTTGGCCAGACACCTAAAGGTGACCTCCCTCTGGAACCTATGATTCTCGTTCCAAAGGTGTGCATCCTGATAAGAAGCTGAGCAGAAGCCTTCAGGAACTTTTTGGGCCTGCCTTTCAGAAGTCCTGCAATGTGGATTCTGTTCTATTTGTTGAGGTGGACACAAAGGCATGCCCAGTTTCAGTGGAAGGAAAATAGACTCCTCTTGATAAGAAGCAGCAAGATTCTGGAAGCACACATGGGACTGGAGACACTTTTGTGGCCATCTTTGAAAAATGTGGTGTGCCATATGGGATAAATAAATGAGTACTATAGAAATGTCATTAGAACTGAGAATTCGGCATGGAAGAATGAAGATTTGGCTATAAACATGATGAATTTAATAAAATAAATAAATAAAAAAGCAACACTGTACTCTTGAATTTTAAAATATGTACATATTTCCCAGCTCTATCTATTGGAAAGGCCTGGAAAATGAGCAATTCGGGAAGAGTAAGCACACCTAGGGATCAGAATTGTGTCTCTAAAATCATTTCTCTGTAAAGAAACTAGGACTTTGGAAAAATGGCTGTTTCCAAAAATGTCCAAGGTGAGCTTTGATACCAGAAAGTAAGAATGCTATCAGTGACTGATAGGATTGTGTCCAAGGGTCTCCGAATGTAAAATGAAGAGGCTGCTCTAGCTGTCAAGAAAATGTAAGCATAAACAAAGAAAACAGTTGGAAGATATTAAATGTATCAAATGTTTTTTAATTCATGCATTCTTTTCCTTTTTTTGGTTCATTTCTTATTTATTTATTTATTTATTTATTTATTTATTTATTTATTGTCTAAAGTTTTACATATGTCTCCTTTTTCCATACTTGACACCCCCCCACAGCCATCCCCACCACAGACAAGCCCCCACTGCCCCAGTGTCTGTGTCCATTGGTTAATGCTAATATGCATGCATACAAGTCCTTTGATTGCTCTCTAACCACACCTCCTCCCCTGCCATTTGTCTCTAGATCTATTCTTGCTCATCAAATTATGTTGATCATTATATTCCACATATGAGTGAGATCATGTGATATGTATCTTTCTCTGACTGGCTATTCTACTTAGCATAATGCTCTCCAGCTCCATCCATGCTGTTGCTAATGGTAAGAATTCCTTCTTTTTTACCACAGCATAGTATTGCATTGTGTAGATATACCACAGTTTTTTAACCCACTCATCTGCTCATGGGCACTTAGGCTGTTTCCAAATCTTTTCTTTATGGATAAAATTCAAGTGGATACAAATTTAATCAAAATCTTATAAGAAGACACGTATTCCAGTAGGATCTAAGCAATAGAATCAGGGCACTGACAATATTGGGGACCCATTTCTTTTCAGGAACTGGGAGTGATCATCTCATTCGAGGAGGCTAATGGTACTGAGGTCTGACATCTGGTTCAACTAGTGCTCCTCAACCCCAACCTCCGTGTCCCTCTGACTAATAAGCACATCCATGTGCCTCTGCTCACACAAGATATTCAAAGCCTCATTTGGAGACATAATTTTCTACCGAGAACCTGTCCAGAACTCTTTCATGGAAGTTGTACTTCTTAAATAAAAAGTACGAACGTGTGTTATCAGCAGTTTTGTGTTTTAGGGGAGAGTGTATGTTAGTACTTTCACAGAGCCAAGGGTTTGACAGGTTAGGTAGGTGCCTGAGAATATTATTTCCTTGAATTCCAGTATCTGCATCTGTAAAATAGCAGTCAGATTACCTGTTTTATAGGGGTAACTAAAGGTTAAAAAGAAATTGTGTGCAGTTCAGCCCGTGTGGCTCAGTGGTTGACTGTCAACCCATGCACCAAGAGTTCACAGGTTCGATTCTTGGTCAGGGCACATGCCTTGGTTGTAGGTTCAATCCCCAGTAGGGGTCATTCAGAAGGCAGCCCATCTATGTTGATGTTTCTCATTGATGTTGCTATCTCTCTCTCCCTTTCCCTTCTTCTCTCTCTAAAATCAATAAAAACATATTTTTTAAAAAGCAATATTTTGACAGTGCCTTACATAGAGCAAATGCCTATTCAATGTTTATTCCAAAACTTACCCACTCCAATTAGCAGAACTGTGCTTAAAGGACATGAAAACAACCTTGTTATCGAGTGCCTTGTTAAGCTAGATAGCATCCCTCGAAGTGTATTCCAAGAGCATCATTTTCTTAGGTTCTAGTAGGTGATCTACGGAGTCACTGAGGGGAAAAATTAGCGACTGTGGTCAAATGAGTTCAGGAAATGCTGGGTTAAGTGCCTGTCTTCATGACTGTTTAGAATTTTTCAACAGCTAATGTAAACTGTGATTCTTCCAGGGAAGGACAAACTGTGCTAATTTCCCAGTTTTGGGCAGTGGAAACCTTTTTGTCAGGAACAGTGATTAAGCAGAAGGAACTAATATTCTGTGGAACACAGTTTAGCAAATATGGGTCCTGGGAACCAGACTGACATGAACAGTGGATAATCATTGCAGCCTCAAAGGATTAATGGTGCTTTCCCTGTATCTTTTTGTACACGGATTACTCATGTGTGCCATGAGAATGAAACACCCTCAGCAATTCACTGCAGATCCCCCCCCCTCCGCCCCCAATTTGGATGACTAAAAGTAAGTTGCTCACTCTTGTAAATAATATAGAGAATAATTATAGGACCTACTACTTAACAAACATGCATAATTTCTGAAGGTGCAGGGGTCACTTCAGTCGGCATATAATTGGCTGAATAAAAAAGGAATTTGATGTTTTATACCTTTATTATACTATTTAAAAGAGGCTTGGAGTAACTTGGGGTCATGGAAATTCAAATTTTGCATGCAGAGCTTCAGATACATAATAAATGGCTATTTTGAAAAGGCAACTTTGATTTAATTTAACAAATATCTGCGGCATACCTGCTATATATCGTGTGTGTGTGTGTGTGTGTGTGTGTGTGTGTGTGTGTGTGGTGTGTGTGTGTGTACATAGATATAGAGATAGATATAGAAATAGAGATATAGACATATATATGTAAAGTACTGGTTAGTAAACCAGTAATGGGGATAGAATGAGGCATGCCTTTGAACAAAAAATCATAATGAGTCTATACTGTGAACTGATATTTAATACAAAAGCTTGTGCTGGCTCTTCAGTCACTGGCTTTAAGCTTCGACCACATCTGGGATTTTGACATGCTGTAGCATTTTAGTTTCAACTCTGCTTAGCAATGCCACTGCAAAACCCACTTTTACTAGTGCTCAAATGGGCTAGAATACTAGAATACGTGTTGGTTGCCAAAGCAACTGCTCAGTGTGTGGTCCTGCAGTTCAGTTCCAGAGCAGCTGTGGTCTACTTTGGAGGAAGGTGAAAGGAAGGTCACTTGGATTGGCTTTGCTTCCAATCTACATATCAAATGAGAGACATTCAAATTAGCCATGCCCAGGTGATCCCAAGTACACTCCAGAGGCCTCAGCTGTCCCAGCCTGGTAGGTAACTCTGGTCTCATGGCAGGCAGAATTTTAAGGTAGTCCCCAAGATGTTCATTCCATGCTCACTCCCTATATAATTGCCTTCCCTCAAATATTGGCTGTGAATGTGACCAATTTCACTCCCATGATTAGATAACATTATATAACAAAGGTGACAGGATTTTGCAAATGTAATTAAAATTCTAAATAAATAGACATTGAGGTAACCAAAGAGGTTTTCCTGGGTAGGCATGACCTGACCAGGTGAGTCCATGAAAGGGGCTGGACCGTCCTAAAGAAAGAGATCGGAAGTAAAAGGAATGTTCCTGCCATGAAAGAAGCTAACTGTCTTGTGGGGAAGGCCAACCAGCAGGGGTTGGCAGACTGCCTCTGGGACCTGACAATGACAGTCAGCCAAAGAGGAGGACCTTAGTGCTAGGGCCACAGGAAACTGAATCTGCCAGCAACCAGTGAGCTTGGAAGAGGCCTTTGAGTGTCAGAAGAGGCCCCGGTAGCAGCTGACACCTTGACTGAGGCCTAGCGAGCACCTAAACAAACCAGAGGACACAGCCAACCAAGCCTGGATTCCTGACCCTAGAAACCGTGAAGTCATAAATGGGTGTTGTTCTTACGGTTGGTTACGCAGCCATAGAAAACTAACACAGTCTCTCATCACCAACTATCTCCTCAAACATACGGAACTTATTCAATTACTAAGAAAGTCATCATACAGGGTTAGACCTCATATGAGACCATCAGAGTGTGCTCCTCACACCATGCACGTCAGTGAAGAGAAATCTGAGATGCAAACATTAATGTAGCCGGTTAAGGGTCACATGTCTCACAACAGTAAGCTTTCAGTCTATGGTGTGTAAGCAAATGTCACCGACGAAGTACAAAGCAGCGCACAGAGAATCCCATGTGTACTTTGCACATCTCTGGTAAGTGGTTTTTTTCCCAATAGAAAAATGACAACTCCTCCAATGGGGGTGCCCAGAACTAGGAGCTCGATTCTGTGGTGCACCAATTAATGTGGGTGTGTTGGACATAATCCAACAGGAAGTCAAAGGTGGGGTTACAATAATGGTATTCCGGAATTCCATACACAAACATTCCTGGCAGTGTCCTCCCTGCCCAGGTGTTCAATGCGTTCTTGTAAACACACATGGTGTATCCATCAGGGTCCAATTATCTGAACAGAGGGGATTTAATGTAATGATGTGTTAACTGGATAAATAGCTATTAGCCAGGTAGCGGAGAGGACAAGAGAGATTTCACAGGATAATAAGAGTACCACCTGCAATAGGCAGCTATCATCCCTTAATCAGGGAACAAAAAGAAATTACTGGAAATATTAAAACTTACAAAGGACCCTAACTGGTTTGGTTCAGTGGATGGAGCATCATCCTGCGGACTCAAGGGTCCCAGGTTCGGGTCTAGTCAAGAGCATGTGCCTTGGTTGTGGGCACATCCCCAGTGGGGAGTGTGCAGGAGGCAGCTGATTGGTGTTTCTCTTTCATTGATGTTTCTGACTCTCCCTCTTCCTTCCTTTCTGTGAAAAATCAATAAAATATATATTTTTTGAAAACTTACAAAGAAATGCTGTGAAGCCGATACTCAGACATCTGAGGAAGGACTGCTGGGGGAGAAGGGAGGACAGAGTCCAGGGGCAGAGAAAGACCCCCGTGAAACTAGGGCCCAGATTTTAAGGAGGGGACTCTGGCTCAGTGGGCCAAGGAAGCTTATTCTCCAAGTACGTATCGTACTAGGAAATTTTGAACTGGATTCAGCTGCTGCTACAAGAAGGTCCTGCGGATGCTGGGGCAATACCTCCAAGCACAGCGAGCAGACAGGGAGTTTGCAGGAAACATACACAAAGAAGCAGGTTTCTACTCCCCATGAGCTTTGCAGTCTCCCTGGAGCATCTCTTATTAGCAGAGCCTACCACTGTGCCAGCCAGAGGCCAACGTGGTTTTGGAGTCCCTCCCTGTCTAGCATCACAAATACAGAAGGATAAATTTGGAACCAAGAAAAAAAAAATCACTTACTAACTGACACACATGGCTTATACAATAGATCATTTTCCCTCCCCTAGTTCCATTTCCCAGATAATTTTCCAATCCTTAAAATCCACAAGTTTACCCCAAAATGATATAAAGCTGACACAGAGCCCAGGAAGCTGCTACAACACATATGCTGCCATCATGAAAGCAACTGTCACCATGATCTGCCACCTCAAAGCTTACAGAGCATCTAGGACCTGACAGCCTTCACCTCTGCCCCAGCCTCTGTGCCTGAGCCCTCCAGACCCATAACCATGCTGTACCAGGGGTCTTCAAACTATGGCCCGCGGGCCACATGCGGCCCGCAGAGGAGTCTGATCCTGCCCGCCAGGTTTTTTGGGCAGTGAGCGCAGCCGAGGTGTTACAGTAGGAATTAGTAGTTCATATAGTCCGGCCCTCCAGCTCTCTGAGGGACCGTGATCTGGCCCCCACTTTAAAAAGTTTGAGGACCCCTGCTGTAGACCCACCAGAAATTAGGAGGCACCATCCTCTGGGGAACACTTGGTTGCCTCGTGCTCCCGCTGCCTGAGAGGGAGAATGGAGGAACTGGCCCATTTTTACTTGAGTCTCCCTCTCTCTGTCACCAGGACTGGAATCCTGGGGGCTGGTCATAAAATTATCAGAACCTACAATGCTGTTGAGACTTCATCTTTCGATCACACTTGTGCATTCTGCCCTTTCCCCCATATGGTGAATCATATCGCTTGCCTCAATACAGACAGTGCCAAGATAGACTTATGGGTAAGTCATGAGCACCTCTGAACTTATCCTGAATGTGTAACCTTTTCCAATCAGGGCAGTACACTATCCTGTAGGTAGAGTAATTGAGGAGGTAAGATAGCATCAGAGTTTAGTGCAGCTCTAGAGCCCAATGGCATGACTTCAAAGCCTGCCTCCAGGAGTGACCTTGGGCAGCTCTGTTATCCTCTCCAAGCTCGGTTCCTCAACTATAAAATAGGCTGATGACAGTAGTGCCTGACACATAAGATCGCTATGAGAATTCAGTGGGTGCTGTCGGTGGAGCCCTTGTAAGAGTGGCTGTCACAGTAAGTGCTTTATAAATGAAAACTGTTCTTATAATATTTTGTGTTTCTAAATGTCATTGTGAAAATGTAACCAGAAATTATGTCATCATACCAGGAGAATTCTCACCTCAGCCCCAAGGCCTCTTTCTCATCTACCTGAAATCTAAATTTTGGAGCTCCTCGGGACTCTGTAAAGGGTTGCTTTCCTTTCCTCTGGCTATTTTATTCCCTACATCATCTCACCCTTTACGAAGACTATAAATCATGTATGAGCCATCAACTCCAAAATTTATTTCTGATACACAGATCATTGCTCTCATCTTTAAACTTACACATATCCCATTACCTACCCGAAATATCCATTTTGATGCCTCATAGGCATCTCAAACGTAGCATGCCCACAGCTGAATCCTTAGTAGCTTAACCCTCCTCCAATCACTTTATCCCAAGTCTTTACCTTCTTAGTAAATGGCACCTTATATAGCCCATCCAGAAGCTCAATCCAGTAAGCAGAGTCATCCAGGATTTATATCTTTTCACAACATCCTATAGTGACTGTATTAATATTTTCTCATTTTTTCTCTAAAATGTAACTTAATCCATTAATTTAACTTTCCAACACACCTTTATTTCTCATATAAACCAATGCTTCTACACTCTACCTTACCATGATTCTTCTTCATGAGTCAGCCAGAAGATAATTTTAAAGTGTGGATCAGATCATGAGGTTTCTGCTCTTTGACTCCCTGGTGGTTTCCCATTGCACTGGACATAAAGCACATGTCTCCTTCCGGGTGGCTGTCAATGGATCCCTAAGATTCAACTCCTTCCTCTGCAATCATCCTAGGCTTCTTGAACCTTTTACCCACTAAGCCCTTTCCTACCTTAGGTCCTTCATGTGTGCTGTTCCCTCCACTTAGAATGCACAAATTCTAGTTCCAGATCGATTAACAGTCACATGCTTTGCTGTTATTGTGAGAAATCATTCTAGATCCTAAAATAATCCTTCCCAATATTCTGTGCTAAACTCACTAGCTGGCTCACACTTATCCTGAGATCTTAGCATCAGCGTCAACTCCTTGGACAGATCTTTCCTGTCTAAAGTGGGTTCCCTCACCTACCATCTCATGCCTTTTCTATAATTCTCTTCCATGGCACCTCTTTTCCATTAAAATATTTACAATAATATGTAAGCATTATTACTTTTATGCAGCCTTGTCTTCCCTTACAAGACTGTTCTGAATCCTATTTTCTACCACTTATATTCAGTTACTAACACAGTGCCAATCCCACAATAGATATTTTAAAATATTTTTTGAATGAATACACATAGCGATCTTTCCTATAAATGTGTTTTGATCAAAACAACAGAATTAACCATCCAGATTAAAAATGTAAATAACAAAATTCCTTCTGAGGAAGTGGTACAGCAACACATCTAGAATTTAGTGTCATAAAATTCTTATTTCCCCACCTTCTAGTTCTGGGTATGAACAGATCATTGACAAACTAAACCATGAAGTATGACATCTGGTGCTGTTTCCTATTGCCATCACCAGTAGCTATCATGTCCTGAATCCTTCTCTCAGGAACAGCCAGCCGTACCTGCTAGCTCTAATTATACCAGGTGAATTTCCAATACTTACAATAAAGGCACAAATTCTAGTTCCAGATCGATTAACAGTCACATGCTTTGCTGTTATTGTGAGAAATCATTCTAGATCCTAAAATAATCCTTCCCAATATTCTGTGCTAAACTCACTTTCCTCTTTTATCTCAGGCCCAACATGTGACCTTCATCATTGCATTTTACTGATGTAGGTCTCCTAGTAAACAGCTTTAAAAAGGTTGGAAGTGCAGTCTTCAACAAGAAGTCTATGTATACCATACTTATTTATACTCAATCAAAGAACAAAGCAGGCTTATTGTTTTTTGTGGTGAGTGCCACCCACCTACCCTTTCTCCCCCATGCCTGATAAAACACCCTACCCAGAGGCATCTCGCCCAATAATATCCCACGATGTCTCTCCTCACCAGGACCATGCCTACAAACCTTCTATTGAAAATAAAATGCTCATAGCATTCATCCTTCTCTCTAGCTATCACTCTATCTCCCTCTTTCCCACCTAAGCTAAACATTTAGGAAAAAATGTATCAATTTTAATGCTTCTACTCTGTTCTCAAAACACTTCCCTTCCCACACAGCACAAACTCAAATACTGATTGATATAGGGTATGTATACCCGG
The DNA here is from genome assembly GCF_964339955.1 of Pipistrellus hanaki. Taxonomy (NCBI): domain Eukaryota; kingdom Metazoa; phylum Chordata; class Mammalia; order Chiroptera; family Vespertilionidae; genus Pipistrellus; species Pipistrellus hanaki. The sequence continues at coordinate 10,519,485 of NC_140514.1, forward strand.
ACCCTCATCCCACTGTAGTCAACTCTGAAGGGTCATCCCAGCATCAGGGTTCTCAGTATGTCAGCTGAAGCCTTTCATGAGTTCACATTACAGCCCAACTCCCCCCTATGACCTATCTTGCTCCAGTTTTTTCCTTCCACACTTTGTGAACCCAACCTAGGACCAGAGCCTTCAATACTATAGGTATCTTTTCATTCTATCACTCTTAACATTTGAATTTTCACATGTAATTATGTGATTGATTAATGTTGTTCTCCCCCATCAAGACTTATGCTCTATAAAAACAAGAACTGCATCATTTTTTTCTCACTATTAGTTATCCAGTACCTAACAGAATGTATTTGACACACAGCATATACTTGGTGAATAACTTTGTTCTTACATTAGTATGAAAAAGAATGAATGCCTGATAATTCGTCATTAGGAATTTATTTCTTTGGATTTTGTTACTGAGTATCCTAATTAAAATGTAATTGATGCCCAGTTGGTATGGCTCAACAGTTGAGCATCAACCTATGAATCAGGTGGCTATGGTTCAATTCCTGGTCAGGGCACATGCCTGGGTTGCAGGCTTCATCGCCAGTAGAGGGTGTACCAATCAAAGATCCTCTCTCATCATTATGTTTCTATCTTTCTCTCCTTTCTTCCTTCCTTTCTGAAATCAATAAAAATATATATTTTTGAAAATGCAGTTGACCCTTTTATTTAACCATTACATCCTTGACTAAGCACATAAAGACATCCCTGGAGAGAAAAACTTTTAAGAATGAACTTAGGTAGGATGTTTAGTTGAAGAAAATAGTTGAATGCTAATGAAATACCAAGCATGACATAATATAGCTGAAAGGTTAAAAAAAAGCCTGGCTTTTAGACTCATAAAATTTGTCATTTACTACCCAAGTGATCTGCCGTAAGAATGAAAATAATTCCAGATGGAAAACACCAGGCATAAAGTCAACTCATAACAAATACTGGTATATTCTCTATATGCTTGCTCATCCTCCTCCATCTACTTTGTAACTTTTTCTCAGAAGAGTACCGCCCATGAAATTGCCTTATCTGAATAACCATAAAGGAAGAAACCCAACATGGAGATACAGTTTGGCTCCTTCAATTCTTTTGCTCATTCTTTTAAAAATCATTCCAGTTCTATTTCAGTGAGCTAGTCATTACAGAATCCTTGAGATGACTGCAATTGGATCTGGTCAAAAGCAATGAACTGAAACAAAGTATCATGACAAAACAATGCAAATCAACCAATACCTAAATCAAACAAATAGGCAGACTTCTCACCCACTGCCAGCTAATTTACTTCCTGCTACTGGATATTGATTCTACTTAGAGTGGTGGGAAATTTGTCATGCTTAGAATGCCATCTGTTCCAACTGCCAATGGTAGTCACTTTTCTCTTCCAAGGTCTGTTGGACAAGAGCTCATCCCTTATTTTTTGGCAGGCTTTTGGAAGCTTTATTCGGTTCCTAGTCAACATTGGGCAAGGAATCCAATCTATTTATTTTCATTACCTCTAAACATTGACTAATTTTATACTTTCAGTCAGAAGCCTCCCCTCAATGACAAGTACAAAAAAATCAATGCAGGAAGGGAGAGTTGTGGCAGAAGGAGACGAGGTTTATGGAAAATGTATCAGAATTATAAACAACTCATCAACAAGGGTCAAGTATATAAGATTCCAAGAGGCTACAGAGTAAGAGAAAAGAGATTACACAGTTTTTTTAGAGGAAATAGCCAACAAAATTCTAAGACAATATGTGTCTCAGAAATTTAGACCAAGAAAGAGTCTTCCCTCCAAACTATAGAAATTCTACTTCCAGGAAAACTAGATACATGTCAAATGCTGTGACTAATACTGTAGTAAATAAATATTATTTGTCCTGATCCAGAAATGAATGGGTGATGTATTTTTCAATTGTTTCATTTCTGGTCAGGGCACATGCCTGGTTTGGGCTCAATCCCCAGTAGGGGACATGCAGGAGGCAGCCAATCAATGTTTCTATCTCCCTCTCCCTCTCTCACTAAAAGTCAATAAAAACATATTTTTAAAAATCATATTGTGTTGACTCTGTCTTTTGTTGTATTTGTGAGAGTCATTAATTATAAGATGTTATCCTCTTATCTTAAAACCCCAGGTTGTTTATGTAGGGGAGAGGAAATATCTTTTTTTTTTTTACCCTTTTAGGTTAAATGGATAAGCAAAATGTGACATATTCATACAGATATCCCAGAATATTATTTGGCCTTAAAAAGCAATAAATTACTGATTTATATACTACAATATGGATCAACTTTTAAAACATGTTAAGTGAAAGAGCCTAGTTACAAAATACCATATATTATAAGATCCCATTTATATAAAATATCCAGAATAGGAAAATATATTGAAACAGAATGTTTATTAGTAGCTGCTTGAGGCTGGAGTGGATGGAGGGATTAGGAGATAATGGTCAAGAAGGAGAGGGTTTCTTTTGGGAGGTGACTAAAGAATTCTAAAATTGGTGATAGATGTGCAACTTGTTGAATATACTGAGACCTATTAAATTATACACTTTAAATTGGTAGATTGATGATGAACTATATCTCAATAAAGATATTACACAAAAAGACACAGTGCTAGAAATAATTATTGCCTCTTCAGGAGGAACCCATTCTATACATGGACAAAATAATATCCTTGCTGATATGTCCACTGTCACTGCAATACCCTTGTAAAGAGCAAACCACGGTTCTGGTAACCACAATCAAGCCTTCCCTGGGATCCCTGCCCTTGGTTTATAAGTTAGTTTGCTGAGTGGAAAGATTGGCCAGTTAGAAAATAATAAAGCTAACTGTAACATTTGCATGTGCCCAATATCATATGCACTAGAGCGACAACTGGACAAGTCACATGACTACCCCCATTATGAAATCAAATTAATATTGCAGAATGTAAAAATCACAATGTAAACTTATTTAATTAAATCTCCACCTCTTAAGGAGTGATGGACTAAAAGAAGGAACGTAAGGGGAATAAAACTAAAATCTGCCATGCATTGTCTCAGCCAGGAAAAGCTCTGTAATTCTCAAAAAGATTGCTTCCCAAGATGAGTAGTAGACCTTCCGAATAACAGCTATGAATTATGAGGGCATCCAAAAGAACAGATGCCTCTGTAATTGGATGACAGGAGATTCTCAACAATGCTGTAGATTATTTGCTATTATTTGATCTGCCATAAATCTAATTAGGCTATGCACAGAAACAGTATTTAACAACTATTTGCTAAACTGGAAAGGAAAGAGATTGTGAAACCAATTAAAAATAAGGAGGTATTTTTTGTTTACCAAAACCTATTAGTTTCTTTCAAATCTAAACCAAACATTATACAATTGGAATTGAGACTACCATGTAATAATTTGAATTCTAAATACCATGTATTATCTCTTCATGGCCTTTTCCTTTTAAAAGCCTGGCCCCTTCCATGCAAGCAAAACTCCATCATTCCATTATTTCCCGCCCCCCCACCCCCCAAAAAAAAATTGTGTATCAGTTTGTTTTAAGTGCAGGCAAAATATCAACTTCTTACTGAATTTTAAAACATAATAAGGATCTACTACCTAGCTTAATAATTATATCAGTTTTGAACATTTTGCTTATGTGTAGTCAAACTGATGTGAAAATGATTGGGAAGAATCAGAATAGGAAATGAAGATGAAACTAGAAAGGGAAAAGGATAACAGAAAATAAATTTTTATCTTTGAAAAGAGCTTTTAAAATTGAATTGTTGAAAGAACTAAGTTTGAATTTGGACAATGATTACTTTCCTAACCTCTCTCCTTGATGTTGGTGATGTTGTTTCACTCGTTTTCCTTCTTTTTTCTTGCCAAATTTTCCTTCATGTATTAATATGATGTAGCTCTCTTGACAAGCATATTCAATTAGTCACCAGTTTCTAATAATGTCTCCTTCATGGGGCCTTCTATTCATCCTCACTCTTGCCATCCTGGTTCAGGCTCCAGAACTGGTTTTCATCACCCTGTATACATTGGCCAGATTATTATGATCTCTGAAAGCATACTAATCTGGCCACTCATTACATATCCTATATAATAAAAAGCTAATATGCAAATTGTCCCCTCTACCAGGAGTTCGATCAGCAGGCAGGCCAGCCAACCACCCATGTCCCCTCCCCGTGGCCAGGCTGGCCAGACCCCACTCATGAACTCGTGCATGTTCCCCTACTTCTATAAAGCTGGGCCTTTCCTATTATTTTATCAACCATAGACCCAAGTAGGCTATGCATATAGTAAATGTTTCATAAGTAATTGTTAAATTCGAGGTGGAAGAAAATGAAATCAATTAAACTAAATTTGAAGATGAAAATACAAATATGGAGAATGTGAAAAATCCACTGTATGGCCACCAAGACACTGCTCAGGTCCACATTTTTAAATTATATGTTTTCATTACTTAATACCTGAGTATACACTTAGCTATAGATGATACATTAAATTGCTTAGATATCAAAAGCTTATTTAATGAAACAAAACTTAGAATTGTTTGCAGTAAGCCAAGTTGTTATTTTAGAGTCAGGCAATTGAAAAATGTCAGCTGGAAAATGAATAACAGAGAAATTTTAGTCTTCATTGATCCAAGCTCCCTTTCCCCTAAGCAATCAAGCAATCATTTCATTAACAATTAATTGATGTTTTACTGAATTAATAACTAGAGCAAATATTAATCATATAAATTAAAATATAATGACAATATACACTGGAAGAGCTAACTGAAACTGGCATAAGAGATTGGGTAGGCATTTGTTTACTTAATTTACTTAAGTGATGGTTATTCATGACCCCACCCCATGGGCTTTGGATTCAATTGCCTGCTCTATCACTTAGTAGTTGTGTGATCTTGAGCAAGTGTTGTTTTTTAACCTCAGTAAACTGATTTAAAAAATTATGTATAGTTAGTTGTGAGGATTTGAATATACTACATACATATAAATTACTTAGAGTAGCTGGATCAAAGATGTTTTAAGTAAAGCCTATTTTTATTTGTGTCAGTGTTTGTTTTCCAACTTTACTTCCTTGACTATCATTTGGCCTCTCCTCAAATTGCTGTTTTGAGAAATAAACTTCTAGATAATACACTAGTCTCCTGGACAAGTCTTTCTCCACAGTGGATATTACTATTGTATATAGAGAATCAGATACATTAATTCAAAATTATAATACAGACAGTTCTCAGGTTATATCAGACTCGACATAGGTTGTTTCATTGTTATGTCTCCATCTCTCATTTTTTTATTAAAAAAAAATTCCATCATTTTGACATATGTACATATGTACTTTAAGGGTTTATTATTTATTTACCCCAAGTAAATGGCAGGAATTGTTATCTCTCTTTTAAATTATTTTACTGTTTCACTTCATTACTGCTATGTGTGTATCCATGTGAGTGATGTAGGTGCTTATGCAGGTGGGTTCCAACTCATGGTGGAAATCTCATTTCATCGCTCTAGGAATAGATCTTCAATGTAACCTGAAGGCCTATTGTACCAACCATGGTACTATGAAGAAAAAACACACATTCTTTTGGATCATTTTTTGAGCATGGTAACAGTTAAGAGAAGTAACTTAAAGGAGGAAAATGTGAAAAGAAAATTGTGTTAGATAGAGATAATTTATTCATAGAGAGAAAGGAGCAAATGGAGAGAGTAAGAGGGAGAGAAGGATAAATCACAAGAGAGGAGATAGAAGTTAAAGTACAAAATGGAAGAAATGACTGATAGAATAAACTTCCAAAAAAAGTGATACTCAATGTCTTCTGCTACCATTATCACTGTTGGGTCCCATTTGATTTTTTAGATATGACTCTAACCTAAATTAATTCTGTTGCTATTTCCTGTCCTTTGTCCCATAGTAGATGAGGACAGTTTACATCCTATTTGTCAATGAATGCTTTGAGATTGATTTAAATAATACATATTGTGACACCGCCTATGTTACTGTTGCCATGCTAGACATTGGAAAAACAAAGAAATAAAGGAGCTCCTAATCTAAATTGCAAACCTAAACACCACCTTTAACCTTCATAACTGTTTATAAACTGCTTTAATTCTCTTCATAAGAACTTCAGAAAAATCTTCTAGTATTTTCCAGGATTACTCTATCACCAATATGATTCCAAGACATAACAAAGAGGTGAGGGTTTTGGATGCTTTCCCATATCTTTCAGTTCTTTGTCCAACACTCTTTCTATTATTGCTGTTTTATGAAAATTTTAACAGTGAATCTCTTTCTTCTGATGAGAACTGAAGCTACAGTACAGCACAGCACATTTGAAATACAAGTCTGGGCCCATTGCTGCATTTAGTCAAACCACGTACCAGTCTTGGCATCCAACATACTTGACCTACAGATTCATTATTTAAAAAAGACATACATACTCAAAGTTTAGTGACTATTATAAGTTTTCTGAACATTTCATAGGAAAATGAAGGAGAGGATGTAGATCTCTCCTATGATTTACTAAAAATTATGAGACCACTTTCCCAAGTGGTCCTACTCAGTGGTCCTTTCTCTCACCCGTCACCATCCCCTCTTACTTCCCTTTAGCTTCCTCTCCTTTGATGCAGCAACCTGCACATGACCAGCTCTAAAACTCACACCTCTCACAGGTGATCCTTACCACTCTATGTAACTCTCCTGGCAGGGGAGTCCAGTGTCCATTTAATCTCAGTTGCTTTACTTAGTGATTATTTGTTTACGCATAGCAAAGAAAGAGCCTCAAATTTTCTTAAGCAAAAATAAAAGGTATGACCATTTTATTCCCATACAAGACTGAATCAGGAAATGGAAAACCAGGTTATAAGGTTCCTTTGCAGTTTTTCCAAGCCCTGATTTAGTGACTGCCCCGTTACACTCACCCTCTGATGAAAACTTTTCTATGTTCCTCTCAGAAGGGTTAAAAAGCCTCATGGTTAGCCAGATAGCAACTTGAATTTTAAGCACCCACCAGAAACTGACAACAATCCCCATATCCTATGAGAGGAAATCTGATTGACCCAGCATATCTCAGCCAGGTAAGACTTCCAGTAAACCAAGGCCAAGTCATATAATCAATTCCATATAATCAATTCCCTCCTCAGCAGAGGGGGTACCAGGAAGGGGTCATGGATACAATGAATAAATTGGCTAAACATACATACAAGTCATCACCTAAAGCCTATATTTCTAATTTGAGAGGTCAACATTTACTTCTTCAGTCAATCAATTAGGAATTCAGTCAACAAATAGAAGTTTCTGCTTTGGAGAAGGCTCCATTGAGAAGAAACAAAGACCCAAACAATGTAGCTTGTGCAAAGAAAATCTGTCTAGTAGAGAGTAAAGCATATATACAATTCCAATAGAATGCAGTGTTTCTCTCATGAGACTCTATTGGTGTATTCATGCAACTCCCATAGCATTTTTTATGACAGTTTAAAATACTGTCATTGTATTTTGTTGAAAATCTAAAAATAGAATCCTATTCTAGATTATCTAGATAAATATGTAGTAACCATGTTTTACCACAGATTTTCACTTCCTAAGTCTGATTAATGTGTATGCATGAGGTGTTAAATGACCACCTAAAGTAACCCCTTTTTCTTTTAACTGTTTAATAAAGTGTTTCTTATATTAGAATCCACAGATTTATTTGGGGGACTTTGAGGTTTCTGAAGTTTAAGAAGCACTGAAATAAGTAGAAATTTGATAAAGTGTTGTCATTTATTGAGCCCCTCTTATGAACTCTGTGTGTGTAAAAAAGATATATATATATAAAGATATATTTCTATATATATATATATCTCTTTTTTAATTATATAAAATTTCACTTAATCTTACAATAATCACTTAAAGTTGATATTATCATTCTCATTGTGTAGCTAAGAAAACAGAAGCCTATAAAAACTAAGCAATTTATCCAAAGATCCTAAAGATGGCCCAGTTGGAGCCATAATAGTAATCCAAGTATATCTCATACTATCTCATGTATATCCTTTCTTCTACATCTTATTGACTAAGAAGAAGTTGCATTTAAGTTATAGATTCCATACTTTAATTTATGTAATCTAGGTAGTTAAGAGGTCATTCTGGCAAAATCAGAAAAGCTTAAAAGCATGAGGTACATATAAGGGACAAAGATTTGAATCTGATAAATCTAATGGGCATGAAAATAGGGTTGCCAGATTTAGCAAATAAAAATACAGAACACCTACTTAAATTTAAATTTCTGATAAACATTGCATCATTTTTATAATGAGTATTTCCCATGCAGTATTGAGGATATATTCATACTATTAAAAAAATACTTATTTTCCTGAAATTCAGATTAATTGGGTATCCTGTGTATTCTCTGGCAACCCTTCTTGAAAAGAGATAGTCAGCGGGAGGGGTAGGGAGTGGTGGAGATAAATGGAGCTGAAGGCTGTCAACTGACTAAGATTACACTTTATTGTTGAGGCAAAGGGGAATCATTTGGGGTTTCTGAGAAAAATAGTGACATGATCAGATTTGTGTTTCAGGAAGATTAATCTAGCTGAGAAAGGCAAAACAAGTTGGACATGAAGTGTTGGAGGTAGCAATTCAGAGGGGAGATATTAGGGCCTGACTTACACTGCTGGCATGAGGATAGAGGTGCTGGATCGACTTTGAGTGACACAACAGAAAGAGCATCATCAAATTAGGTCATCTCAAACTGGCTAGTGAAATGTGCCTCTCTGGATTTGTAGAACTAGCAAACACCTTTGAAAGGAGAAATACTCACCATTGTCAAAATTTCCATTTTAAAACAAATACTTAAAATGCCTCTCGAAATGTTTTCCCCACATGTGGGTGACATTTTCCCCAAAAGCTATGTAAACATCACATACTCCATCCTGAGTTCCTCCATTGAGTACATGAAGTAGTTTTTCATCATGACAGTGAACCCAAGGCAGACACTCAAAAGGTAAATGATGGATGAAGGACAGCTTTGAGCAGCCACTGGGAATGACACACAGAACACTGAAGATTGCAGTACACCAAAGAGAAGCCTTACCTTTGGTTGTTTTTTATCAAGCATGCAGTTTATCTTTTGCCCCAGGACTGCAAGGTTTTCCACATGGGCGCTGTGGTTTATGGTCACACGTAGGTACCCTCCAGAGATGACCTAACTCATCCATCATACCAAGTCTCCAGCTATCATATGGGTATCATCTAGATACCACACACACTGAAAAAGAGAACAAAATGTGCAGGCAATTTTAGAAATTTTTAAAAATGTATTCAGCTAATATTTATTGCATATGCACTCCCATAAATATAAAATAATGTAAAAACATATAAAAGTATTTCACCTTAAAATATAGGAAAGTGCCCATCTTTGATCAAAATATCATCCCATTTGCTCCCTTTAACAGCAAAACAAAAACTTGTCTCTACTTCTCTTTCTCACCCTTCATTCTCTCTTGGATCCACTCCAACTAGGACTGGTACAGAGGGCTAGTTGCTATTTGTTATTTGGTACAGAGGGCGAGTTGCTGTTGGTTCATTTTTTTGTTTGCAGTATATGCCCTAGAACAGGATTCAGGAAGAAAAGCAACATAAATATGTTCATGCAGGAAGATTTTTACCAGTTCTGGTTTCTTTTTTCCCAGTGGAGATGAAAATAGTAGTAGTAATAGTAGTAGCAGCAGCAGCTCTGAGATCCCAATTTTGAATCATTGTGGTCTTCTCTCTCCCTACCACCACCACATCCCACTGGTTAACCAACACCCACGTGTATTTTGTCTATTGTGATTGCCCCCTATTGAGCCTCAACACTTTTAATCTCTTTTGACATGTAAGAACTCCTTGGCTTTTTACATAAAGACCCTGTGAAACTAATTTATTTTTTCAGGATTACCTCTGGACTTCAGTGCATAAGTAACTTAACGAAGTACTATACTTACTTCCTTTCTTCTGAAATGTTTTTGCCCCTATCTCCACATGTCAAAAAGTCTCTCATTTCTTTAGAACCAATCTCTAAAACTGTCTTCCCCATGAAAACTTTCCAGCTGCTCCATGTATTAAAAATACTCATTTCTACTCTGCTTTCCTCCAACAATACTTCCTATTTCCTAATGTCAATGACCATGTTCCACAAGAACTATATTACTTTATCCGTTATCATGAGAAAACACCAGCTGATAAGAAATTTATAAACTAGGACTATATTTTAGGGAGTTAGTGAAAGTATATGGGGGTGATAAATTAAATCTGATGGTTGGGTATGAGGCCCAGCTGCTGTGCTTGCTAGAGCTTCTCTTCAGGCCTTAATTTCTAATTCAGTGAAATGCAGATAATAACAGCCTCAAACACAAATTGAGTAACAGAGTGTTTAGCTCATGGTCGGTGCCAAAATAAAAATAAGTTCTTTTCTTTGCATTTTTAGAGCATCCTGGCCCCTAACACAAAGAATGCTCAAAATAAATGTTAAATCATGGAAATATAGGTCATCATAAGGGCTGACCTACTGGGAACTCAGTGTCAATAAACAATCCTATTTGAATCTCCAGTACAGCAAAGTCTTTAAAGGACCAAATTTCCAAATCTGTTTCTCTGATATAGAAAACAAAATATAAATGAATGTGGTATAAATCTACTGCTCCCAATTGTGTGTGTGTGTGTGTGTGTGTGTGTGTGTGTGTAGAAAGAGAGAAAGAGACAGAGAGAGAGAGAGAAAGAAATGAGAGAAAAAAATGAGAGAAAGGTATATGGGGGAGGGGATTGCATTTTTAATCCTTAAATTCCAAAATCAAACCAGTATTTAGATTTTGTATTTATTTTTCCTAGTTCATTTGATACTTTTTCTTAATCTGTTCAGTTCAGTTCAGTTCAAGTTTTAGAAGGAAACATATCTGTTCTTTTATTTGCTCTATACTATCCTTTCTAGCTTTCTTTTAGCTTTACTTTTCCCCTTATTTTGCATTATCTCCAATCCAATGCAATTACTAATATCAAATAGAAGTTTTATGTGCTTTCATTTAAAAATCACAAGTTGCTTCAACCAAACAAATTGACCCAGTTGAACAAAAAATGAAATCCTAAAAATTGTGCATAAATTGAATGTTTAATTGAATGAATGAATGAATATTAAATATTATTTAATATAACCCTTGAGGAATAAATACACTTTATTAATAACTATTTGGGTAAAGTGAATAATTTCACATTGATATATCTCTTTTAAATGGGGGTTTTCATATATCAGATTTGTTTCATGTGGGATAAATCTGTAATCCCATTCCTATCTCCTTGATATTTGTTTCTATAATGACAATATATATATTGGCTTCTGAGAAAATAAAAACCATGTTTAATGAAACAAATAAAGGGAATAAGTCATGAGCTGCATTAATAAATTTGGCCCACAGCTTAGAAAAGGCAGCCAAATCAAGTGCCCCGTCTCATATTTATTCTGGAAAGCCTTCCCTGAACACAGAAGAGAAATATAACTCTATTAAAATCTCAGACACAGGCTGCTAACCAGTTGGATATAATATTATAGATTTTTTTACACTTGACTTTGGAGAAGCTTTTGAATATCATTTCTTCAATACGATTTGTATAAATGAGGGATGACGGGTTGTATTGTGATATACAAATGTATCGCTCAACCTGCTACTTTAATAGTTTGCTATGATGATAAAAAACTTACAATGATATTTCCCTCGACATAAATGCAGATCTATAAAATAGAGATTACATTTTCAGAATCACAGAATGCTTGAACTAATGGGATCATAGAGAAGACTTAGTATGGCTTTTGCCTTTCATATTTCAGGAGGTCAAGGCCCAGAGAGCTAATGACATATCCATGATGATGCTGGTGGTTGGTGTCTATACCATGGGAACTTTAGGAGCCTGTTTCCTCCTTTATCCCACAGAAAAGGAGGATTCTAGTGCATTGATAGTTCAGATTTGTACAGCTTAACCACTTCCCTATTTGTGGAGGGCTGAGCTGCTCAAAAAACTCTAGCACTTCATTCTTCTGCTGACAAACTCAGTGTGTCTCTGGTTAATTAGTGCAGTTACCACTTGCCTGTCTGCTTTCTTGTATTTCAAAGAGTTCCTATTATATTCTCTTTGTTCCTTTGCATTTACAGCTTTTTAAAAAATCACTTTGCTATCAGAGTATTGACATCTAGGTGGCTAGGGGATTCAATCTGCTAGTTTATCCTGCCAGGGGATATGCTAACAAACCAAACACCCTAAGGGACATCAGCACTAGGAGGCAGCCTTGTCCTTCAGAAGGATGCGGACCTTTGGGGGTCAAAGAATCTAGAATCCAATCCTAGCTTTGCCATTATTAACTAGGTCATATGAGGCAGGTTAAAATACCCAATTTCAGGTTTCCCTGAATATATGTTTTGCAGGTTCTTGAGAACATTGGATGAAAGAATATCTGCAAATTACCTGGAGCTTTCTTATGTGAGTTGTGACTCACTCATGTTAATTCCATTTTATTTCCTTGAAAGCAGATCTAGAGCTGTGTTATTCAGCCGGTAGTCCATGGACCAGCAGCATCTGCATCACCCAGGAGCTTGTTCAGGGCATACTCTAGACTTGTTGAATGAAAAGCTACATTTTCCCAAGATCCACAGGCATTTGTACACATGTCTTTATGCACATAAAGTCTGAGAAGTCCTGCTTTAGAGGCCCATTTTTATTAACTGACAGCTGTTGGGGCAAAATTGAAGGTATATTCGTGCAGCTCTAGAATATTCTTGGGCAGACTCAAACGTTCTGAAGAGAAATTTATAAAAAGTTTCTTTATCACTTAAAAGCATAATATCCTTTCAGGTATTCCTGTCTCCCATCAATAGATGCAATTAGATACTCTAAAGCAGCGGTCGGCAAATCATAGCTCGAGAGCCACATGCGGCTGTTTGGCCCCTTCAGTGTGGTTCTTCCACAAAATACGATGTACCCTAATTAAGTTAATAACAATGTACTTAACTATATAGTTTAAGTTTAAAAATGTGGCTCTCAAAAGTAATGTCAATCGTTGTACTGTTGATATTTGGCTCTGCTGACTAATGAGTTTGCCGACCACTGCCCTAAAGCATGCTGTGCATCTTGGGACAGCCATGTTGAGTAGATTCAGTTTCTGTGCTCCACCACCATGTAGACAATGGAGATGGCTTCATGCCAGGTGACTGATTCATCCAACTAGTAGTATTGTTTCTTGAGGAAGTCTTAGCTATAGCATCTGCAAAATGAATTTTTAAGTCTACAAGCAGACCAGGTGTGTAACTCTTCATGCCTGAGCCCACATGCATATCATCCCAGTTCCCTGGGTCTACTGACCTTGTTTATCCCTAAAGCAGCTCCTTGCATTTTTGGGGTCTTTGATGATGCACTCTCACTGGTTCGAGTACTTTGAGGGCTATTAGAGATATAAAATTTGGTTCAGTTGGGAAATAATGTCAGAAGAAATAGCCACACATTGTAGACAGAAGAAAATCCCACAACTCACTTTCTAAGAAATCCCTCACATTTTAGTGCTCAAGGTGCTGTTTCCATTTAGGAAATTAATTAGAACAGGGACTGATAGATAACTTAAAGTGCACCTACTTTGTACCAATAGGCTCTTAAGTCACATGGGGACAATCAGAGCATTTGGTGGCAAATGTTGAAGCCTGACTGACTGTCATGAGTGTTTCATACTTCTGTGTAATGCTCTGTATTTTCTTTGTTTAAAAACAATTTAAAAAAATGATAACCTCTTGACATAGGCATATTTCAAAGTAAAAGAAATGCCATTATACTCATCAAAATACTCGAAGCACTCATTTAAAATTTGGAGTCTGTGAATTCCTTTAATTACCAGAAAGAATTTGAAATGTCAGAGTGATGACGTTAACTACTCTCCGACTATCTGACCCCAAATAGGATCCTCTCTTAATCACAGGCTTAGGTGGCAAGAAAAAAATCAGGAAGGTGATTAATATCTCCTTTTCAACCAGATAGAGATTTATAATTGCAAAACTGCTTTGGATTAATTGCCACCTTTAAATCACTGTGCCCAGGAACTCAATAAATGTTCATCAGAGCACTGCCAACATTTGCTGATAGTGCTCCACCAATTCCTCTAGAAAAGCTTTTCCTCTTAGGACCATGTTTGGCTAAGCACTCATCTAGATCCTTCCAGATCTCATCAGTAATTGCTAATGTTATCTCTTTGGATGAAAGAAAAACTCTGCCAGTTGTTGTGTTGACAAGTGTATCCAGGGAGATATTTCACTGCCAAAAGGTTGGATTGGATGTGAGGAAATTTCCATTTCCATTAAAAAAAAATGTAAATGATCAGAACCATCTCTCCTAAGCACAGTCCTAACCATCAACCTAGAATTTATTTGGGTGTTGTTTTAATGGTATTTTTTTCAATAAAACTCTAGTAAAATTTCTAGGAGAAGTTTTAGTTGATAGCATTCAGGCAAAGTATCTGTCAACAAGATTTTATTTTTTGGACGTGTTTGAAAGATTTGAAAAAGTTTTTCTTTTTTCCCCACTTGGAATTCTCCAGAGAATAGCTAAAGGCTTACATATTAGGTAGTTTCTACTCCAAAAATTCATTTTATATTAAAATTGAAACTCTCAGGATTCTCTTGGGTACTAGAATATGCAAGTGTGTGAGTATGACACTACATGATTATAGATTTCATGACTGAAAGAGAACACCAGTTTAAATTAAAGGAAATTGATTGTATTTGTGTGTGTGTGTGTGTGTGTGTGTGTGTGTGTGTGTGTTTAGGAAAAGTGTAAAGAAAACTAAAAACATTGACGTTTATTGAGTTTCATGACAATAATAACATAGTATGATTTACTGAATTGAAATTCCAATCTTGGTCTGTCTCTTCATGAACTTACTACCTCAATAGTACAGTATAGGACACCCAGCTCTTTTTAGTGAGAAAATATATATGTTTTCTCTGAGAAGTAAAGTTTATTCAAGGAAGAAGAGAACAATTCTCCATAATGCATTCACCTGAATGTGCTACATTCCAGCTGCATGATCTTCATTCTTCCTCAGAACCTCACATCCCTCATTTTGAAAATGCAGAAAGTGCCTAACTCCCTCACAGGACTGCTATGCTCACATGTAAAGCACTTGCACAGCTTATACACCTAATAGACACTCACTGAATGTTCAGTCTTCCCTTGCTTTCCCTCCACAACCTCAGGCAATGAGTAAATACCTACGTGACCTGGAGATCTCCTGGGCTTTCCTCAACCATTTACCTCATCAATGGCAATCATCACCAATTCACTCAGAAAACACACAGGAAAACACATCCTGGGACTTAAATGCCATACCTGAAAGAATTACCTATATCTTTACAAAATGAACAACGTATTTCTAGAGAAAGTAGGTAGAAAAGAAGGTAAAATTGTTCAAAGAGATGTGTAGTAAATGGACAGCCTCACAGACACACTGGGAGTTATGCTGGGAGAGAGGGAAGAACGCTTAATTTGAGAAAATTATAATAACAAGTACAATGAGGGATATGCAACACTTCTCTTCATTAAGTACACAAACCTCAAGCCATTTGTTGACAGAAAATTTTCAGATAAATGATGGCAACTTGAGCAAAATTGAAGATGAATTGACAACTTCTAAAGCAGCCAAAAAAGTCATTTCCCTTCCGAGAAGATGAGGTGTGTCCACCAGTGCCGCTAGTATTCTATAAATGTATTCAAAGGATGCAGCTATATTTAGCAATTTGCAAGGGTCAAAACTAAGCTTTTTATTCCAACTCACGTCTGTACAGTAAGAGCCTGGCTGAGCAACAAACATTGAGAAAGGTTTACCAGACTAAAGCTGCAGAGCGCTGGGCAGCACAGCAGGTCCAAGCCAACAGCAGATTTCCAAAGGACAGTCCTGTAATGGAATTCCTAGTGGACGATCAAAGGGGTGGAACCATCAGCCAAGCATGACTACACATAACAAATCCATCAAGACCTGTGGCGTCCCTGGGAAGACAAATAGCAAGGAGCACGGAGGCTTCAATGGTATTTCAGATTATTTACTATCCCCCAGCCTCCAGCAAGCAGGGTTGAGAAACAATGCCATTCAAATTCCCATCCATTCGAGGAACACAATCAAAATACCCCTTTCCTTAGTCAGCTAAATTTCCTGTCTAATATTTATTTATTTTTAGCCCAACCTCATGTGAGGCTACATAAATAAAAATACACTTGCATATGTTTTTACATTTTCCCGTCACCACTTCAAGCAAAATAGGCTTGATGGATTCTTTGTGAAATCTGGAGTGTATGTTTTGAGCCACACGATTTTAAATAGAGGCAATGTTGCTTTGGGGTCCTCTGAGAGGCCAGGGCAGCTAAAACAGAAGTAAAATAAGAGCCCCACAAGACTGCCAAGGGGAGTAATGAGCCATAAGTATGAAGATGCAGTAATATGTTAAGGACAGAGAAAACAACCGGTTGTTTTAAATATGAGTCCCAAATTGATCGTCACGAAGGCAGGTGTGGTTTGCAGTCTAGCCCACTTCTCACCTGGGTGACTCTAAGTCAAACAGGTCAGTTTAAAGAGCATCAGTGCTATTATTTAGTTCATTGTGATGAACACATTTTTCTTCAGCAGCTCTGGGGAGTCATTTTTGGAAAGATTCAATGTGGGTGAATCCCACCTCCAATTCCCAGTCAGAGTAAGGGAATGTCAGCCCCCCACCTCACACTGGGGAAGGGGCTTCATGGGGAAATCAGAGTTCTTGGCAAATGTCCAGAGGCAAGCTGACTAGCCACTAATAACCAATCAGAGGAATGGTGGCTGAGTTGGGTTCAAAAGATGCACAAGCATTTCCCATGTACCAGATGTGAGCCAGGTAGAAGAGAGAGAGCCAGATTGCCATACGTCCCATCCAAGTGGAGAACAGACTTGAGCAGAGAGAAACTGTAGGCAATAATACCTGATTTTTAGTGGCTGTGGAAGGATTAAGTAACCAGCCAGAATAAAAAAGTATTTGTAACTATCAAGGGAGCTACAGGTACAAGATCCCCTGTAATTAGAGGGTAATAGGGAAGGTTTTCCTCCAAAAAATACATGCATATCCCATGAGGAAGAATTGGTTTTAAATGCCTGTCAGGTCTAGAGCAGTGGTCACCAACCTTTCGGACCTCATGGACCACCAGGGGACCACAGACCACGGGTTGGCAACGGCTGGTTTAGAGAGCAAGGCCAGCTTTTGATGGTGTCAGTGATGTAAAATTTCCTGGAATAGTCATGGATTCTATAACTATTCTCATTCAAAGGCAAGGAAAGAGCTAGACCCAACAAATGTGTTAAAGGATCAGGGGGGAAAATATACAGTTGCTTAAGGATTATACCCCAGGAGGCATGCTTGTTCAGATATGTTATCCCCCACAGACAACGATGGAATGGCACATTCACACAGACAACACAAAGTATGATTAAATAAGGAGATTTAAAAGAACAAAACAATTTAAGAAGCACTTGATATCTGAGGACTGTCCTGCTCAGGGACTTGTGAAAGCTCCCAGCTGTCTAGTAAATCCTGTTTCTCTCCCTCGATCTGAGAGTTGAGACTCTACTACCAGACCCTGGTGTCCACTTCTCTTCCTCACAGCTCTCGTTTCCCATCACTCCCACATGCACATCCTTTGATGTGCCAGGAACACTATTTGCTACTACTCTCATTACTTGTGTCTAATTTTCCTTTCTGTTATATCTAAAGAAATAGTTTGCATTATTCAAAGACACCCCTCCCCAAGGACCAGGGAAGATTACAGCTATTCGTTTTCTGTGCCTTAAGGTTCTATGTTTTCATGGCTATCGATTTTCTTGCCCTGTCAAAGCCCAGTGGTATTCAAAACTGGCTACATATTGTAATTGCCTGAGAATGTTAAAAACAACACCTCTGGCAGGGGCCCCACCCAATAAGAGTTGAACCAGAACCTCCAGGCCTTGGTGCCGGGCAGAGGTGTTTTATTTTATTTTCGATGTTTTCCCAAGCTCCCCAAGTAATTCCAATGTGCAGCCAGGATTGATTCTATACTGGCTGATACAGAACACAGCTAAAAAAAATTTCTTATCATGGAAGAATGTATAGATTTTCTAAGCTTGAGCCCCTTCCCCCACCCCCCGCCCCCCCAAGAAATCTTGATAGAACATCAGCTGGTGTGTAGGTTTTTAGTTTTCTATGACAAATGAAAGTTGAATTAGACATGGCTGTGAATAAATGGTTGGGCCTGGGAAAAACAAAAGTGGATTAAAAGAGGGGGAAATGGTTGTGCTACAACAATGGTTCCCAAAGCAGAATACACAGTGGGATCACTGGGCACCTCAGACATACCTATGCTGGGGGGTCAGCCCTCGAGATTGTGAGTTAATTGGTTGGGTGGGCTCAGGCACCATGCAGTGTTTAAAAGCTCCCCAACTGACTTTAATGTACAGCCAGGGTTGAGAATCATTGCCCTGGAGAAAACATAAGGTTAGTGTTGCCTGACATTGGGTTATCAAATGAAATAAATTCTTCTATGAAGGACTATTCCTTAAAGAATAGAGAATGAATACGGATATTATGTCAATAAATGTTGTTAGCTTAGAGTAGGGAATGGAGAACCAGGGGTGGGTGGTGGCAGATGTGAATGGCACCAGGCCAAGACCCCAGCCCCGCCAGTAGCTCCACACACAGAGGGCAACCAGGGCAGAGGGTGGGACTGGCCAGCAGGCAAAACGGCCAACCTCTTGGTCCCTTCCCCTGGCCAGCAGGCGCCAATCACCTAATGGCAAAAGGGGAACTGAACCGGGAAATCAGATGGGTGGAGTTGGGGAGGGGGTGGGCCAGCTGCCAGCAGCCAGGGAAGATGGCCCTGATCACAGGCCAGGCCTAGGGACCATACCAGTGAACGAGTTTCATGTGCCAGGCCTCTAGTAAACAAATAAGTGTTTAAAAATCCTTTTCTCTGGGACACTGAGTTTCCAAGGCCCTGTGTAGACATGACCCCCTTTCCTGCAGTGGTAGATTTATAAACCAATTGGTAACTAGGTGATTGCTAAATTTAATGGCTAATTGATTCATTAACCAATTAATGTAGACAAAATGATCAAATCACTAGTTTGTTTTAGACTTAGTAACAATAAAAAGTCCATTACTGCTTTAAAAACATGTTGTGTATCAGCACCCCCACATTCAGTAACTAAATTAAATACAATTGTGTACTTCTCAGTCTGTCTCCAGCTGCCTTGGCATCTGTTTCAACTCCCTGCCTTGTCCTTCCCCCTCAACTCTTTGGATTCTTTGCATAGAGGTGGGTCTCAGCAAGGACAAATCTCGTGTTCACTTTTAGAAACTGTAACAGTGGGAGCTTGCCGAATTTCACCTTCTGGGGTGTCAGAGATGTTTGCAGCTTCTCACGTCTGCTCATCATCTCCTCTGCAGTGTCCTCACTTAGACTGCCTGCTAAGGCTCGAGAAAGTTAAGTGTTTAATCTTAGCACACAACCAAAGAGAAGAAAGCTACTGTCTATTATTTTTTTAAATATCCTAGTGATTCAATTAAAATCACAGAGGTCCAGCTCTAAGAAAAGGTATTGCACTTTATTAATTTCAAATAAAAAAAGGTCAACAAAGAGCTCAAAGAAACAACTTCCTGGCAAAGTTTAAAGCAGGGCACAGCCTAACACAGTGGTTTTTTGAAGACCTCATACTCTACCCTCTATGTGGGCCAGAGTTCAAAATTCAAGTCTGAAGGAATCAAGGCAAAAATGTGTTTTGAGATGAGAAGAAATCATTTGTATAAGTCCCAGGCTGCATGTCCTCCCCTCATAGATGTAGATGCATTCGTTACAAAAGCAATTACATGATGTTATGCGAAGGGCCATTGTCCTATGAAAATGCCCCACCTCTGAAACTGTACATCCCAGATGACCTTGTGGTATTATCCACGAAAATTCTACTTCCAAACCTACTAATTGGTCAGACACAGGAACTTGCCAGTTTATTACTTATTCTTCAAAAATAAGATAGGAAATATTTACATAAGGCAGTGATATTCTCAAAAGTCCTATTATAATACAACTGTCTAGGTACATAAATAACTATCAAACTATGATCATCCAAAGGTAGGCTGATTTAGTCAGATCAGCTAGCCAAAACCACCTCTGTTCAAGGATTATTTTTTTAAGAAAATGCAATGCTCCATTTAACTGTTTACCTCAGTTTGCACCACTGGTAAAGTGCTAACATACAAATATTCTACTTTTCTAGTTCAAAATACTTATTGGCTGTCAAGTGTGAGAGCACAATTAATTATTATATAATCGCCAAGGAATTAAATTACCCCAAAAGAGGGCTGCTTCAAAATGGCTGTTCTCTGGATGTCAGACAATTGGACCTTCCATACTTTCTTGTCCATTTAAGAACCCCAACTTCCATAACTGTATAGGGGGTTTCCCTTAGATGTGAGAAGGAATGTGGATGCAGCTCTAGAGGAGATGACTGAAGGAAGCTGATCATTGTCTCACTAATTAGAAAGATATGGAGAAGGAACCAGAAAGGCTGGTCAAAAACCTTCATTGCTTTGAAAGGTCAGAGCTAGTTGGCTCACCGTTTAGTGGAGACATTGTTAGCTGAAACAGCCTCCACCTCTGTTTGTCTTATGTAAATTTCTGATATTGGCATTTCCTGCCTAAAGGCTATGGGTGTGTCCCATAGTCTCAATAAAAGGTATAGTAAGGCCAGAGCGCAGTGTAGTCCTCCCACTAGTGGTGGGCTCTTGCCAGGCCCGCAATATTCCCAAATTAATACTTTTCTAGTCTCTTTTTATTTGTGTACAGCCTTCTCCAGAACCCGGACCCTAAAGCAGAACCCTGAACCACTGGCACATGAAAGGGGTTCCCACAGATGACTTTGCCCTGTTCCCACATCCACTGACCTATTTAGAACAAACATTTTACAAATGGTGACATGACACCCAGAGAAACTGGTGTGCTTTTCCTCCTACCCTTCTAAATTCTTCTGGCTGGTCTAATAATCACATTAACCTGAGAGAGATTAACAGGAGAAAATAAGCAAATGTATTATATATTCATACATTCGGGGATTCCATAGGAATATGAGATTGGGCAGTTGAGGTTTCCATGTCCTTCTTTAGACTAAAGAGAGGGAGGCAGGGTTCTGGGACTTCAAAGAGAAAGTAGGCAACTCACAGGTAGATGAGAAAGAGCAAACTTGTGGTAAACAGATTCCTCTGGGCCACTCAGAGACAATGGAACTCAGGCCATCCAACAAACAGACTGGTTTCTCTCTCTCTGTCCGCCACACTTACTTTATGTTACTTTAAGCAGGCTTCTGGATCTGAATTTATTTAGGCAGGTAAAGGGGAGGGTCAAAGTTTCTTTCTGAGACTTTTCTTTCTTATATATATAGATACAGATATAAAGATGTATCCTTATTGGTTTAGAAAACTCATACTTTCATTTGGAGTCTTATTCAAAAAACACGTCATCGCTTTTCCTCTTCTCTTTCCCCACAGTTCCCTGTAGAAAAATTCAGCTTTGTCCCCATTGGTAAGTCACCTTTCCTTTGCAAGTGGCTTTCTTAAGTTGTCAGCAGACAAAGAACAGCATTAAAGACTTGACCAGAGAACTAAGAAGGCCAGAAATACCCTAGTTGTTAAAGACTGGGATGTGAGAACTGAGAAGGAACCGATCAACTCCTCTGTAACTTCTCAGAATAAGCCCAGCCGTTGGCACCCAGACCTTACCCTGTCACTCTGGCTCAGGCACACAAAACAATTGTTTCAACTCAGTGCTTGCTACATACACTTGCTCTATCCCTCCCACTCTTCCTTCTCAATTTACCAGTAAAAATTTCCTTAAAATAGTACATGAAGTAGTACGTTTCAATATACTTTGCATACACACATACCCCCCACCAAATAATGCATGCTTTAAGATTTCATTTCCCTACCATTAAAAATGATATATACAGATATATTGTATTTGTGTGTGTATCAGTCCGTTTAGCAGCAAATGAAGGTATAGGCGGAAAAGAATTACACTGGATTTCATAGAGACGTTTTAATCGAGTAGAAAGGTACACAGTATCTGGATGCTCATTTTATTTCAGATTGCTGTATGCTGTCGTTTGCTAAGATTCTAAGTCAACAATGATAACTACAAGGAACCCCTGATAATAATGGCAGCATACGTTACAGGTCATCTCACTCCACACGCAGAAGCAATCTTGTAGGAGATGAAACACAATGTTGTAATTAGGAATAGATGGGTTCAATAAATATTAGGCAGCAAACAATATTATTCATTTAGCCATTTCCCTCTCAGCAGAACCTGCAATTGAGGCTCATCCTAATATCTGACCCCTGAAATTAAGATGATAAGGTATCCCCGAGAGAGAAGATGGAGGGAATTTAACAGGCAAGGCTTTCTGAAAATCCAGTTTGCTTTCTGCAATTGCAAGGTGATGCTCCTGCCCCTCCCCGCATCTCAGTGATAAACAAGAAATGATAACTGGCAGAGGAACGTGGGAATGCATTTCAATGAGTCCCACTTATAATTCTATGAGTTACATTGTGTTATTTGGATAGAATCGGGCTTCAAAATGAGGTGTTCCAAATAATCCCAGCAAGCACAGATGCTAAACTACTTTGCCTATATTTCCTGGTTATTTACAACCTATTTGACCAATTTCAGCATTTCTTTTCCTTGAACGGACCAAATTGGTCAAGTTTGTCCTGGACCCAGACCATCCCCAGCTTTTTCTCTAGAGAAAGACCTCCATGCCTCCATCACAAGAAAAGAAACTTCAGCAAACCCTGTCTTTAATCAAGTCCCTCTAATTTTTTACCACTCTCTATTTTGTCTGGAGCAGCAAAAATGGGCCAAACTAGCTCTCTGCTAGCTAATCTGGCAAACTCATGGCACAGAGATGACCGCTTTCTACGGAAGCTGGAGCTTGGCCTCTGGGAAAATGGATGCTGAAGGCACCCCAGGGGTGAGGGTAAGACTAGGTTTAGAGCCAAAACTGGTTTGGCTCAGTGGATAGAGCGTCGGTCTGCGGACTGAAAGATCCCAGGTTTGATTCAGGTCAAGGGTATGTACCTTGGTTGTGGGCACATCCCCCTGTAGGGGGTGTGCAAGAGGCAACTGGTCGATGTTTCTCTCTCATCGACGTTTCTGGCTCTCTATTGCTCTCCCTTCCTCTCTGTAAAAAATCAATAAAATATATTTTTTTTAAAAAGACTAGGTTTAGATATTCCAGTTACTTAGGTCCCTTATCAATGAAAACTTGGCCTTACATGACTCTCATTGTAAAAACTATTATTTAAATACTTTGCAGCAAATAATGATGATAGTGATGATGATGATGATGATGATTGATGATGTATAGCTCCATTTTTTCTTCATTTCACCAAAACTAGGCATTGTGCATATTTTTATTTATTTATTTATATTTTATTGATTTTTTTACAGAGAGGAGGAGAAAGCGATAGAGAGCTAGAAACGTCGATGAGAGAGAATCATCGACCAGCTGCCTCTTGCACACCCCCTACCGGGGATGTGCCCGCAACCAATGTACATGCCCTTGACCGGAATCGAACCTGGGACCCTTCAGTCCGCAGACCGACGCTCTACCACTGAGCCAAACAGTTTCGGCACCATTATGCATATTCCCTGAACTAGTCAAAGTCATCCAGCTTTTCAGAATTCTGCTGATAGAAAGAAGCAATTATTAAGCTGATAATCCCCAGAATTTTTTCCAAGGTTTGATTCAGGAAATTGCTTCCATCTGTGAGTGGCCAGCTTATTCCCTCCTAGAAACTTCTTCTTCTTCTAAAACACTAAAAGCATCCCTGGGGTGCTTTCAGAACTGACATCTGGCCTCAGGGTTTCCAATGCTTTTTTTAAGTTATAATTCTCCTCAGGAGGCCCTTGGGCCTGGTACGTTCTGGTGACTGGCAGTCTCACCAGTCACCATTCCACCTGCTCAACCCCAGGCAGGTGCAAGGCAACTCTAAACTTGTTCAGCAGCCCTTCTGATCCTCTTTCTTTTAAGGCCATGGGTGTGTGTGTTTAAAAGACATGGACGTATGGATATATGCATTTCCCCAGTGTTAGAGGAAGAAAGTAGCTAAAAACCTGGGAAATGTGGGTGAAGGCAAAGGATAGGTTCAACAAAAAAGAGTAAACCAAGGGAAGGTCGGGTGTCCACCTGGGTTACGACTGAGTCACAAAGTGAAGCTGGACAAGGGACCAGAGATTATGAAGAAATGAAGTCAGGGTGGGGCAATGCGTTCAAGGGCATGAGAGAAGGCAGACATGAAGGTAAGGAAACCTGGGTTTTAATTTCACTCCACTCTCGTTCTTAATTTCTTTTCCATGAAATGAAGCTTTAAAATGAAATTACCTCCATCATTTAGACATTATGAGTTTATGAAGGCCACACAAATAGCCAAAGCTATAAATATGGCACTGTTTAGAGACCAAAGCACAAGACAATGAGTTGGAGTCAATTACATGGAGAAAATATAGATAAAAACAGCACTTTGAAATCAGGCAAAAGTCTGCCTCACACAGAAAATCTCTCGTATCCATCTCATATCTGTCTCCTCCCAGATGCTCTACTAGGCGTTGTAGAAGATCCTTTCATTCTATGAGGTTGCACCTTTGATGGAAGGAAAAGCCTTGCTTTTATACAATTAGATAATAAGACATATATATGTTATGGTTCAGAAAACCAATAATGAAGTGGCCACAGATAATCAGTGTTAGAGGCATTCATGGGAGAGAGCCCAGGATGACAGCTCAGGCCCACGTGATCTGCTCTAGGTGGATTGCCCTTCAACAATCACTCAGCACGTGCTAACTTCCAATCTTAGCAAAGTCAAGCAAAATCCTAGGTTTTATCTGGCATTTTCTATTGCCAGAAGCTTAAAATCCTTCCAGGATGTTTTGCAGCCCCTGCCAACCTTAAAATACACTTATATTGATTGGATCGTAGAAAAATCTAAACCTGACAGTAGTCTCAAGTATCCTGCCTAGACAATAGCAAGATACCACTGGGCAAATACCTCAAGTGTAGGTCACCAGTGGGTCGAGGCCAGTAGAAGGCAATCATTACCTGATTTAGAAAGACATTTATCCCCGCCCCCCCTACAATCGATGGACAAAACATTGAGGGTATATGCTGCTAAGACTGGGAATAAGCAGAAGCTCTGAGTTCAGATTTCAGGCAGATCAAAGGCTAAGAAGTCAGAGATGGAGCTTCGGTCCCATAGTGTGAAGATGCAGCTCTGAGAAGGGAAACTGTGAATTTCCTGCTTGGCTTTTATCCTAAGCCTGCAGTGCTGATTATGGCTGCAAGAATGGCAGAGGCCTGCGCATTAATTCTGCTCCTGACTGACTTGGAAAAGCCAGCTAGGATTTTACATCATCATGTCACTGGTGAGGGTTTCAGTTTTCTTTCCCTCCATGGTATCCCTTTCTTAGGCAAATAAGAAGTTGTGCAGTAGTGCAAATGGCAACAAAATCCTAGTGTCAGAAATACTTAGAGAACTAAGAATTCCAATTACTTTTCAAGTCCATAATATTTCTATTGGTCCAAGGTCCCATTTGGAATCCTAGAAAAGCTCTCCACGGGCAATCTAATCTGCTTTCACCAACTACCTCCTTGCAAGCTTGCCAGCCACAACATGCTAAGAGGAAATTTTTTTAAATATATTTTATTGATTTTTTTTTTTTATAGACAGGAAGGGAGAGGGATAGAGAGTTAGAAACATGGATGAGAGAGAGAGATTATCAGCTGCCTCCCGCACACCCCCTTCTGGGAATGTGCCTGCAACCAAGGTACATGCCATTGACTGGAATCGAACCTGGGACTCTTCACTCTATTCACTGAGCCAAAAACTGGTTTCGGCGCTAAGAGGAAATTTTATGAAAGAATTTGTTTCACTTAGTTTTTTAACCAAGCAATAAATTTGATATTATGGAGCCAAAACATCATGTTGATTTAAGTTAATAGTGCTTTACAATAAGCAACCCTCAGCACCATCCATAGCTGCTCGGGATAAAGGCCTTTTCGTTGTGGGGTCTGTCTTCTACTGAACACCTCCTTCCCAGTAAGTCCATGACACTGCTCTCAGATGAGAATGGTGATCTCATATGGTATGTTTCCTCTTATCTGCAAGTGTGGCCATTGGCAGCCATCTGTTTTCTGTTGATCTGGGGCGTCCTACTCATGAATTGTATGTACCTCTGCTTCTTGTTGGAGCTATTGGTCCTCTAGTCTGATGGTAATTGCATATCATAGAGAGAGGTTTGTTGCTTCCTTCCTCTCCTCATCCCACCGTAAATCCTCCCACTCCTACCCTCACCCAACCCTCACCCCACCCAAAATCCTCCCACTCTCACCCTCACCCAACCCAAATTCCTGGACATTGAAAATGGGTACGGAAAGTCTGAGAACTGTCTGTCTGACCCATAGACAAAGTCATAGACAGCATGCACCCTATTTGAAGTCAGCCAGTAGCTTTATTTCCACAGAAGATAATAGTCACCGAAGTCTCACAACTGTACTAGTGATGTCAAAGGTACAATATATTCTGCCATATCTTTTCTTGAACAGCTGGTTCACCTCAAAGCATAGGTATCATTGCATATCTATACCCCTTCCACATAGCATGGCCAAGCTAATTAGAACTACCTGACTGCGGCTTATGTGAATTTGAAACTGGAATATAGAGCCTCTTGCCAGTCTGTTCTGGGTGCTTGAATGTGGAGGTCACATATACCAATTTGCACGTGACAAGAGTAAATAAATATGAAAAGAAACAAGGAAATTGGTGGACACAGAGCTGAGATGGAGAAATCACCATCAAATTTCTGATCTTTGGATCCTGTTACATACTCAATGTGGGTTACCTAGGAGGTTGTGTTCATGTTACATACTCAATGTGGGTTACCTAGGAGGTTGTGTTCACTGCGGTCTTTAGGGTACACAGGCAAACGGGAGATTTACCCTGAAACCTGCTTCCCAGATCACTGAGACAGGAAAAGGAAAGGCAGAAAATTGCACACCAGCTCTAGTTTCCACCCCGAAGTGACAATGTCACATCTGCTTACATTTCATTAGCAACACCAAGTCACATAGCTGGAACTTCAGAGAATGTGAGAAAGTGAAATCCTACCCTGAGCCCAGAGGGAGGAAAAACTGAATATGACTTCCACATCGTCCTTATGTTCTTTTCCCTTAAAACATAAACATATAACCATGTTTTCTTGGCTTCCTGCTCTCCTCTGAAGCTGTTCTTACCATGGTCACCTGTGACTGAGGTGTTGTTAAATCCAATTAACACTTTTCAGTCATTCTAGCCTCTCTCTCTCTCTCTCTCTCTCTCTCTCTCTCTCTCTCTCTCTCTCACACACACACACACACACACACACACACACACACACACACATTTGCTGCTATATATTATTTCCTAACCTCATCATTTTCTTCAGGTTGGGCTTCAGTAATGCCATTGCTTCCTTCCAATCTCTTTATCCATTTCTTTTCTTCTCCTTCCCCTTCCTATTACATACACACATCCAAGGTCTTCCTCTCGCCCACTAAAATGTGCTCCTCCTTATTCTTTAGTGAATTATACCACCATTTCCCAGTCAC
Organism: Pipistrellus hanaki; assembly: GCF_964339955.1. Taxonomy (NCBI): domain Eukaryota; kingdom Metazoa; phylum Chordata; class Mammalia; order Chiroptera; family Vespertilionidae; genus Pipistrellus; species Pipistrellus hanaki. The sequence goes on from NC_140514.1 coordinate 10,547,218, forward strand.
CCAACTTTGAGTCATCTGTAGCTTTTTTCTTTCCTTCCTCTCTTACCTAATATTGTTGGCAACCAAGTTCTCACTCTGTTCTCTCACTTGGTTGATTATAACAGCCTCATTAAGTTTCTTTTTGCCACAAACACTTATTCATGAGTCTTATTAGGGTCATCTTTCTAAATATAACTGTTTCTCCTTGCTTGAAAACCTTCAATGTTTTTTAAATGCCTTTAGGCTAGAGTCTAAAATAATTCCACTGGTTTGTAAACTCTTCAAGATCTGCCTGTGATTACTCCACCAGTTTCACTTATTCCCATGTCCCTCTCCCTCTGTAGATTACTTGAATTTCCCAGGATGGCCTCTGGTGATGGCCAGGTCTTACTAGATACCTTCCTTTCTATTCTTTGCCTGGCTAATTCCTTTGAGATTTGGCTCACTGAGCCTGCCTTCCAGGGAGTCTTCTTTGATCCTCCCAGTCTTGATCAGGATCAATTTTTCTATTATATGTTCTTAGAAAATTTGAATTTACCTCAATCTTAATAATAAGTTATTGCAATTATGTTTTCTACTCAACATTTTATCTTTCTTTCCTACTGTAAGTTCCATTATAAGTTCCATAAGAAAAGACCCAGTTTTACTGATTGTGTATATTTAGGGTCTCATACAGTGCCTGACACATAACTGGAGCTCAATAAATACCCATTTTTTAAGTGAATGAATTAATTAAATACTTAATTAAGTGCCATATTCTTATGAGTACTTTCTTCTGGAATGGTGCTTAAGAACACAAAGAGCAAAGAGAAAAATATATGACATATATATATGTATGTATGTGTGTGTGTGTGTGTGTGTGTGTGTATAATTTTATACACATAATATATAGGGCAGGGCAAAAGTAGGCTTACAGTTGTTCATATGGAAAATAATAAAATAATTAATAACAATACAAGAATAAACTCTGTTGTGCATACTCACAACTGTAAACTGACTTTTGCTCCACCTTGCATGTATTATGTGCCTGTATAATTACCCACAAGGACTGGGCCAAATTACCCACCAATGATGCACTCTCATGAATCTCTGGAAAATTCATGCTGCAATTGGTCTTCCCATGATACCTCCCTTTCTTTTACCTTTGAGATTCAGTTTGAAGAACAAGTGCACTGAGGCTTTATAGTCTTTAGAATTGTGTGTTAACTTGTTCTTACAAATAAAAGGCCTGTCTTTTGGAAACGGAACGGGGATTCTCCCCACACTTGTGCTCCATGGAAGTCCTGGTGGCATCTAAAGAGTTTCAGCTCCCTTTTGTCAAGAAGGATGGCTAGTTGGGGAAATACAGCTTTTATTACTTTTTCATATAATTGAATTGATAATTTATATTACTTTTATCTGAAATTTCTTTGGAGACTTTGTGAGGCAAATTTTATATAGCAATCTGGAGGGGGTTTTTTGTTTTGTTTTGTTTTGTTTTTGAGAAAGAAATATTATCTATGTAATAAAAGTTAAATAAAAAGTGCTCTATTTTAAGAAAATCCAATATATAAAAATTTTAAATGAAAAGCAGTTAAATTTATGATGGAGGTAATTGGATGATGATTTTGCTAATGAATTCTTGGCTTTGTAAAAAGATGTACTTTAGGAATCTTTTGTAATATAAGATTTCTATGTTTATTTAAAAAAAAAAATTCTTGCCCTCAAGGAGCTACAACCTAGCAAGAGCTAAGTTCTCAGCTGAATGGAAGAAGCACAAGTGAAAAGAAAGAGCATTGCAGAATAGAAAAGAGCTAGAGAGATGAAGTCTGCACAGTTCAACCTGAGTCTCAGCTCTTGCCTAATATCACAGGATAAATGACCAGCATTTCCCTCTCTTTTCTGTGACTTCATGTCTTCATTTGTAAATGTGTTAAGTAATAAGACAATTTAAAAAGATAAAGTGGCTGAAACCGGTTTGGCTCAGTGGATAGAGCATAGGTCTGCGGACTGAAGGGTCCCAGGTTCGATTAAGGGTCCCATAATCTCCACGATATAGATGGAGAAATAGTGGTTCAGAGAGGTAAAGTAACTTATCAAATACCACACAACTGGTGAGTAACAGAACCAGAACTCAAACCCAGATTTGTATCACCCAAAGGCCAGGAATGCTAAATATTAGACTACACTACACTTTTAAATGGTCACATAAATGCAGTGTATGGACTCAGTTGCTCATTTTTAAGCACTATGATGAAATAGAGCCCATGCTATCAGTGAAAGTTAACAATTAACCAAATTGTCTAGATCTTTCCAGTAAAATGAGTTAGTTGGATCACATTAAATTTGACATTGGGTATCAAGCACTCTGGATAGAGTAAAGCAGTGTTTTTCAACCTTTTTTGGGCAAAGGCACACTTGTTTCATGAAAAAAATCACGAGGCACACCACCATTAGAAAATGTTAAAAAAATTTAACTCTGTGCCTATATTGACTATATATAAAGTAATTCTCTTGAATAGGAATCAAATAAACACAAAGAAAGTATTTTATAATTACTTTATTATGAAATATTAAGTAAACAAAATAGTGAAAAATTATAAAATTCTTGTCTTGTCTGCACCTACGGCACACCAGGCAACATCTCGCGGCACACTAGTGTGCCGCGGAACAGGGGTTGAAAAACGCTGGAGTAAAGTATTAAAAAATGTCAACTATTATTATTGTTATTATACTGTTGCTAAATACTTTCTCCAGCAACCTTCTCCATTCTGTGACAGTTCTTCTACATATAATTTTGTCAAAAGGCTAAGGTAACACAGCAAGAGATTTATATCAGAAGACATAAATGTATAAGCTGGGCACTTATTTAGGGAGGCCCTGAATTTGAATAGCATCTAAAGAAATCCCCAGAGAAAGATTTTCATTCCAATAAATGCATTCTAGAGAATATTGCTTGGACAAAAATTAATTTAAAAAGGGAATTTGTGCTTTTAAAAGTATCACTGCATTGAATTTCTTCAAATTTCCTGGCTACAGAAATAACATTTTACCAGAAGAAAACTGTAAAGGTGTTGAGGGAGAAAGCTGAGGGTTTGAGGTTAGATTAGATCTGAGATCTAACCCCATTTTTTCTGACCTTGCTTAGTTTCTTCTTCTTCTTCTTCTTCTTCTCCTCCTTCTTCTTCTCCTCCTCCTCCCCCTCTTCCTCCTCCTCCTCCTCCTCCTCCTCCTCCTCCTCCTCCTCCTCCTCCTCCTCCTCCTCCTTCTTCTTCTTCTTCTTCTTCTTCTTCTTCTTCTTCTTCTTCTTCTTCTTCTTCTTCTTCTTTTGCAATATTTATATAATACCCAAAACAAAAAAATTATGAGAATTAAATAAATATAACAAATAAATACAATGAAAATAACAAATATAAACAATATAAGATTATGAGTGACACCACCTAATATTTTTTTAAAGCCATAATTATGGCTCTTCATAGCATGAAGTTGGATAGGCCTACATAGAAAGCTCTGTATCCACTGATGGGGTTTTTGTCTTTTTAACTGGTTATTATCCTCAACCCTAATTGCCATTTCTCTGATTCTCCTAGCTACAACCATTGATTCCTTTCTGCTTTCTTTTGTGATTCCTGATAATCCTTCTCACTACAACTCACCCTTCTCTTCATCTCCCACTGGGAACACACCCAGGGAAAGGCTCCCTCACCTGGCCTCATGCACGGGCTCTTGGAAAGCCCTCTGCTGCCCCCATCAGTCATTGTGAGGCAATGCACACAACCTATGGAGGAAGTCCACCTTCCAATAACCATGAAGATTTGGTTTGCATTGGGTTCCAGTAAAAGGAATGGTAATCTGAACCTTACAGTGGTGGAAATAAAATAAAAAATAAAAAAAGCCTAGAATGTTTTATGAATTTTCAGATGTCAACTTGACATATTTCTTGGAATGCGTTTTTAAGATAGTAACAAGGAGGGGCAGAGAGAATCCAAATTTAAGCAAACCCTTTTATTAAAAAGCAGGCAGGGCTTTTTAATAATTTTCGGAGAAAGATTCTAGAATAATATTGTGTTTTAATCCATTCAGGATGGCATAACAAAATGCCATAGCCTGAGTGGATTAAACAACCAATATTTATTGCTCATAGTTTCCAGGTTAGGAAGTCCAAGATCAGGCTGCTGGCAGATTTGATGTCTAGTGACGGCCCTGCTTCCTGGTTCCTAGACAGCCATCTTCTCACTGTGTCCTCACATGGCACATTAATTAATGAGAAGTTTACCAAATCCTTACTTTAGAAAAGAAGAATGAACTCAAATTCCACCTTATGCATCCAGAAAATCAAGAACTAATTAAACTCAAAGTAGGAGAAAAGCAATAAAAATATCAGAGTGAAAAAAATCAATGAAACAGAAAAAAAAAATACAATAGGAAAATGCAATTGAACCAAAAGATAATTCTTTGAAAAGATCAATTAAATTGGTAAACCTCTAATAGACAAGGTGCCCTCTACTAAGCTCTTATCAGCAATAAATACTTGCATGGCTTGAATACTATTACACTTATTGAGACTCATTTCGTATCTCACAATATGATTTCTATAAGTAAATGTTCACTATGCATTTGAATGTCTATGTCGTTGTTTGGTGAAGTGGCTGATATGCTATTTAAATTTTCTAAAGCCCAAATTGTTTTTAAATGCTACATTATTCCACTTATGTGATGAATCTAAAATAGCCAAACTCAAAATAGCAGAGAGTAGAATGGTGGTTGCTTAGAACTAAGGGCAGAGTCAAACCAGGAGATGTAAGTCAATGGATACAGAGTTTCAGTTATTCAAGATAAATATGTCTTAGAGACCTGCTATGCAGCACAATGCCTATAGTTTAGAATAAGACATTGTATACTTAGAAGTTTTCCAAGAGGATAGAAGTTATGCTAAGTACTCTTATCACTACTAAAAAGAAAAAAGAAAGAAAACAGAGGGTGGGAGGAAACTTTTGGAGGTAATGGTTATGTTTACACATTATTGTAGTGATGGTTTCACAAGTGAATTCTTATCACCAATCTCATTATCTAAAGCTTTCTGAATGTTATTCATACCTCAAAACATGCTTTTTAAAAATAATAGGAACAGAGATAATAATAATTATACTGAATACATTGGTGTTACTCTTTCTCCTGTCTCAGAGAAGCATTTTTTTTTAATCTAAAAATAAAGAAATACAGAAATAAAGCTCCTCTTGCTTCTTAAAAAACAGGCGTTGTGTAATGAAAAGACCATCTGGCTGGGATCAGAACACCCAGGTTATGGACCTGGCTATGTCAGTACCTCTAGTGCCTTGGGAAAATCCCTAAAACTGCTCTGCATCTCTTTCCTTATCTCTGACTTATGGAGGTTGGATTAAAGGATCTCTTTGGTGTCTTCTGGCCCTAAATTTCTAGTATTCTATGAAATACCAAAAGCTCCCCTCTGAGAGAAAAGGAAGCTAACATTTGCTGATCACCAATATATTGCAACATTTCATTTATTTTACACACACACACACACACACACACACACACACACATACACACACAGTATAGAAACATATTGACCATATTGATATTTCTCTTCTTAGCATTGACAGAGAAATGACCTTATATCCCAGGCCCAGGATAGAAGGAGAAATACTATCTGAGATGAGGCTAGTTGCTTGTTATATGGAATTTCAGCTCCACACACCTTCAGAGCACCTGAGTTTTCCCCCCTACCCACTGATGACAACAACTAGAAGGAAAGCAGTTAACCCCTGCCCATGCTCCATCAATCCCTCTTCAATTGTTAATACTAGAAGTATTCAAGTGGCTAACAGAGGGGCAGCCCCCATGTTCAACACAAAGGAATTAAGCAGAGCCACACAAAGACACCCAAAGCAAGGACTGGACCCGTGAGGTCATCTCACAGAGAAGCCCTGTCTCTGAATCCCTGCCATTCGTGTCAGCTGCTGACCTCACCAAGAAGGTACAGCGGGAAAGAAATGGAGTACCCGCCCATCCCATGCAGGCAGCTATGAGACTCACTGCCCCAATGCCATCGTATCTCTTAGCTAAAATTGCAAAACTCCTTTTGTCTAACTGAGAGGTATCTGGGTTGTTACTTTTGCCTTCATCAAACTCACAGAGGAAAGCAGATGCCTGCGATGCCTGATGGATGAAAAGCAAGCTTAGCAGTTGAGTAGGCAGAGAAAGCTGGGTTTGAACAGGGACCTTTCCAGGGGTCCAGGGTGAGCATATTAGTGCTGGCACTTTAGATGCTGGAGATTCATTACAATAGTGACCTGAGGGCTGAGCTGTGCAGGAATCATAGAGAGCAAAACTTATGCTAAGACGCTTCAGTATTTTAATAATTAAACACAGTTGAAGTGGGTCCGACCAACTGCATCTTGCATTAAATTCTGGGATGTTTTCCCTTTTGTTATGTCCCACTGTAGCTCTGGTATAGACTGATATAATGTTACCAGTGGGGTGGAAGGCCCTCAGGGAGTGAATGTCTGCTACATACTCAGTGTGATCACCAGAGTCCTCCCTAGCAGAGGTTTCATGCATAAAGACACCAGGGTATTAAACAGATAATCCCTTCAGGCAAATAGCTACTTATGAATTTGGGATAGGGGACCAGCGATCCTGCTGTCATACCTCATTACAGAAACCCAAAGTGACATGCACATTTTGAGAGATTTTCCTCCAAAATCTATGTGGGTAAAGCTGCCAGGATGCATACAAAGCAAGCCACCATGCCATCCCTAATTGGCGAAACACAAAAGTGAATGTGAATAACATCTTGTTGGAAAGGGGCTCGATTCTAATAATCTCGCATGAATTGGGGATGCCTTGCCAACCAGCCAAGCCAAATCGAGGCACATTCTCAGCCAGTTTGCATCTTGGGATGCAGTGAGATGAAAACAAAGCGATCCACCCGCATTTCAGATTTATTCAAATGTGTGGCTCACATTCAGTGCTCCCAGACCTGCCGTGGGCTCCTTCACTTCACAGACCCGGGACTAGAGCCTGCAAACCGGAGATGGTGGGCGAACTAGTGCTGCCAGAATGAATATATTCAAAGTCAGAGCAGAACGTCGGAGTCTGAGGATCTAACCTTCAAAAAAATTCTACACATGCAAAAGCATTTTTGTGGAAAAGATATTTATTACAGCATTCACATGTCCAAAAATGAGAAGCATTCGTGTTCTAAAATGATGGTTAATGAACTATGTAATATCCGTCTCCTAGACTATTACAGAGCCTTTGAAAACATTTTCATTGAGTTCCTAATAATATTGAAATTCCATGAATAAAAACAAGATGCGGAATTGCAAATGTACACCAGGACACCGAGAAAATGGAAGAACACTCATATTGAAAAGTTAAAAACAAAGCCAGGAAAGAAAAAAATAGTAAAATGCTGCAATTGTTTTCCTTTGGTTTGCTAGGACTCTGGGTGACTTTCTTTCTTTGTTCCATTTCCCTTTATTTTCTACATGTATAATAAAATGTTGTTTTTATAATAGAAAAGATTAAAAAAAAAAAAACCTTTTAATGGAGTTTTCAACCAAGTTCTGAGCTAAAAACTAATTAAACTCTACATTTCTGTGTGTAGCGTGAGCTGACCTACAAATTCCCAAGATGCCTAACACTGGGGTGAGTCCTAGGTCTACAGCTCTACCCTTGGACACCCCTCCCAACCCCAACAACTTTGGAGAAGTTAAAGAAGCTCTAGTTGCTCTTCAAGGCACCGAAGGAATATTCAGTTGCCTGGGAGACACTATGACCCTGCTGGTGAGCCTTGGGTTTAGAGTCTGAGCACTTTTGAAGTGCCACTGCTTGGTGATCAGACTACTTTTCAGACCAGCCAATGGCTGGGCCACAAGCATAGATCATCACAACAGAATTAGAGAGAAAGCTTAGTGAGCTGTGGGAATCCAAGTGTACCTGCTTGCAGCTCATGTGCCACTGCAAATTCCAAATGACAGAATCTCTCAGTTGCTCTTAATTTTACACCACTGTATTATAATTGACCAACCAATAAGTGCCTGGTAAACCCGATCTAATCTGGTAATTGAGCTTGCTGATAAAGAGTCTGTGTTTGAATTCACATGATGTTTCTATAATTGAAAGAATCCTACAGGACAAGAAAGAGTAGCCTAATCTGATTTCTCTCACTCTTTTTTAGCTGGGTGGACTTGTATCTATGACAGGATACAGGGCATGAGTCGGTTTATAACAGTTGTGAATAGCAAACGCCTATTTAAGTAAAAGAGGTGAATTTATTATAAGGTTATAAATATGTGTCATGGAACAAGAGAAGCAGCCAGGCCTCGGTAACAAACTGGAAACATGGAAGCACAAACTAGAATTCATAGGGAACCTAGGAGGTTCTCTCTCTCTCTCTCTCTCTCTCTCTCATTTATTTCCTTTCCCCCAAATCTCCATTCTCCTTAGATGGGACTCTGACTCTGACTGGCTAACTGGCTGATCTTGAGTCCAGTGTCCCACTCAGTGTGGCCAATAATTGGGCAGTCACTTGGTAGAAACAAGGTTTCTGAGATTCTTGCCTCTATAATTAGGTGGCTGGCAAGAGACAGAAAGAGACAGAGACAAAACAAGAAAAGGTGTCCACGAAATGCATCATTCATGTTTCTCATTGATATTTCAGCACAAGACTGTGCTCAAGGAGACAAAAATCAAGTTTGATAATATAGCAGGATCATGAAGAATATCCTAAAAGTCCAACAAAGGATGACTGGAGAAAAAGTGACAGAAGAAATACAGGCAGTCCTCTGGTTACATGTATGGCATTTCATGGTTATGTTGCTATCTCCCATTTATTTATAAAAAATAATTTCTGTCATTTCAACATATATACATACGTGTTTTATGTTTTTTATGACTTACTTACCACAGGTAATGGTCAGGAATTGTTATTTTGCTTTTTAAATTGTCTTAATGTTTCACTTCATTACTGCTGTGTTCCATGTGAGTGACGTAGGTGCTTACATAGGTGGATCCCGACTTATGGTGAAAATCATGTTACATTGCACCATAGGAATGGATATCCCAAATAACCCGAGGACCTACTGTATCAGAAAGCACTAAATTTAGGACTAAGATTAAAACAACTGTGGGATTTTGTTGACAGAAGAGAATATTATAACTCAACACTGAATAAGCAAATGTTAAGCGAGAAGGTGAGATAAGGATGGCAGGTAATGTAAGATACATTTCTCATCCTTATAATGGTTTAAATTGCCTTCTATTGTCCCATATACATTAGTCCTGACTGCCCCTCACTGAATGCAAACTTTTTCATGCCAGACAACAAGCCTTATCATTCTTCTGCATCCCAATCCACTCAGAGCAATTACCACACACCTGAATGAAAATCACTTGATTAATGCATATGTAATGGATTGTCATGTTAAAGATTCATAGCTTGGAGGGCTTATAGATTACTTGATTAACAAATTACTTGAATAATAAACATGTAATGGCTTGTCATATTATAGATTTATAATTTGAAGGTTGATGAAAGTTGACTGAATTCATCTCTAGGATACTCCACCTTTACTCCTGAACAACAATCCTTTTCCTAAACCATTTTACAGAAGGACCAGATATATCCTGATATAATTCAGGATTCATCTACTACGAGAGGTCCTGTTTGTGCTTCAGGGGTAATGACTGGCTTTTTTGACACCGCTAGAATATGTAAATTCTAGACATCTAAATTCCACCCACTGTTGGTGGTTACAGGATTTTTTTAGTCCATTTCAACTGATAGACAGTATTGAGCACTTCCTGCATGCTTGCCCCTGAATCTGTAAGATGAAGATGTGGAATATGAACAAAGGAGCTTACATCATAGGAGATGCAGATATGGAAGATCAGCATCTCTCTATTTTAATGGCTACAGAATATTGCAGAGATGAAGATATAACCAGTTCTGGTGGTTGGATGGCCTGAGAGGCTTCACTTGGGGAAACAGTATAAAAAGTGGGCTTCGAATTAGTTCGTATTGGGTCGGCAACTAAGTAATTGCGGATTTCACACATATATGGCTTCAGTTGAATTTTTAGGTTTGCAGACGTAGTACAAATGTAAAACACATTTTGTATTTGATAGTTGGCTATTCAGCTGTTAATCAGTAAAAAAAGTTTTTTGATCTGTTTTGTAGTTTTTGTTTGGCGTTCGTTGAAAAATGGAAAATCAAAAGGAACATTTTCGTCATATTTTGCTTTTTTATTTCCGCAAGGGAAAAACGCATCACAAGCTCATAAAAAGTTATGTGCTGTTTATGGTGACGAAGCCTTAAAAGAACGGCAGTGTCAAAATTGGTTTGCCAAATTTCGTTCTGGTGATTTTTCACTCAAAGATGAAAGACGCTCTGGTCGTCCAGTTGAAGTTGATGACGCCCTAATCAAAGCAATAATCAATTCGGACTGTCACAGTACAACACGTGAGATTGCAGAGAAGCTTCATGTATCACATACATGCATTGAAAATCACTTAAAACAACTTGGCTATGTTCAAAAACTCGATACATGGGTTCCTCACGAACTGAAAGAATCACAGTTAACGCAACGCATTAGCAGCTGCGATTTGCTAAAGAAACGTAATGAAAATGATCCATTTTTAAAACGACTGATAACTGGCGATGAAAAATGGGTTGTTTACAACAATATCAAGCGGAAAAGATCGTGGAGCAGGCCAGGTGAACCAACTCAAACAACATCAAAAGCTGATATTCATCAAAAGAAGGTTTTGTTATCAGTTTGGTGGGATTACAAAGGAATTGTCTACTTTGAACTCTTACCACCCAACCGAACGATCAATTCTGATGTCTACATTGAACAACTAACGAAATTAAACAATGCAGTTGAAGAAAAGTGGCCCGAATTGACAAATCGAAAAGGTGTTGTATTCCATCATGACAATGCAAGGCCACACACATCTTTGGTCACTCGGCAAAAATTAATGGAGCTTGGTTGGGATGTTTTGCCCCATCCACCATATAGTCCTGACCTTGCACCATCTGATTACTTTTTGTTTCGATCTTTACAAAACTCCTTGAATGGTAAAAATTTCAATAATGATGATGATGTCAAATCGTACCTGATTCAGTTTTTTGCTAATAAAAACCAGAAGTTTTTTGAACGTGGGATTATGATGCTGCCTGAAAGATGGCAAAAGGTCATTGATCAAAATGGGCAATGCATTAAAGAATAAAGTTATTTAGTTCCATGAAAAAATTGTCTTTGATTTTCTTTAAAAAATCCGCAATTACTTAGCTGCCGACCCAATAGATAAAGGAAGAGATCCTCACAAACAAGAGAAAGGAATGCACAAAACCAGGAAGACCAAGAGTAACCACTCCTTCAATGTATGGTCCCAATTTACTCTCAAAAGAGTAAAGAGGTAAACCCAAAGCTCCCAATATAGAGCCTACACATGTGAAAAGATTATATAAAAGCTGTTCTGTGTTTGTATAGATTTATGTTGTCCTTATGCCTATTTTTAATAAAATCCCATTTTTCTTTTAAAGTGACACCCAAATGTTAATAAGGAAGTATATATTTAGATTTTGGCAAAGCTATCAAATTGGGAGAAAATATACAGTATATGCTCTAAGAATTATGTATTTGGAATGGAAAATTTGCCAAATTCTTTTACTCAGAGTAAATAAGGAAATCCGATATTTACCAAAATAAATGCAAGGCATATTATGTTTCAGTGTCTCTGAAAACATCTTAGTTTGCCTTTTTCAGCAGCAATCCAAGTTGAGAGTGTTTTCAATTACTTAAAACAGCAAGATGCTGGGAACATTTCTCAGTTGAAGTGCTAAGTGAAAACATGTTAAGATTCTTCCCAAATCCAGAAAATCACTTTAGGATTTGCACAGACAAATCCACATAATCCTCTTGATTTTTAATCTACCCAAATCAGTGGTAGAACAAGAAGTGCCTTTACTTCTGCATCTTCCATCAACAGCTAAGTCTTTCGACCAGTAATTCTTAACGATTGCCACAGAGGAACCCCCCGGGCTGCAGAAACGAATGAACACACATTCCCAGGCTCCAGAGCTGTAGTGTGAACCCTCACTCTACTGTCCAACAGCTTATTGTTTTTTATGCCATTGTAATTAACCTAGTTATTAATAACTAGAAATGAACAAATGAAAGGCCAGATATTACGGGCATGTCATTTGGGCAGCTTCACCTGGAAGCTACAACTTTATATCCCCAGGGGACTGGACAAAAGGAAGATAGACACATCCCCATGGGGTGACATGGGGAAGATTTTTGCTGTCAATCATACCTGGGGACAGAGATGGTAGGCCAGAATGGGCATGGCCATCACAAGGGCTTGAATATTTGGGATATTTAATCCCCTGAGCAAAGGAATTCACCCTCTTGTGCTTTCGGGACCCCTGAGACTCCTGTCACTTGGAGCTGGCACTCCTGCATTCTCCTGTGTGGCCCATGACCATGTGGACCCCTTACACAATAGACTGCAGCTAGCTTGATGCTGTCCTGGGCCCAGCTGTAACATAGAACTGAAACTCTAGACACTGGCTTTGCTTCTATCTTTATTGCAACCTTAGCTAAACTTCTTCTGTGACTGGACTAAGGGAAATAGGACTTTAGAAACACAGGGATGTAATGTTTATGGGAATAAAGCTTCCTACATATCTTATCCTCCCTGGGGGCCTCTGGAAATGCTTATTTCAGGAATAACCCAAGAGCCCCACTTCCACTGATAACATGTTGAAGACTTCTCTTTATCAAAAATAAATAAATAGGATGTTTTCATACTCCATGTAAATATATAAAAATGCCGTAAATATTTTAAAATGTACAATTCAGATCCAGCTGGCATGACTCAGTGGCTGAGTGTCAACCTAAGAACCAGGAGATCATAGTTCAATTCCTGGTCAGAGCATACGCCTGGGTTGTGGCCTGATCCCCAATGTGGGGTATGCAGAAGGCAGTTGGTCAATGATTCTCTCATCATTGATCTTTCTATCTCTCTCTCCCTCTCCCATCCTCTCTAAAGTATTTTTTAATGCACAATCCAAGAAGATATCCTATATCTATCTTTTGACTTCTAGTACCCTCCGACACACCTAGATCTACTCCTAGTTGTATCAGTCAATATGAGAAGCTGAACCGTAGAATGTAATGAAATTTGAAAGTCGTCATAATGGTGACTAATATAAACCAGTGCTTTCTACATAAAAAAAAAAAATCACCTCATTTAGTTCTCACAACTACCTTATAAGGAAGGTACTATTATTTACTATTATTAATAATCCCCTATGACAGACAAGGAACCTGAGTCTCAAAATGTAATATGCTTGCCCAAGTTTACCATTACTAGTGGAAAGCCCAGGAGGTCTTATTCCAAAGTCTATGTTCTTCACTATGTTTTAATGTCCCGCTGTCTTTCTTAGAGGTGTGATTTTTATATTTTCAATTTAAAGTGTAAATTTTAATTTTGAAGCTTTATTTTAGCCAGCAGTCTAATCAGAATATTATAGGAACAAACATTTGTCATGAGTTATGCCCTCTGCACTCCTCTGAATAAATACTGTAGTACTCATTGCCCATCATGATAAAAACAAACACATTTTATAAAGTGTATGGTATTTCATAATTCAAATGTATGATCATTCAAAAAGCACTGTAAATGAAAGAGATTAATAACCCAGTCTCATGAACAAGAAAGAGCAAAATTGGTTGAGCAATTTTTCTAGAATCTTACAACCAACAGAAAAGGTGAAATTCTACAACACATAGGCACTTTCAAAGCCATCTCCAAATAAAAGAACCTCCTACTTCTATTGCCACATTAGCCACCATCTCAGAATACAAAAGAAGAGGATTTTTCTCCAGACACCCCCCCACTCCCCCGCTGAATTTCATGGTCTTTTCCATTTATATCTCCTGTTTGTGTCCCTGCTCTCCCACTGTCCATGAAGTAGGGTATAAACCCACTCAGTTCTAGGGCATAAAATTTGTGTGGTGCAATACAAGGAAACATCAAGAAATAGCCTTTGCTTCTCGCCATTGTCTGTTTACTCAAAATGTTCTCATAAACCCATAACCTCCTTATTATGTAGAGCATATACTGCTGTGATAAAAGAAAATAATCCAATAAAAAGACAATGACATAAACAAATAATAGCTATTACTGGCAATATAGCACAGAGTAAATTATACTTTGGCTATAAGGCATTTGCTTACTTAAAATGTGTTACTGATTCTGAATTCTCCAATTCAGTGGTTTTCTAGTCAGTGGTAGAATTTAAGTACCTGAGAGGATATGCATGCTGATTCACTGGGGTTTAACAAGTAGATCTTATTGTGAAACCTCACTAGGATTTTTGGACAAGTAGGTCCCAGGCATGGTGTGAAATCTAATAGGAAGTCACACACACACACACACACACACACACACACACACCATTAAAAATGAGGAAAACAAAAAATTGAACACTGGGCATTTTACTATTTTAAGAAAGTATTATCTATTAGAGGCCTGGTGCATGAAATTCATACACAGATAGGGTCCCTAGGCCTGGCCCCCAATCAGGGCAGATTAGGGCCTTCGGCTGCCAGCTGGGGCCTTCCTTCATTTCCTGCCACCCCCTGGTGGTCAGCTCATGTCATAGCAAGTGATCAAACTCCCAGTCTCCCAGTTGAACTCCCAAAGGGACATTGCATATTAGCCTTTTATATATAGAGATGGTATGTAAATCTGATATAGCACTTTTGTATGACAATAGGTTGTAGGTATACTTTAAGAGAGTATTATTTAGAGATGCATATTAAAATATTAACAATTGATATAATAACTCAGATTTGCTGCAAAATTATCTCGGGGAGGAGAGGAGCCAGAAAGTTGCCAGGAAAGTGAATAATTTTTGAGACCAGTTAAATATAAGTTCATTGTATATGTATCTCTTATTAATTTCCTAACACGTAAAATTAAAAAAAAAATAGACCGAGAACACTAGAGATGAAACTCACTTTATCTGCACGTTTGTTAGGAATTTGTAGCTCCCTGTGTGTGAATAACCCTTTTTCTGCAATCATCACTCTAATGGACCTGACCTTATAAAAAGATAGTTGGGCTTATACAAAAGTTAGAAAAGCAGCATTCTCAAACAACAACAACAAAAAGCCAAAACAATCCTGGGAATTAAAGCCTTTCACTGTCATGGACCTGTGTTTGGTGATAACCGCTTCAACACTTTCTCTTTTTCACTCTTTCCCTACTCATGTGTTCCTGGCTTTCCATCCACGCCCCATTAAAGCAGGCACCTGCAGGGGTACCTTTTCTGCTCAGTCCAGTGTGCCCATTAACCCTGTCTATTCCAGACCTCTCTATAAAGACAACCAATGGGAAAATCTTAAACCATACCCCTGTGATCATAGACCCAATACTGTAAGTTTCTGAATGGCATCAAAACATTTTATTTATGCATCATGGAGCACTATCAATGCATCTCTCATTCAGCAGCAATATTGGCAGGCTGGAGTGCCTTAGAAAAGTAATATCAAGACGACCAGATACCCTTTTTCTCAAAGGGCAGAGAAATAGGAAGTTTACGTTTCAAGGGGCATGGTAATTTATATAAGGTATCACACAGCCTGGTGATTTTAGATCCAAAGAAGCTCAGTCGCCTCTTCTGCAGCTTACGTGTGCAGGGGAAGTACCAGTTGTGTCACCTGACTATAGCAATGGGGATGCACTGTCCAGGACATTCAATGGGACAGCCACTCAAAGATCAGTCCAAGTTCACCACTTATCCTGGTCCTTCTACCTTTTGCTTCGAAGACAAAGGCGAGAGAGGTGTTTCTGTTTTGTTTTGTTTTTAAATGTGCTATTAACAAATTCAAAGCAAGATTTTAAACTTCTTTGACTCAATTTGCTTCATATTATCTTTAAAAGCTTTTTAAATATTGCCCTTGCCTTTTTTGTCCTAGGACTTGGCATTCTTTTCTTCAGACTGGTTTAAACAAATCAATGCTCTATTGTTTGAAATGGCTAAGGTGAATTAAGCCCTCATTAATTGTGTTGAAACTGGCAGATGTCCAGACATGAACACACGTGGCTGAGACAGTGTTTGGTAGGAGTTGCTGGTTACTGGGTGTGCCCACTCCATACCCAGGATACTGACTAGGATGATCCATTACCATCCTCACTGCCCAGATATCTAACCAAAATAACATTTTAAAGTATTCCATTCACTAGACACTCTATAGGAGCCCTAAAAGTTTTGCTTTTGTTTTTGTTTTTGTTTTTTTATGTGAACCCACACCTGGAAACCCTCTTCAATGGGATTTTGTTTTAGAGGAAGAGCCCTTTCTGTGATCCGTACTGAACTAAACACTGGAATTCGACAGTGAACTGAGAGATGCTCATGTCTGGTTGCTCTGATTCTAATCCCCTGCCTTCCTTTAATTAACAACGAAAAGAAATCTGTAGTGGAATGGTTCTCTTTTTTAATCTTTGCCTTGCTTTAACATATTTTTATTCTTACTAAAGTCTTTCTACTGGTTTTCCTATTTCAATCCATTCTGCCCTGATATTTCCCTTCTTTAGATTTGTCTTATTTCCCTTTTAAATAACGTATCTCCATATCTGTAATGCCTGTATGTTTAATTTGGAGAATGAACATTTTATGGAGGCAGTAGTCTTACACGTTATAATTTTTAATCATCACACTTTAGACATAAGAAAAGTAAGGCTTGCAGACATACTATGGTATATGTCTAATGATTGCTATAGTCAGGATTCATAGTAAGGTCTGTTGACTCCAAAGCCACCGCTCTGCCTCACTTCTCCTACTGTAGGTGCTGGATCTTCACCAACAATATCCCCAAATGTATGCTTCCTCCAATAAGGGCTTGTTATTAATTACCCTAGAGTGGGGATAATTATATGGTTCTACTCTGAATATCTCTATGCTTTAATTAATTTAAACAATTACTATTCATCTTTTTTCCCTACAGTTCTAAGATTGTGTGTATATGTCTCTGTGTGTGTGTGTGTGTGTGTGTGTGTGTGTGTGTGTGTGTGTGTTTGTTTGCCAAAGATGCAAACTCAGTAAATAACATCTTAGATAAGGTTCACAAATGCAAACACTGGGAGGAGAACTCATGTGCAGGTAATTTACTAAGGAACAGTAAGGGAATGGGGAAAGCAGGACAGAGAAGGTGAAAAAGCCCTGTAAAGGTGTGATTCATGTGAAGGCCCAACCTCGCTCTCACCATCAACCTCAATCTCAGCCCGCTAAAGCCGAGAGCTCTAGTGTATAAATTACACATCACAGTTTGTTCTAACTGGAGGCAAAGGAATGAGGCTTTCATCAGTCACTGGCTAAGGGCCACTGCAGAGGGATGTAGACTCCCAAAGCCTTCTAGTTGTATGGGAACTGTCAGTGCAATTTTAGTGGCCAGAGAGCAATTCTTTATGAGAATCTTTGACACAAACCGGTAGAAGGAAGACTCCACACTACTTTTGAGGGGAAGTAAAAGGCAGTTTGGGCAGGGCACAAATAATTGCTGACAGGATTGTGAGAATCACAGCGATAGAGCTAAAAAGCCCAAAGATTGAAACTGTGTGGTTCTGACTCTGGGACTAAGAAGATGTTTACTACCATTGTGGATGGTTTGTCTCTTAAGCATATGTTAGTTTACAAATGTTGCTTTATACCTACTTTCCCAGACTACACTCATTCCTTATCACACAACCTTCTTCATTAATTTTTCAGCACTTGTGGGTATCTGGAATGTATTCAGCCCTTCATTTGATTATAGTCTGATTCTCCCCAACACTGGGATGTAAGCTCCTTAAAAACAAGGACCATGATTTTAAGTGTTCATTTCTGGACTCAGTGTCTAGGACAATGCCTGGAATCTATTAGGCCTGAGATAAATGTTTGTTAAATAAATACATACAGAATTGTTCGCTCCATTCTCAAGAATATCATGGGCTGGTTGTGGAATAGAGATATACACTGAATGGCCAGATTATTATGATCTCTGAACACATAATAACCTGGCTCAGTGTGAATATATATATATGAGAAGCCCAGTGTATGAAGCCCAGTGCATGAGTGGAGTCTGGCCAGCCTGGACAAGGGGAGGGGACCTGGGCGATTGGTTGGCTAGCCTGTCTGCTGGTCGAACTCCTCTTCGAGGGAACAATTTGCATATTAGTCTTTTATTATATAGGATATACACTGAATGACCAGATTATTATGCATTAAGAGATCATAATATTGTAATATGGCCACTCAGTGTACACACTGAAGTAAGATTTCTAAAGCTTCATGGATCCCCATGATATTCTTATATGACACTGAAAAGCAAAGCCTTAAATGTATTTTTTCCACCAATCATTGGAATCCAACACAATGTATCCTGAATTGTATTATGAAACTTTCTACAAGATAATTCTAACATCTACTCACCTACCAGCATCTTCATCTATGTACGCTAACCTTTGCCCTGTTACTATGGTGCCTCATTTATATAGATAAAAACTAAATCAATATTAGAGCAACTGTATTCAAAATGCAGAATTTTTATTCATTCTGCTCTAAGGCAATACTTGTTTTTTTTTCATTTAAAAAATATACTTTATTTAAGAATATTGTTTCTACAGTTTATTGTTGGGTTTGTTTGTTTTTCTAATGCCTTTATTTGGCGATTTTCCTGTTCTCAGCTTCCAGCTCAAAATCCTGGCATTTCCCTGATGTGTTTCTTTTAACTGAAAAAGCCTAATCAAAATTTTAAGGATAATTAATTAATAGATTGGCTAATTGTCATGAAGAAATACTAGTGTTGTTTTCAACAGGCCAGGAGGATGTCTCCAATTATAAAAATGGAAGAAATAAAAGCAACAAGATGGTAAAATCCATAGAGGACATACTGCATCTTAGAGGAAAAGATGTAACTTCTTTTGATTTTGGTCTTTATGTCTTGCAAATGTGCTCCACATTCCAACATCCCCTGGGTCTCAGCCTCAATATTTATATGCTTGAATATTTCATTGCCCCATAAACCAAGAGGTAACTGAGTATGTTTAATCTCTGGGGGTAAAAGTGTGTTATACCAAGTAGTTTCAGGCAGCTCCCACTTCTTATTCATACTTTTATGCATTGACTCTCAGGAAGATACAAAGCTAGATTAAGGAAAAGTCTCTATCTTCTTCCTCTTGCTCCTTGTATTACATATTAACCATATCTAATTTTTAGTTCAATGTGATTCACCTCCAACCAAAATTTCAATGATGGAAAATCAAGGATAAGGGTTTGCATTTTTGTTTTGCTTCATGGTGATATAAATTTCAAAAAAAATTATTGGGGGAATCCTGGTACTTTAAATACCAAATTCAGGTTTAAGGTTGATATTCCTAAAAAAAAAAAAAAAAAAAAAGGAGTAGAAAGGACTTCTAAATAACTGACCCCTAAGCCTTAAAAAATATTATGAACAAACTTTTCAATATTTAGAAACAGTGACTATTTCTCAAGGAAGAAGATGCTCATCTCATAAAGACCAATCTCACATGGAATTCCTGATTGCAAGCCTCCTTCCAAATTCCACAGTGGGTTCTGATGCCTTAAAAATTCCCCCATCCCAGTTTCCTGGATGCTCACTATCTGGTTTCTATTTCAAAGTCCTTCACTTTATCGATATCTTCCATACACGTTATGTGGAGTGCAGAATCCAGGCACCTGGCCAAGGTGAGCTCATTGATCTGATAGGTGGTCATATATTCTACAGGCCAGGCCCCACATATCTCAGCTATTTCCCAAATTTATTCTATGGGATTCTCTATCTATCTATGTATTTGTTTTTCTATCTCTCCCCCTACCTCTCAATCTCTCTCACACAAACACTCACATAGAAGTAGTCTACAGTAAAATAAATTTGAGAGATGCAGATTTAAAACAAAATAGATCTATGTATTAGAACATTTCTCAAAGCATGTAATATGTTAATATGCAATATGAATATAAAAAAAGTGATATGAGATATGTTGTTTCCAAAATTTTCTTGACCACAGATCATTTTTTCAAGGAACATCCTCTAGTTCCCCAATCATTTATCTCCTACTGTGTGCTTTGTGTTGGTTTTAATAAATGTATAGCAAGATGAATAATCAGATTTCCTAAATAAGCTTATAATTCATGGAACAGATCACGTTTTTGTAACTGTCCCCTCCAACAAGGTAGCCACTAGCCACATATGTCCATTTAAGTTTGATTAAATAAACTTATCATTAAAAATGCTAATTCCTTAGTCTCACTAGTCATATTTCAACTTCTCAATACATATATGCATTGTGACCAGTGGCTGCCATATTGATGGTGCAGATATATATATATATATATATATATATATATATATATATATATATATATATATATATAAATAAAACATTTCCAACATTGCAGAATATTCTATTGGCCAGAACTGCTTGAGACATTATACTACTTTTATTAATTATACATTAATAAGCACAGTCACTTATTTTTACATAGTTTTCTTCCAAAGCCTACACACTTTATCAAATCTTATCCTACTACAAGTCATCCTGTTATTGTAGCTAAGAAATTTCACTCATCAGAAATTATTTCTGCATCTATTATTACTTTACTCTCTAATAGAGTGCTTCTGGATCTACCATGTTACCTGAACTCAAGAGAATTGATGGAAGTTAACAATCAGACTGTATTAGACCAACCTTACAGGGACCCTAGAATCAGAGATTTCAGAGTCTAGAAAAGTCTCTAAAGATAAATCATTCCAATTCTCTCTGTTTTAAAACTTAGAAATTGAAGCTTAGAGACACAGAAATGTGTCCTAGCTCATTTAGATGCTAAATGGCAATGTCCCTTATCACAGTGACTGCACACAATGCCCTGAGTATTAAATACTGTCCTTCGGGAGAAACAAGTCATGGCACAGCACACCATCTACAGACAAGTGCAGCTATTCACAGCAGGATTTTCCTGTTAATATTCCTATGCGAATGGTATGAAATGGAGCTCTTCTCCATGAGATTATTATCATTGGCATAAATTTAACTTTTACTGAAATTCAGTATGCAAATGTAAATAGTAGGCCCTGAAGAGGAATTCCCACTGACACAGTGTGTGTGTGTGTGTGTGTGTGTGTGCATGTGTGTGTGCACCCAGGCCCATGCAAATGTGCATATGATCAGGAGTCAGAATGCAGATTTTATTCCTCAGTAGTCAGCTACATCATAATAAATATCTGACATTTTTACAGCATTTGACAGTTCCAGGGGCCTTTACACATACGATTTCATCAATTTCACAGCATCCTATGAGGTAGGTATTTTTCAAATGTGAGAAAATTGAGATTCAGAGAGATTACAAATCATCCAGTCCCAAGTCACATGACTGCTATGCAGAAGCTAGAACTCCTATTCAGTTATGGGTTTGTTTGTTGTTTTTATTTTGTTTTTTGGTTTTTGTGTTGTTTTGTTTTTGTTTTGTTTTTTTGTCTCTAAAACTGATGCATTTACTATCACATCAAAGTGGCCCCAATTTAAAAAAAGGCATGATAAAATTCTTTGTACATGGTTTATGGGAATCTAAGATGGTACTGCTTCTATGAAAAACAGTATGACAGCTCTTCAAAAGTTAAAAATAGAATTATCATATAATCCAGCAATTCCACTTCGGGATATATACCCAAAAGAATTGAAAGCAGGATCTTAAAGAGATATGTGTACAACCATGTTAATAGTAGCATTATTCACAATAGCTAAAACATTGAGGCAATCCAAGTATCCGTTGACAAATGAATGAATAAGCAAAATGTGGCATATCCATACAATGGAATATTATTCAGGCATAAAAGAAAATGAGCTTCTGACATATGCTACAACATGGATGAAATTTGAGGAAACTATGCCAAGTGAAATAAGCCAGTCACAGAAAAACAAATATTGTATGATTCTACTTAGATGAAGTATGTAGAGTAGTGAAAATCATAGAGACAGAATGTGAAGTGGTGGTTGCCAGGGACTGGGGGAAGGAGGAAATGGATAATAATTGTTAAATGGATATAGAATTTCAGCTTTGTAGGAAGAGCTATGGAGATGGATGGTGGTAAAGGTTGCCCAGACTATGAATGTATATAATACCACTGAACTGTACAATTAAAAATAAAAATGGTAAGTTTTCCTATATGTATTTTACCATGATAAAAGAAACAGGGCTAGATTGCTTCTATTGAGCACATCATTTATACTCCTCCCAAAATGTTTTTGCAACAAAATAAAGCCTGTAAAATAACCAGGTATTTAATCCATTCAGCATATCATAGGCAGCATCTCACAATAGCCAGTCCTTATCATCAAATATGAGTGCACAAACTTCCTATCTACAATTAATTTTGTCTTCAATGGGAGAAAATATCATAGAAGAATCCCATCTTCCATTAAAGAGTCAGCCTACTAGAAACCCTATCATCATATCCCAGAACAACTCTGAATTAAAGGGCTGGGTGAAAGACTGTATCCCCTACCTGTAAAACTCATGGAAAGAAAGCACAGTTCTCTGATAAACGTGTTTTTAAAATAAGCAAAATATTTGGCATGTTTGCCTCAATTTTTGGTAGAAACTACCTTCGGGAATGAAAATGGTCTTTTATCTTGGGTAATTCTATGTGCATATAAAATATTCTCCTGAGAACTGAAATTATATGCTCTGTTCATCAAGATTATGAAATGGATGGCCAGAAAAAATAGCAGGAGCCAGAAAGGCCTCCAGGGGCACATCTGAAAACTGAGTTGTATACATTGAAGAAGACAGAAATGCCTCTGGGTCTTGAAAATGGAACATTAACAATTATTAAGAATGTATTTTTTGTTTTTACCCCAAAGCAGATACATGTGTACAGTGCAGTTTGACATGAAATTTGAGGCTATTTGCTAACAAATTCAAGGATTAAGAAAAACACTTGTCAGCCTCTTGGGACCAGAAGAAAGGGGTGAGAGACCCCTTGCATATAACAGGACTACAGGTTAAGTTGGAAAGTTTTAAAAACCACCTTCTTCACAGGTTATGAACCTTGTAGCCCAAGCCAGAAAGAGCTGCTGATTCTGCATCATGTGACCGTGTTCCCCTCATTTCCTAGGACAAGTATAGATCTCCAAGTTATCAAAAAAGAGAAAGCCCTGCTCTCACATCCAGTTTAGAGCTGGCTAGAGAGAGAGAGAGAGAGAGAGAGAGAGAGAGAGAGAGAGAGAGAGAGGTGTGTCATTGGGGAAAAATCTGGAAAATCATAGGAAATGTTCAAATGAAAATGTCATTTCCTCTATCAGCATGGGTTCATATAGGCTTGCATTCTAATAATAGTTTATTTGGTAGAATTTTAGTGTCTGACAGTGACTGAATGTCTGTTCTCCCAAAATTCACATGATGCAACTGAATTCCTAATATGATGGTATTTTGGAGATGGAGCCTTTGGGAAATGATGAGATGGTGAAGGCAGAACCCTCATATATGAGAGTAGTGTCCTTATAGAACAGACTCCAGAAAGCCCCTCGCCCCGTCCACCATGTGAGAACAAAGCAAATGGTACCACTCTGCGAAGCAGGCAGGAGGCTGTCATCATCTAACCTGCTGGTACCCTGACTGTAGGCTCCCAGCCTCCAAAACCGTGAGAAGCTAGTTTCTGTTTTCCATAAGACACCCAATTGATGATATTTTGTCACAGCACCCTGGATGGTCTAAGACAGGCAAATAACTTCCAGATCAGTAACAATCTTGTCAAAGAGAGGTTAGGAGCATGTCTCAGGAACCAGACAGTCAGGGTTTTATTTCCTGATTCAGAGATGTCTCCATCTCTTTTCCAGTTTGATAAGGCTGATAGACTTGAAGACTGGTTCTTAGAAACATCTCTCGAACGTCTCCCAGCACTTTGCCCCCTTCTGATAGGCTGGATTGGGCGTGGCGTGTTGTGTTGGCAGAGCGCCCTGAATGTTGGCAGAGCTGCCATCAACATGGGTTCCTAAATGACCACAAGAAGGAGAGTCTCACTGCTCCCATGCTTACCTGCCAGAGGCTGCATTATGTGCAAGAGACAAGTTCCTATTGTTGCAAGTCACTTTATAGGAAGGTCTACTTGTTACAGCAGTCGGCATTACCCTAACAAATACACCTATTTGCCTGCGTCACCGCATCAGGGAGAATGCTTTCCAAGCGCATTTAGTGTTATGTATGCCTTTTTGGGTATTTTCCAACTCTTCATTTAAGTTTTGCAATGCCTGGAAAAGTAAAGTTTTCTTTTACCTGTAATGCATCATGGGAACAATAAAGAGTGTAAGATCAGAGCATGACTAGAATTTTATTGATGACCCAAGGCAAAATAAAACTCAGCCTGCTCTTTTGTAGCAATATTAGATCTGCTGCTCTTTCAGCAGTAAAATCCTGTTTTGTCAGCAGCTACTGAGAACAGATATGACTCAGAGGACACATAAAAGCATCCATGTAAGGTAACAAGCTATTATGTTTAGAAAATCATTTTTTGCAACTTAAGTGCATTCTAACATTTCATATTATAAGTAATCAAAATCACATTTGGGAGGCAGAATCTCAAAAACATTATGCTCCTCTATGTATACCTTAATTGCAGAAAGGGACAGAAAATAGGTATAACAGGTATGCAAGCACATGCAGAGAATCACAAAATTTCCATATTGGAGGGAATGTAAGATAGGTAAGCACACAGTTTCATTCTTCACAAAGGAAAGCAAGGCTTAAAAGGACTGTGAAGTGCATGATATCATCCAACAGATTCTGGACTAAAATTCAGTTCTCAGAGTTTGTTTTGGTTTTCAGACACTACTCATTTTTTCAGGTAGTCAACTTCCAGTGCTTAGAACTGTCAAATCTTGTTTATTTTTATGATATTATTCTTCAACTTTTTTTTTTCAAAAAGTGGTATCAGATCATGATTTATTTTATAAAATTTGAGTTTGCAAGAGTAACAATTCTGAGGCCTACAGCATCTGGTACATGGATGGGATTCAATGTATATTGATTGGTTGGTATATGTCTCTCAAAGTTCATGGCCTAAAATAAGGCTTTGCTAGTCTTATAGTCCAACTGTCTAGAATTCCCATTTTTTAAAAAAGTTTAGAAAAGAGAGACAGATGAGAAAGAGCTTAGATATAGATCATAATATTTACTCTGAAAAACATTTCTCAAGCCCTAGTCAGAGTGGTTCAGTGGATAGAGCCTCAGCCTGTTTTACCAAAAGGTCCTGGGTTCAATTCCCATCAAGGGCATGTACCTCAGTTGTAGGCTCCTCTATAGAAACCTCTTTAATAGTCTTAAGGAAGGTCATGCTACTAAGTGACAAAATCCAGCTAAAAATGGTATTTTCAATTGGTTTGTAAAAATTAGTATTCTATGTTATAAACCAAGTGATATCCCACAACATACAAAAGAAAGCTTCTCGGTGAGGAAAAAATAGAGTTTTAACCAATAAATCAAAGGATAAATGACCAAACCTCAAGTGTTCTGAAAACCAATTGCAGTCATTGTGTTCATGTAATATCAAAAATAATAAATGATAAAATATCTAAAAATATTATTTCAAGTAATTGAAATATTTTAAGGAAATTGTATTATCCATCTCAAAGGAAAAAGGATGCTGGTAAGCCAAATTCTTTTCTGATTCAAATAGGATTTATGGATATTAGTCAAGGTTGTTTTTCATGCTGTACATAGAGCTCTACAAAAAGCATTTCTGTCTAAGGTAGAGAATCTATCAAAATAAACCTACTCAGGCTATGACATGAGTACTTATGACACTATGTAGGCATAGAGCTTGATGTTTTTTACTAAGCTAGTTGTGGAATGGTGCTATTTATGTTCTCTTTAAGTATCCTAGAGGCCTTGTACACAAATTCATGTGGGTCAGCCAGCCGAATGTGGGGAGGAGGGGTTTGAGAAAGGGGCCAGCAAGGCAAGGGTGCACTGGTGATTGGTCAACTGGCCCCACCCCCTGGTTAAACTCCTGGTCAAGGGGACAATTTGTATATTAGCCTTTTATTATATAGGATATGGCTTGGTTTGGTTTGATTTGGTTTCTGTTTTAATATGAAAGGCATCTAGTGCTGACATCTAGTTTTTGATTGAGATAAGAATTAGGAGAGCCTTGGATGTCCAGGATTAAAGTCAGAGGTATTAATGATCAAAGTATAGATAGGTGGTTGTTAAGGAGCCCAGAAAAACTGCTGGAGTGGTGATGGACTCCATCTTGATATGGACATGGAGTAGCTAGGGACTGACCTGAAAAAAGTGATTTATGGAAGGTAGAATCAGCACCCAGGAGGCCTAGTAGAGCAGGTAACAAAGAAGTTTGACAATCACTACAGCATGCAAAGAAGTAAAAAAGCTGGTCAATAAAATAAACAGTGCAGATCAAGCACAATGATTTGCATAGAACTAGAGAGCAAAATAGAAAGTAGTTTCATCAGGAAGGAACCTAGGATGACAGGTCAGAAACTCAACCCAGAGTTACACAAGAGAGAGTCTCAAAAAACCCACCCAAAGCAACCACATTTCAGTAAGCCAACTGCATAAAAAATAGATTAGCCGGGGCCCTAAAGAATGGAATTATTAAAATCCAACTCTGGGCCATAAATATAATCATTGAACTGATAAGTATGTAGTTTTTATGCATGTATAGCTTCACCTAGGTCTACAAATGGAAGCCTGGTTAACAGAGGAAAATTAAGCAAGTTGGTCTTGAAGCAGACCCAAGGTCTCCTAAAATATGCAACCTGCCCCAAAGGAGAACTGAGACCAGAAAAACACACCAACCCATTGGGCCAACTCACCTATTAAGCCAAAAATGACCAATAAAGGTTCAGGCCTTTTCCACCACAGAAACTGGGTATTTCAATAAGATTTAAATGGATGTTAAGTTTTTTTCTTATGATTTCACTATTTATAAATAGCAATAGTACTAAAAATAATATGCCATAAAACTCTGAATCAAGAACTATACCAAAGATAAGAACCATTGGCTGATGGTCTGATAACCCTACGAATGTAACTTTAAATACATAAAAGGCCATTTCAATTACTATAACTCTACCATATTATTAATAAGTACTTGTGAAATGGGATGATATTGTCCAATTTTCACCTGCAATAAAAGCAGTGAAAAGAACATTGATTGTCTCCTGATTTTATGAAGAACTTGTTTTTATAAAAGTCTCCAAATTGAAAATCTTTGGAAAGAAATTAAGTATAATTAGGCTATGGCTCAACAGACAATGTAAAGGCAGACTGGGATCATGGGCAACTATTGAGTAGGGTCTCCACTGAAGTGCCACGAGTGGACAAGGTCATTGCCCTTAATCCTGACTTTGTTATCTCTGCTTCTTCAGAGAGCTGACTTCATTGAGAACTCACACATCTTTAATTTAAACACAGAAGGGACAATATCCTTAAAGTGTTTAGCTGCTTTCCCTCTCCTCTCTCATTGCCTTTCTTCTGTCCCTAAGACTTCTCTAACTAGAGTTTTCTCCAAAATTGAACCTACCCCCAAAACCAGGGCTTACTTCTGCAGTTGTGTCCAGATCTCTATTTGCTACCTGCTTAAAGACAAATATTGACCATTGTCTGGGGTGGTTCAGTTATCCCTGGCTAATCAATGCCTTGGTATTAACTGTTTCCTCCTACTCCCGTGCTCCTCCACCCATCACTAGTCAGTCACTTGATCAGCTACTTGCTGGTCTACAGGAACATCCAAAGAGCACCCACCCTGCTTCTTTTAGAGAGCAGTTCTCACTAGAATAATTTTGCTTCCATTTCTTCCAAAGTGAGTGTGCACAATCTTGGCTGTCCTAATAAGGGTAACAATATAACATGGAGTGGTCCCTAGTGTCAAGTCCAAAGCCATGGGCTATATGGAAATAAAGCGACTAAGACAACCACTTATTATTTTCGGATCTCCCCAGATATATTTATTAGGAAAACAGACTAGAAGAGACACTGGGAATTATTTTGTCTCTTTTACAAACCATTGAACAAGCATTTCTGAGTGCACAGAGCTCATTACAGAGAAAAATAGAAACCACCTATAGCTAATGGTAAAAGTAATAAATTATGAAGTTGCTTCCCCATCATTTCCTTCAGATGAAAATTAGGAAGTTGGGCTAGGTCACCTCTGAGGGTTCCATAAGCTCTAAAAATATATGATTTATGGAGAATGCCTCCATTTAAATTGACATGTAGTGTTAAACATCCAAAAACGTATTGACAAATAGGATGGGGACCAATACAGAATTGGTATGGCTTTAAACATGATTTTTTTTTTAAAGGAAGGTGAAAGACAGATGCTTAATAATTGAGAAACCATAACTTAAAAGTTAAGAATTTGTGGAGTACCCATGAGGTCTAAATAATAAGGCACTTGAATCCACAAAGCAATTGTCAAACTCAAAGGTCATAACCATTTGTTTATCCGTATATTTCCAGAGTCCAGAGTGTGATAGAGGTTGTAAATGAAGGATTATAGAAATGAACTATTTATTATTATTCAGAAAATTATGTCATGAAATAAGAATTATTTCTAAATGTCTTTTATCATTTTAAAGTCTATGGCCATAAAGGCCCCTGGGCAATGCCAGTAGAACAAAAGGAACACATCTCCACCTCTCCCTAGTCACAATGAATGACCTCAATTTCCTGTCATTCATGTTTTCAGGAACATAGTTCTCCTTCACAAAATGTCTTCATAGGAATGACTTGTTTTCAATATAAATACCTAATGTGTTTTTCTATCGGACTAGTTCATTATGGAATAATGTACATCAATTTCATGCATAATTTGTAGCTTTATAGCTGAAACATCAAGGAGAAACATTATCATTAAATGTTGATTCATGATGCAAAAAAAGAAATCATTTTTAATTCAAGCTTAAACCCATGTTATAAGGCCAGCGAGAACTGAACATTCTGCAGTGATATCACGCTGATTTTCTAAGGAGTCTCTTCCCTATGAACTCTCCACTCCTACCTGCAGGCTGCTGCTTACAACAGAATCTCCTGGCCTAGAAGACTGTGCCTTTCCTTATAAGAACAGAGGGGGTTAGTAAACTATAACCTGTGCGCCACATACCAGTACATCCCACTGCCTCTTCTGGTACAGCTGTTGGCCTAAGGATGGTTACTCCATTTGTTGGCAGAAGGAAAAAAAAAAGAAAAATATTTTCAAGGTGTGAAAATTACATGAAATTCAAATTTCAGTGTCCAGAAAATGAGGTGTGGAACACAACCAGACTCATTTGTTGACATATTGTCTATGGCTGCTTTCATGCTGCAATAAAGTTAAAATGTTACCACAAAAGCCTCCCTGGCTGGTGTGGTTCAATTGGTTGGGCATCATCCCATGTACCTAGAGGTAGTTGGTTCAATTCCCAGTCAGGACATATGCCCAGGTTGTGGGCTGGATCTCCAGGAGAGGGTGTGCAGGAAACAGCTGACAGAGCAATGATTCTCTCCCATCACTGATATTTCTCTTTCTCTCTCTTCCTCTCTCTAAAATCAATAAAAATTTAAACATTAAAATTAAAATGTATAGCCCACTAGCTATAGTTACTATCTGGCCCTTTACTGAAAACGTTTGCTGACCTCTGAAAGCAAGTACCAACATCCCACCCAGCAAATGCAAATGCCTTTTGCTTCTGGTACCTAATTCAAAGTCAAATCTTAAAGGCAAGGCTTTGCTTAATAGGGAAGTCCTCTACACAAATACCTCTGTCTTTCTTTCTAGGATTTTGTCCACAGTTCTTCAGACTCAGCCACTTGCTTAAAAATAGTTTCTCCATTTTCTCCTTTCCCTGCAGGGAACCCGCCACCCTGATTACTCTATTCAACCCTCTCTGCTCTTCTCTGTCCACACGTCCAACCAGCTTTCTCCTAGCACTGACTGCCGTGAGAACTTATTTTCTATTTGTCTATCTCTCCCACTAGAGAGAAAACTCAGTAAGGCTGGGGCTAATGTGTATTCTGTTCACTATCTCATAGTGCTCTTTTAAAAGGATTGAGTACACTTAGCACTGAGTGTTCTAATGCGTGGGAGTTACTTAACAATTACTGAATGAATGGATGAGCAAGTACGTCAAGGCTATAAGAACTAGGAAGGAAAGGTTTTAAAATTATTTTTTTAAAGCACACTTCCCCAGCCCTCAAAAATAGGATCTACTTTATTTGAAAACTAAGACTACAACTTAAGGGAACATTGATCAGGTACCAGACACTATGCTCTGTCCTGTGGCTGCTGTAACAAATGACCTCAAAAATGAGTGGCTTAAAACAACAGAAATGTATCTTCTCACAATTCTGGAGACCAGAAGTCCAAAATCAAGGTAACCGCAGGGCCATATCCTTTTTAGAACCTCGGGGAGCTCGGTTCCCTGTCTCTCCAGCTTCTGGCGGTCTTTGGCTTTCCTTGGCTGGAGGCTGCCTCACTTCAGCCTCCACTGTGTCTCCACGGGCCCTCCTCTTCCATGTGTCTGTGTCTTTTCCTTTTATGCCTCTGACACAAGCACTTGTCATTGGATTTAGGACCCAGCAGGTTCATCTAAAATGGCCTCATCTCAAGATCCTTTCCATAAGTACACTTGCAAAGACCCTTTTTACAAGCCAGGTCACAGTCACAGAGCCCAGGGTTCCTGACATGGACATCCCTTTGGGAGGCCACTACTTACCGTACTACACTCAGCATTGGCACACTGGTACACTGAGGATTTTATGGAAGCCCTCCAAGAGCCTTGACAGTTCATGCCATTTCTCAGATAAGGAAATTCCAATAAAGTGAACAGCTGAGCATTTGAAGCTCGGTCAGCAAGGATTTAAGACTATGTACTTAGCCGTTATAGAATGTTGCTGTCTATGGAGCAACTTTCTGAATTGTCCAGCCAATGGGCCAATATCCTAGGGCCCCAAGCTACCAGAAAATCCCTCCCCTTTTCCTTCGCCTGTTTCTATCCACATGGTCCACCTGCAGAGAGAGAGGCAACTCCACGGACCCCCATTTTCACCAGGAAACTCCCAGAGATGCTGGGTGCTCCTCTGACACAATTAGCCACCTTCTCGGAAATGTGGTTCGTGATTCTCTGTAAATTTTGCTGAATGTTTCAAAATGCTTGTGGCAAATTAAATCCACTGCTTACCCACCACTGGTGAGCAGTGCGGATAAGAAATTCTAAAGCGAACATTTCATCTTTACCTCACTCTAACAATCCTATAAAATCGTGGATTCCTTTTTTTTTTAAAGGAAATGAACATGACACTGGGCATCTCACTTGGTGGCGAGGTAGTGGTGATACAGTCGTAAAGAGTCCAGTTATTCGTGATTGGAAGGAGCAAAGGCATGCCACCCATGCAGCTTTTCCCAGAAGCTGCAGCTCCACACATGCTCAGTGAGGTCTGGGTGACATAGGGACGATACTTGTCTGTCAGTCACACCTGGGAACAGGTCATTGGCCAGAGGAGGTGTGGCCATTGCAGAGGGAAGATTTGAGATACATAAAAGGCGTTCCCATTCTTGCCTCTTGGTGTGTTCTGCTTGGCTCCTGGCTCACAGGGGGCCCTCACACATGGCCCGCAGCCATGGACACCCCCCACACAATGTGAAGCCAGCCTGCTGCTACACAGAACCCAACTCCACGACGGAACGGAAACTGGATCCTGGCTTTGCTTCCCGCTCTGTTGCTCCCCGAGCTGCCCCTCTTCCAGGACTGGTTAAGGGAGCTGAGACTTTACAAACCCAAGAATCTAATTCTACGCAAATAAAGCTTTCTGCCTCATCCTCCCCTGGGGGCCTCTGGAAATGCTTATTCCAGCGGGACCCCAAGAACCCCACTCCCACTACCAATGGCAAAAAGCCATCCATGCCTTTCTCTGGATAAAAACGGCAATAGAAGGGAAATCTTCTCTGGCCACCTTGAGTTAGACAGGCCGTGACCCTAAAGTGAATGTAAACTGTGTGTGTTTCTCCCTGTTCCCTCACATGGCTTGGCTCCAAACTCAAAGTTGGTTCCTTGTGAAAATCCTCCTCCTGGTAACGTGAGGTCATTCATGTCCTTCCAAAAGGAAACATGTTTTCCTTTCTGCAGCTGGGTCAGGACTGTTGTCTCTAATGCCACCCAAAGGGAAAACACAATCAAGGGACCAGAAGGGTCAAAGGTCAACCACTGGGAAACTTATGTCAGTTTTTGTGGTTCGGCTCCTTCGCTACAAATAAATATCACGCTTTAATGCAGCTGCACGATAAAGGAAAACCGCTGATGTGTGGCCTTGTGGAAAAGGCAGAAGGAAAATCAGCCCTCAGGTGAGAGTCAAAACCTACCGCGCACTTGAGCGCAGAAGACCAAGCTTAGACGCTGTGCCTTTTTCTCTGCTGCAGCTGGAGTTGAGACTGACTCCATGGACAGGATGCTCACACTGACAGGGCCACTTCTGCTGACCTGATCATCTCATAGTTTTTATGTCACTGCATCCTCATGGCCATCCTTG
Organism: Pipistrellus hanaki; assembly: GCF_964339955.1. Taxonomy (NCBI): domain Eukaryota; kingdom Metazoa; phylum Chordata; class Mammalia; order Chiroptera; family Vespertilionidae; genus Pipistrellus; species Pipistrellus hanaki. The sequence goes on from NC_140514.1 coordinate 10,579,805, forward strand.
AAAGCCAGCAAAATGCCCTTGTTTTAAAGTTGAGGAAACTACAGCTTAGAAAACCCGATTTGCCAAAGCTCTGGCTATTAGCAGTGATGCAGCGTAAGCCAAAGACATTCCCAAATGTCAAGCTAACCTATATCAGCTTTTTATTCTCTCCCTGCTCCTGCCTAAATATCTAAACAAATGCTTTTAGAAATAATGACATGCTACTATAGAGATCTGGTAAGTCTGCAGGTGACATGCTGTTTTCACTAAAGACAACCAGGATATGACATTGTCTCCTTCTATTACGCGCCCAGCCAGCAGGCTGGCTGTCAGATGCCCACTGCTGTGATCGGTGAAGCAAGGTCGGCAACTTGATTGCTGTGAATAATTGGATTCCATTAATAATGGTTCACTCCAGGATACAGGAAAGTGGTCAAGCGTGGTAATTGTATTTTGAATTCCAGCAGATTATATCTAGGGAGCGGGAAGACCACCACTGTATGGGATTCAGAGCTTTTTCTTAAGTACAACGTAGATCATGGCTTCCCTTGTGGTGAAGGGGACAAGCCAAGGACTCCCTTAATAACGTGTGACCACCTCTGGAAAAAAATATGGAGGTCAAGGTTTTGCAAGATATGCCTAATACATGGAGGCCTGACTATTGCTAAATGTCTTTGGTAGTTAACCTTCTTATCCCCTCATTCAGATTAACACTAGAGCTTTATAGGTTATAGGGGTAAAGGAGGGTCACTTTCTAAATCTGGAAGCTCAAGGGAAGTCAGGTCAATGGCTAACTAAGTAACTAGGAAATCTAGTCCAGTTCATATTCATCAGAAAGGGCCAGGCATAAATCTTTGGCTATTCAATGTGTATTAAATGTCCTCCATATAGTAAGGCCTGTAAATACTGCAGAATAATTCTATGGAACAACATTATACTCTTTTTTTTCTTTAAAGCCCTGTCAAAGAATGAAGGCTTTAAAAAAAATCTTCCTGAACATAATAATAAAAATGAGAAACTAAAGAGATAAGGAAAAGAAACATTTTATGACCATGTTAAAAAAAAAGGGGGGGGGGGGAGGGAGGGGTGGAGAAACTGAAAACAATTTTTAGAGGATGATAATAGACTAGGGTTTGGGGAGTAAATAGACTAAAAAGCAAAAGAAAAAAATCAGAAAAATATAATAATTCAAAAGCAACAGGGCACACTTTATTTCAACACCTAATAGCTACCAGATTCAGGCTTTCAAATGGAAACTGTTTCTTAAATTGGCAGCAATGTGAGCAAACAATTTTAAACTTAAGACTATCACAGCAGAGGTGTAAGTGATCCAAACACGGGTGGGAGTATGGAGTCATGATGCAACACTCCAAACAATAAATATTCAGCACTTCAATTCGTGTCAGCTTCCCCGTTATCTGGAGCTACTAGGAGAGCTGAGCAGGAGACTGAAAACAGAGCACAGGGGCACAATACTTGGACTTTTGTTCTTAAATTAAAGCTTTTCACCCTCAGGGAGCACACCTTTTACGCCTACACAAGGCTAGGGAAGCAAAAAAGGGAGAAAAGATCCTCAGTTCAGTTGCCATACTTCCAAAACCTCAAGCATCTCTTTTTAACTCCAGGAGGCGAAGAAAATAGTTTCCTCAGTTGCAAAATGGAGAATGTGAACACCACCTACTTAGAGAACTCAGTGCAAATGTAATACAAGTCCCAGTAAACAAGGGATAGCAGAGATGTGTGTGTGTGTGTGTGTGTGTGTGTGTGTGTGTGTGTGTGTGTGTACCCGCGCGCGCGCGCGCGCGCGCGCGCGCGTGGGCGTATATGTGCACCTGAACATGCTCACACATCTGGGAGGGAGGTGGTGAAGGGATTCAGGGAGAGCTCAGGCTCAAATCAGGGGCTGAGAGCATTTCAATGGTTTTCTAGAACAGATCAGAGATGATACAGAAGTTCCTTATGCTTGAAGAGGAAGCATTAAGAGATGAAAGAGTGGAGAGTGTGTTTTTGTTCTCATTAATGCACTCCAGGCTTAAAAAAAAAATTAATAACTATAGCCCTAGCTGGTTTGGCTCAGTGGATAGAGCATTGGCCTGTGGACTGAAGGGTCCTGGGTTCCATTCTGGTCAAGGGCACATACCCGGTTGCAGGTTCTATGCCCAGTAGGGGGCAAGCAGGAGGCAGCTGACCAATGATTATCTCCCATTATTGATGTTTCTATATATCCTTCCCTCTCATTTCCTCTCTGAAATAAATAAAAATATATTTTTAAAAATTAAATTTATGCCAAGACCAGTTTGGCTCAATGGATAGAGCGTCGGCTTGGGGACTGAAGGGTCCCAGGTTCGATTCCGGTCAAGGGCATGTACCTTGGTTGCGGGCATATCCCCAGTAGGGGGTGTGCAAGAGGCAGCTGATCGATGACTCTCTCTCATCGATGTTTCTAACTCTCTGTCCCTCTCTCTTCCTCTCTGTGAAAAATCAATTAAATATATTTTAAAAATAAATAAATAAAAATTAAATTTAATAACTATAGAAAATTCATAATTTTGGGTTCTTATGATGATACTTTTATTTGTAATAAATTTGTAATTTTCAATTATCTATTGCCCTTTTTTTAAACTTATATTTAAATGATTTTTATTTCTTCCCATAAAATAAAAATGAATCTTATCCAGTGTGTGTTGCTCAGTAGTTAAGCATCGACACATGAACCCAGAGGTCACAGTTCAATTCCAGGTGAGGGCATATGCCCAGGTTGCAGGCTTGATCCTCAGTAGCGTATGTGCAGGAGACAGCCAATCAACGATTCTCTCTCATCATTGATGTTTCACTCTCACTCTCCCTTCCTCTCTGAAATCAATAAAAATATATTTAAAATAATTAAAATGTATCTTGAGACAGAGTAACTTACTAGTAACATTTCCCTGCCAATTGTTCAACCACTGCAAACAAACCTGTGTGTGAGGGAAAGAAAAAGTGAGAAGTCCGTGTTTCACTAGTCTTTCCAGACACTGTGGCTATTGACTAATTACCCTAATTATGCATCTGCAGCACAGAGAAGAGTAATCCAGTTGTGCCCTATTTTAAGAAAAACAAACTGATTTTAAAAAATCAAAATTTGTCAGAAGTATAAATAATGGTTGAACCAGAAAACCTATATAAAGAAAGATTCAAGATAAAGTAATATTTTAAAAATAATGCTCCTGTAATATATTTAAAATATGACTTCATTTATAAAAGTGGGATTACTCTTTTACCAAAATCCATTATTAAAAAGTCCAAATTTATAAAGGTAGATGCATTAGGGGGTTAGTTGTTAAATTCATAAAAAGATTTCTTTAAATAGCATGCCACCTCCATGTAATAAAAATATGATTACATTTGCCAGAAACTGATTAAATGCAGATTTAGGGAAGCACAGCTATTGTTAGAGCTAAATATGCCTGTATTTGTCTTGCTGTTTCTGTTGGTAAATGGGAAAATTTAAGATATGAATAATTAAGCAGTAATTCTCAGATTAAAGTTTATAATTAAGTCCTCCAAGTTTCTTATCTTTAAGCTATCTGATAGTCCATATTACTAGTATACAAATAAACATAAATTACTCATGCCAATGGGAGAAGCATAGAAACATGACACTAAATATTAGATACAGGCAGTCCTCTGGTTATGTCGGATTCAACGTACATCGTTTCAAGGTTACGTCCCATCTCCCAACTATTTATTTTTAAAAAGTTCTATCATTTCAACGTATGTATATATGGGCTTTATGGGTTTTTTTAATTATTTATTTACCACAAGTAAAGGTCAGAAATTGTTGTCTTTCTTTTAAATTTTGCTACTGTGTCACTTCATTGCTGCTGTGTATGTGTCCATGTGAGTGATGTAAGTGCTTATGTAGGTGGGTTCCGACTTACAGCAGAAATCGTATTATGTCACGCCATAGAAACAGATCTCTCATGTAACCTGAGGACTTACTGTAGTTCCAAAATTATTTCATCTTAATTTGGGGCTATATTTTATTTGTTTAACAGTGCAAAGACAAGCACCTAAAACCTAATTTCTATGCACATAAATTGAAGTTCAGTAAGATTGAGCAAAATGTCTATGACAAGTAGAACGAGAATAGAACCCCAATGCATGCTATCATCTGAGGGGAATGCTTGGGAAAATATAATGGAAGATGACAAAAGGTGAGTCCTCTGATTTTAACTGATAAAAGCAAATGAAATAAAATATTTTAGGGCCAGGGTACATATTGGTGCTTTTCTTTTTGTAAAAAAAAAAAAAAAAAAAAAAAAAAAAAAATGTGTGTAATTTATTTTAATTTATTTCAGAGAAAGGTGGGAAAGAGAGAGAGAGAGAGAAGGGGGGAAAGAGAGAGAGAGAGAGAGAGAGAGAGAGAGAGAGAGAGAGAGAGAGAGAGAGAGAGAAACATTGATGTAAGAGATAAATATTCCACAGGTGCCGTAACCAGGGATTGAACCTGAAACCTTCTAGTGTATGGGGTGATGCTCCAACTAACTGAGCCTATTCTGGTTCTATTCAAACAAACAAATTTCATTTTAAAATGGAACCTCACATAGTATCTGTACCTTCAGCATGCTTTTAATCAGCCTGGGAATGATTTTATAAGGACTACAGATGAATTCATTGGCCAACTTGCATTTCTGCCTTTGGAGGCAAAAACATGTGACAATAAACTTGTTCTGTCTAGTCTACAAGGCCTCAACTACAGGCCACCTAGGACCAGGGAATTCAGAAACTTGTGCAAGCATCATGACAATTAAAATAAAATAAAAAATAAAAATAAAAAACTTCAAAATACCAATTCAAGAAGAGAAATGCATAATAGAAATTCTGTGAAGACAGATTATCAGAAGCCCAGAGAACTTGAGCCTTGGGGCTATAGGGCTGATTTGACCAACAAGAAAGCAATGTAACAGATTCAAAGAGGAATATGTGGCCAGATGATTCTAAGGCAGAGAAAACACTGCGCTTCATATAAGATTCTAATCTTGACTAAGAACTTTATCTTATTAATGCACTCCCTGTCCGATAATCAAGTCTGAAAAGGCCAGGTAAAGGGGAATATATTTCTTGATGAAACAGGAGCATGGGACTAAATAACACAAGGGAATAAAATTGCCTCTAACAATCTACTTAAAGATTCCATTAATCATGCTGGTTCGTTTTGAGTGTGGATAATGGAGCTGCATGTGAGTTCCACATGAATGTAGAATGATTAAAAAACAATGCTCTCAGACAATAAGTATTAAAGCAGATTTTGCTTGTGGGAATCAGACAAGGGATCTCTGGTGAAACCAAAACACAGACTGGATATGCATACCGGGTATTCTATGAGAGGGGTCTATGGTTGGATGGAGATTTAAAAAACAAAACGGTGCTGTGAATAGGGACGGCCATGCATGTAATTTTTGTCAAGAAAAATTGGCTGATTAAAGCTGTTAGATATTGTGATAATACAAAAGGAGAGCTGGTGAGAACACTCACTAAGCTCAGACGAATAATAAAACTGAAAATGAACAAAGATTATAACATCACTTCAAAAATGGAGCTAATCATAATGTTATTTGGATCTGTGGCACCTTTTATCTTAGCAGTTCAAAGCCTTTTACAGAATCACCGAATCATGACTTTTATGGTTGAAAGTGACCAAAAAGATAATCTAGCCCAAACACATACCCAGGCTCTGTCTCCTCTGCGTTTCCCATACACAGTCATACAACTGATTTGAACACTCCAGTAATCTCATTTCCTCCTGAGTACACCATTTCAAATCCATATTTTTTTAAAAATCCAAAACGTTTCCACTTGTCATGTTCTTTGCATTGAAACGTAAGCATACAGCAAAATTTCTTATCAAGCAGAGCTGTAAATTGGTGGGTAGGGCAGGAGAACAAGAAAATAATACAGAATTTGGTAAAGTAGAAAATAGATAACTGGTAACTAACTTGGCAGACCTTAGAAAGTTTGGAATCTAAGTCTATTGAATATTAGAGGGTTGAGAGCCAAAAGAAAGGAAGACCATTCTCAGCTCAGGATTCAGAAAAGGTTCAGGAATTGTAATAATTCTGAAAGTAAAATACTTGATTATAATTCTGGGCTGGGGAGGGTGATGGCTCAAACTCTATGAATTAAAGCCAGACCTCCAGAATCCTTCCTCCATCCTGTACAGCTAAACAGTTGTCCCACGTAGCAGAAGATTCGTGTATTTAAAATTATACTGAGAGTCTACTGTGTGTCAAGAATTGCTTCTATGGAAGTGAACAAAAATCTCTGCCCTCAGAGAGTTTATATACAAAGGCAGAGCTAAGAAAGAATGCCCCTTCCCACCCCCTCCTTGGTCCCCTCTAACCCGCTCCTGCCTCCTCCCCAGGCCTTCATGGCGCTATTGTCTGTATCCATGGGCAATGCATAAGGAGGTGATTCCGTTTAAATGAAGACATATGGGTGAGGCCCTAATTTTTGTTGATTCTAAAGAGGAGAGGAGAGGGAGAATCATTGATCAGCCTCCTTCTGGATGCCCCTCACTGGGAATCGAACCATCACCTCCTGGTTCATAGGTCCATGCTCAACTATTGAGCCATACCAGTCAGGCCATTGGTACTTTTAATAAGAGACAACAGATCTCTCTCTCTCTCTCTCTCTCTCTCTCTCTCTCTCTCTCTCTCTCTCTCTCTCTCTCTCTCTCTCTCTCCACACACACACACATACATACACACAGAGACACGAAAGGTCATATGAGGACATAGCAAGAAGTTGGCCATCTGAAAGCCAAGAAGAGAGGTCTCACCAGAAACCAATGATACTGGAACATTGGTCTTGGACTTCCATCCTCCAAAACTGTGAGAAAATAAATTTTGTTGTTTAATTTGATACAGCAGCCCAAGATGATTAGTATAACTTCTAAGCCTATGACCTGGTATAAATTATTAAATTTACTAATCTCAGAAATCTGTAAAACCAGGAAAAGAAATCTCAGTCTGCAGGATGGTCAGAGGTCTAGGGACAGTTTAATGCAGAGTTTCACAGCAGGAACTCAGAGGTCATTATGGATCCCACTATGGTCGGCAAGCCCACACTGATCACTGAAGATATTTTGTCTATACAAAGCCACCTGAATTCCAAACTGTGTGATTAATTTTATAGCAAATGCCATTCCCTCTGGTGAGTTGCATCACCTGCCTGGGCTCTGTTTCCTCATATGTGAAAAGGGGAAGTTGGCCTATATTATTTTAAAGACCCTCCTAGCTCTGAGTTTACAGTTCTCTGAGCTGCTCTGCCTTGAAAGAGAAAGCTACTGACACAGTGTCTGTGTATATCTTCTTTGGGGTTATTTCCAGAAGACATAAATCTGCATAGATTCATCTACCCTCCCCTTTACCTGCCCCCTCCCCCCGCCTGCTGTCCCCACCTTCTGATCCTGTTGCTTATGTTTACAGATTAGCTACCCAGTTAGCTGCGCAATCTGGAGCAATTAAATCAGAAAGAGTTAAAATCTTCAAACATCGCCAGTACTCTAGTCCAGCGTTTTTCAACCGCTGTTCCGCGGCACACTAGTGTGCCGCGAGATGTTGCCTGGTGTGCCGTAGGTGCAGACAAGACAAGAATTTTATAATTTTTCACTATTTTGTTTACGTAATATTTCATAATAAAGTAATTATAAAATACTTTCTTTGTGTTTATTTGATTCCTATTCAAGAGAATTACTTTATATATAGTCAATATAGGCACAGAGTTAAATTTTTTAACATTTTCTAATGGTGGTGTGCCTCGTGATTTTTTTCATGAAACAAGTGTGCCTTTGCCCAAAAAAGGTTGAAAAACACTGCTCTAGTCACTCAGTACTACAACCTGTTCTAAAACTACACGTTGGCGGGTGATATTAGCATGGAAGTCTTGGGCTTCTGTTTATTTTGTGGTGGGGAATGTGAACTGTCAGCACTGATAACATAGCTTTCATGGCTCAGATCATCCTCATTGCACCAGAAAACCTGTTTGGATATCATTTAGCCCTCCCCTATGTGAACTAAATGCTGAATGCATACAAGATTTATATTGTGTCGGGTCCCAATGGGCATGCAAAGAGCTTCGGTGCCTGGGAAAGGCTTACAGGGGGTTTATAGGTGCTTAGATCGCAATCCTGAGTGCGTGACAAAAGAGAAAGGCTGGATTTGCTGTGCGTGTTCACTAAAACACCCCAAAGGATCTGTTTTTCTCTTTTTAAAAGGAGAGGGTGTTAAATGGGTATTTTATTTTTTTTCTGAAGGTTAGAACTTGCATATGAAGCATTTGGTCAGACAACCGAAAGGATTGTGTCTGTTCTGATAAAACCCAGAATCATGTTCTTTGCCATGTGGAAATCTCCAGTCTTCTCTTGATGTGATCTCAAGTCAAGAGTGTGACAACTTGAAAAAGCACATTTGGTCCCTAACACATTCCTATTGCTGAGGCTCCCAACGGCATGTCCAAAGTGGTTTCTCATATTTATTTTGTGCACTTTCCTTTGATGTGAAGAATATTTTGTCGCTCATCTTAACATAAATAAAACCCATTTTATATCACAATTATTGAAACAATACTTAACCTACTGTAATCCTCGTGTATTTGTCTTGTGTGTGTGTCTAGTTCAAATGTTTATTAAGAACATGCAATTTTTATTTTCTTTACAGAAAATGATAGCATTTGCACTTTCTCTTGCATGACTCTAAAGCAAGAAAAAATGATTTATTGGCATGAAAATCTCTAACTGTAGCTACACATATATCAAAGTGAGTTTTATTATAAAAAGCAGCATTGTTCATGATGTAAAACTTTAAACAATAAAAAAGTACAAAATTAAAAGTAAAACTTGTTTTTTTTCTCCTCCCCATTTCTATGTCAACTCTTCAATAATAACAAATGTAAACGGTTTTTGTGCATTCTTTCAATAATGTGTGCACATACATGTATATATGTATATATAAACAAATATACATGTATAAGCATTCATATGTATGTATTCATATGCATGTATGTATACATTCTACACATATCTTTATAAACTACTGTTGATAAATGTGCTAGAAGATAATTTAATAAACTGATTTGTGGAATTAAGTAATAAGGTCCAGACATTTTCTGGTCATGTCTGGATTTCCTCGTAGGAAAAAAAAAAAATCAGATGAGCAGTAGAAACTATTGTTATATCTAATATATGTAATAGCTACTTGTTATATAATATTTCTTATTTGCCAGTTGAGTGCCTAGCACTAACCACACTAATTACATATATTATCTCATTGAAACCACACAATAACTCTATGAGATGGGTGTTAGCCAGATTTTATAAAGAACTAAAGCTTAGTGAACTCAAATAACTTTTCCCAGATCAAACAGTCAGTGCAGGTCTGCAGAGCCAACAAATTTAATTATTATATATTTTTATTAGATTTGTGACCTTGAAAACAAGTGATAAATAAACTATACAGTCCTGGCTGCTTTGGCTCAGTGATTACAGAGTCAGCCTGTGGACTAAAGGGTCCTTCTTTAGCTTACTAATGTACCCTCTTGAGGTTTAATCAAAGGAGGGATAACAAAATTACCACAATATACTCTCACAGAACTAGAATGCACACAGAGGACTGAAGATTATGACGAGGCTTGATACAGAACATCACATTAGTTGCTAAGGACACTAAAAAACTCTAAGACAAAATTCACTCAAAGCCTTCCATTACACCAGATGCACACATAAGAAATGTTGGTAAATATTTGCCTCCTTTGTTTTACAAAAATAAGAAAGTCAGCTGTCATAGTTCATTTTCATTCTGACAAGCTCTACAGACACTAATCACAAAATAGATGTTGTCTTACAATTTTTGTTTTTTTTGTTTTGTTAATCCTCACCAGAGGATATTTTTTCCATTGCTTTTCAGAAAGAATAGAGAAGAGAGAGAGAGAGAGAGAGAGAGAGAGAGAGAGAGAGAGAGAGAGAGAGAGAGAGAGAAACATGGATGTGAGAAAGACAAATTGATTGACTGGTTGCCTCCAGCATAGCCAACCAGAGGGGTGGGGAGTGGACCCACAACCCAATAGGTGCCCATAACCGGGAATCGAACCTGAGACTCTTTGGTGTGCAGGCAGACACTCTAATTATGAGAAACACCAAGCAGGGCTGTCTTACAAGTTTTCAAAGCTAACTCATAGGAAGGGCTTTGATTATCTTCCAACTTGAAGATTTATTTTTGAAAAGGGAAAAAATAAGTTTATTTTCCCATGGAAGTTGGCAGTGTTTGCATACTTTCAATAAAACAATAAACTTGAACTTTTAAGAATTTATTTTAGGCCATAAAGATGTCTTTGATATGTATTTCTGTCACCGAGGGTGATGTGCCCTGGTATTATTAGAAAAATGCCTGGGAAAAACTAAGAGGAAGTGGTTTGCTTTTAAGAAGGAGAGAGAGAAATGAGAGGTCATTGGCCTAAATATAGACAGAAATGGCATTTGTAATATTTGAACAATCATATTATTGGCACCAGCCAAGAAGAAGGAATGCCAGCTGAAAACAAACCTTACACTCTTATTGCACGTATCTATTGCTACCCACCCTGAACATGGAGCAAAAGTATCGTAAAAAAAATAAACATGATTCACCTCGGTTCAGTATTCTTACATTTCTGGACTTCCTTTTGGAACTACAGTTTATATAACTACTCTAAAACAATCTTTAATCAAATTCATGTGGATGGGTAGTAAGAAAGCTCCAAAAATAGCAACTGCAGAGAGGCAAAGCATGCCTCTTTAGATGGGGCTAGAGATGGTCATGGGAACTGAGGTTCTGAGGATCAGGGTAGCAAGCAGCTGGGTCCCACAAGAGGATAAGTATCTAATTCACCTTTTCTAACTTGTACATTTCTCCTGTCATTTGAACTTCCTCCCTTCTCTTCCCCACTTCCTTTCTCTCTCTCTCTTTCTCTCTCTCCACACACACACTCCTCTCTCTTCCAGGACTTCCTTCTCTCCCATAGCTCCAACTTCACTTTCTTGCTTTCTAGCTGGATAATTCTAAATCTAGTTGAAAACTCCTCTCCAACATAAGTTCCATTTTGGAAATGTCCTGCCTTTGCAGGAAAGCATGAACCAACGTGTTTCCTCAAATATTCCCTCATAAAGTTCTCTTATTCAAACCTCTCAAGGTGGAGTGTTGTGACTGTGGGGGGGGGGGTGGGAAAGGGGGGTAGGGGGCCGGGGAGGGAAGAGGGAAGAGGGGATATAGGGGGTAAATGGTGATAGGAAAAAAATAATACAATAACATAAAGAGAAAAATAAAACCTTTGCAGTTGGTATTAACACCTCTATTTTCCTAATGTGGAAAAAGAGGCTTGGACTCCACTCCTTCCTTTCCCTGCTGGACTACCCTAAGCATTTCCACTGCATCTTGTTTTTGTAATAATGCAGTCAGTTGATTTGGCGGATTCAGAGAACCAAGGAAATAAGTGGAAAAATTACCAGAAACTGATTTTTGGAATGACTTAACAAGTCAGTTCAGTCCACATTACTAACTCAGAATCTGCATGTGGACAAATTAAAATGGCACAGAACCTGTGCTAAAAAGACAAATCGGGCCTAAGCACGTCCCACCATCTCACCAGTGCCCACCTTGTCGCATTAGCCCAGACGAGAGCTCCACTCCTGTGAGCACTGAGCACTAAGGACACTGTCAGTCCATGTCCTTGTACAGCAGAGCATGGCGGCGGCATCGCTAATAATAAATGCGGCCAGGCAGCAGCTAATTGACAGGGGAAAGATGAATTGGAAGTTTTAGGGCATTCTGCAAACTTGGCCAGACCAATCTGAAGCAAGAACAGTTTTCAGAGATCAATAGTTTCCAATATGTCAACTAGGATTCATACTTTCCCTTCGGGACTTCTGGCCGCCTACTTCCAGAAGTGCCCCTTTCAGAAGCTGCCAGCACATCTAAGAATGAGACTGGCCAAGTCCTTCTGCCCTAATCAACACCTGCAGCTACCTTGGGAGACTGACAGGTGGGGCATGACCTTCCAGCTCTGGTCCCAAGCATCCAGTCTGCACAGCACAGCCCAACATCCTGCCGCTGAAATGCGGCTCGGAGAAATCATCCTCTGCAGATGCCAGGCCAGGCCCACACTGGCAGGCAGCATGTGTTTCTGTTGGCTCCGTCTCCTGTGAGGCAGGCTGCTTGTCACAGGGGGGGTGCTGATTCTATGACAGGCCCAAATGAGCTACAGGGCCCAGACCCACCCAATGCATCTGCGGCAGGCCGAGTGCCAGGGAAGACTTCTGTAGAGGAGAAATGGGAAAAGCCATGGACACACACACGCACAAACACACACACACACACACACACACACACACACACACCCCTTCTTGGAACACACCCCAGCAGCCATTAAACGCAGAGCTTCTCAAACTATGAAGTTAGACAGAACATTGCCATAGTGTATTTCTTATCTTGAAAGGACTGAGAAGTGAAACAGAACATTATCACAAGAAGGTAACATCTATGCCTTTAGGACATGGGTGCTCTATGTCATGTCCATAAGTTACTCAGTCAGTATAGGTGTTGCCCTAGCTAGTTTTCTCAATGGCTAGAGCGTCGGCCCATGAACTGAAGGGTCATAAGTTCCATTCTGGTCAAAGGCACATACCTGGATTGCAGGCTTGATCCCCAACCCCAGTCAGGATGAATGCGAGAGGCAACCAATCAATGTGTGGCTCTCACATCAATGTTTCTGTCCCTCCCTTCCACTCTCTCAAAAAATCAATAGAAAAATATATCCTTGGGTGAAGATTACAAAAAAAAAATTTTAATAAAACTAAAAAATAATAATTATAGGTGTTACCTGATCATCTGGCAATAGATAAAATGTACCGAGTACTTAACTCTATACCTATAACTATATCAAGAGCATTTTCCCATTTAACCCTCATAAAACTGCTTTGGCCCTCTATAAATGAAGAAGCTGAGGTTTGGAGGTCACATGCTAATAACAGACTTTATACAATATTGCCTCTTAAGAGTCTTCAACCTTTTAGAAAAAAAACAGAAAACTAGATGTCATAAAAATACAGGAAGACTGCAACTGTAAAGGAAAAAAAAGAGAAATTAAACATTCAACATTACAGGGGTGTTAAGATAGTTTTAAATACAATTTCTCTGTTCTAAGAGTAATAAGAAACAAAATCCATTTGTCATCATCGTCATAATTAATGGAGGGCTACCACCTGCTGAGCGTTCTAGGTAGAAGATCTCACTCCATTCCCGAAACAAACCTGTACGTTAGACATTATCTCATTCAAGTTGGTGAGACCCTCACAGCTGCCCTGGCTCAGCAGCACGGAGCCACCACCCGAAGGGCTGCAGGCGGATCTCTATCCCTGCATTTAGCACATCTTGGTGCAATTCACCATTTGTTTGACATTTATACTCTGAATACCCTGTCAGCTCCATTACAGCAGGAACTGGGCCTTCTTTACCTCCTTCTTTCCAGACCATGGTGAGTGCCCAGTGAATGCTGTCTCTGGAGTGCATGCATTAAAGGTAGAGGAAGGAGACTAAAGGAAACACAGGGTTCCATTTGGGGAGCCTCAGAATTATAAGCTGTATTCTGCTGTAATGAAAGATTTGTGGCCCTAAAACCACCTCCTCTTCCTAAATAAACTGGAGTCTTAAAATTACTTGCACAATAAAAAAACTGTGTTAGAATATAATTCACTTCCGTGTCACTAACAGGTCCCAAGGTCTGGGCACACAGTGGGGGCATAATGAATTCTGTTTTTAAATAAAAGTCAGAAAGGGGCTAGGCCAGGGGGATGGGGAGTTTCAAACTGTTGCTATCAGCTTCACTTTCCTAGCAGAAGTGTTTTTACAGCTATAAAGTTAGAGCACCTCTGAGCAAATGCTGCTACTTCCGAATACTACATCCAGCTGACGCCCACGCTGGAGTCCCTCCTTTCCTGTCTCCAAGCCACCAATCAGCACAAGCTTCTTCCACTTGCTCATCACTCAGTGTTATGCTCATTAAAGGATAGACCCACTTGGAGGAAGCACTCAACAGCTCCACCATACCCCTCCTCCGGGAATAATGTTAATTTCCAAGCAGGCTCAAGTTCTGACCTAAACAGTAGATAAAGATAATCTCTTTATCTGCAGCAGAAATGTTCCAAGACCCCCAATGGATGCCTGAAACTGTGAATAGTACCAAACCCTGTATGTGCTATGTTATGCTTTCTTCAGTACATACATAACTTTTCACACAAAAAAAAAACAAAAAAAAAAACACTTATGGCTCCCCCTTGGCATATTCGAATTGGCAGCATCCTTCCTCTTGTGCTTTGGAGCCAATAAGTAAAATAAGGGTTATTTGAACATAAGCACTGTGATATGACAACAATCTACCGGATAACCGAGACGGCTACTAAGTGACTAATGGGCGGGCAGCATATACAGCGTGGATATGCTGGGCAAAGAGATGATTCACCTCCCTAGCAGGGAGGAATTGCAATGACTCTCGAGATTCCATCACGCTCCTCAGACGCATGCAATTTAAAACATTCATTGTTTATTTCTGAAATTTTCCATTTAATATTTTCAAACTACGATTGCCCATGAGACTGCAGAAAGTAAAATCACAGATAAGGGGGGACTGCTGTACTGGTCCTCAGAATGCCTGTTATGGCCAATTTGCATTATGAAAACTGCACCTACATGAGCAATGCCTATATGTGAGTTCAGATGATCTACCACTCAACACAAAAATGCATTGTAGATTTTGTCCTTCAAACTGACACCACGTTAGAACCATTGCACTGGTGCTATATCTTTGTAGGATAGAGGTAGAAAATTTGTGCCCTCTCTTAGGAGGTCAGTGAGCCTGGGCTGGAGTCTAAGTTCAGGCTGGAGTCTAAGTAGGTAAAAGAGAGACCCTGAGCTTCTTCCTTATGGAAGCAGAGATATGCCAATCCCCAAACAGTAGAAAGAACAAAGCTCCATCTGCTAACAATGTCTACCTACACGTACAAATGTGAGTCATGGGAGCCTGCACAGAAATCTTTCCAAGAGCTCTGTGTGAAAGAGAGGGAGTAGCAATGGTATTTCTTGATCATTGTGGGTGGCCTGAGAAATCTTGGCTCTCTCAAATTAAGGGGAATGACTTTTCAAGTTTTATCCAAGATGATGAGGTTGACTACATTATCTATACTCCTTTTCATCTACCTAGATAAGGTGAGTTGATGACATTAGCAAAAAACAAAACAAAAACAAAATTTTGGAATTCTTTAAATTCCCTGGATTGAAAGTCAAAATCAGCCTGGCCATCATTGCTCAGTGGTTGAACATCCATCTATGAACCGGAGGTACATGTTCAGGTTGTGGGTTCGATTCCCAGTAAGGGGTGTGCAAGAGGAAGCCAATCAATGATTCTTTCTCATCATTGATTTTTCTCTCTCTCGCTCCCTCTCCCTTCATCTCTGAGATCAATTAAAAAATATATTAAAAAAAAAGAAAGTAAGTAAAATTCAGTCTTTTTAGGCAATTATTTCTGAATCTGAAGTCTGAGGCAGCTCCCTGTCTGAATTAGAACAGGAAGGAGTTAATGGACAAGTCTATTATGTGCAATCTTAACCAAGCTACGACGAAATGAGCTAATTAATAGACCTTGTTGTTAGAGAAACAACAGGCAGGCTTAATTTGTGCAGATAAGAGTCAATAAACAGTCTTTTGAATATAGAAGATAAGTTATAATCTAATTTTGTGATGTATATAAATACCTCTACACCATTCTTATCTGAATAACAATATAAAGTATATGAAGTACAATGAGGGTCTAATTAAGTTAAAAGTGGCTCCTGTCAACCTAATTTTATAGTTTAATAACATCCTCATTAACAAATACTGATTAAAGAGGAAGAATACATGAACTTAACGAAACCTCTGAATTAAAAAATATGGTTAAATCATTATGAAATCATTACAAAGAATAAGTACTTGCCAAAAATGGAGAAAAAGTTAGCAGAGTGTAAGTTGTAGATGACCTTGTGTTTAAATAAATAGGTAAGAAAAGCATATAACCTACTTTATGATATAATTTAAATGCTGCTCAAAAAGCACTTGCAAAGAGATCGTTGCCCCTCCCTCAGAAGGAGGGCTGGATATGGAACACTTGTAGATTGCCTCCTGGGTATCAGGCTCTAGCCTATAGAGTGCACACATGTCACCTAAATTAAACCTCACATATGTAATCATTTCACATGGGGTCACTCCATCATTCAACTATACCACACAAATATTTGAGTTTTTACATGCACTGGACACCATTTGAGACACTGAAAATTCAACAGTGAATACAACAGACCAGATCTCTGCTCTCCTGGACATGTGTCAAGGGCAGATCAAAAATAAACCAGTAAGTAAATAAATAATTATGTATTTTCTATAGGCATAAGGGTCATAAAGACAATAAAGGAGTAAAATGGAATAGAAAGTGACCGGGTTTTGAGAAAGGTGGTGATGGGTTGCCTATGTCATCCAAGCTCTTTTCCACCATCATCAAATAAAATGAGTTGGTGACACCGCAAAATCTTTTAGAATTCACCAAGCACTGGATTGAAAGTCATCGTCGGTCTCTTTACGTAATGATTTTCCAGATATGGAATCTGAGGCAGCTCCCTTTCTGAATTGTAACAGGGGTTAAAATTGGAACAGTAGAGAACAGGTAGAGGAGGGAAGAGGAGATCTATTAGGATTTTCAAGAAAATGCCTCTCTGTGAAAGTCATATTTGAGTTTAGGCAAGAAGATAAGGGTCTAGCTAGGACATGATGCCCTTTGAGGGGAGGGAAACTTGGCTTTTCAGACAAATACACAACTCAACAAATGCATTTTGGGTAATTTCTAAAATCACATTCTTCTGGGTTCCATGGAAAAAACAAAGTCAAATATGGCATGATCTCTGTCTTTAGGAAATTATAATTTAGTATGTCCTAGAATTATGCAATGTAATCATAACTACTTGGTACTAATCAATCTGTCATAAGATACACTGGTATTTGCTACAATACATTTCCAAGTCACAATTCTCTACTGAAATCTAAAATTTGCACTGCTGTTCTGATATATGCTGTATAAAAGTCATATTTTATTCCATATAAACTTTAGCAAAATATCACCACATAATCATGATAATAAATGATACTTCAGAATGATATTCTTATTCCCTGTCATTTTTCACTTCATTTCCCCCCCCCAAATTTTAAATTCATTACTGACATTAATTAAAGCTAAGCTACTCAGCAACTCTGGAAACATCTGTAAAATAAAATGATGCATGTGTATTTTTAGAGCACTTTTCTATGAATAACTCCAAACTTTTAAGTGCGGTAGATCTCAGCTATGACACTAGCTAACACAACATTCATTTTTCAAAGCAAGATTGCATTTCAGGCAGACATATAAGATGAGTTTGTATTCTTTAAGATGGGGCTAATATTACACATGAATCATTTGAAGAGAGAGAGAATGCAGAATTGCAGAAGTGAGCATTTAAAATTGAAATTATCAGATAAAATGAAAACTGCATGGTTCTTGTAACCATAACCCACCTTCGGAAATGGAACTGATGGTGGTCACTAGAGATGGAGTTTAATAGATGGAGGATAGAAATGAAGAGGTCAGCATCCCAAAGAAGATTACTGCTTGATCCAACCCTGTGAGAAGCAGCAGAGACCTTTTGTTTGGAGGAGCCAATAACCTTTGCTGTACAGTAACCTCTTTAGTTATGTTTCCCCAGTGAAGGTTGCTCTGTTGGGTATTTTTCACAAAGGCAGGGCCCTGGAATACTTCTTCCTAGTTTAGTGTGGGTTACCCAGTAAGTGAATTTTCCATTTTAAAAATATGCTTCTTCCCTGGCCGGTGGTGGGCCTTCTCCCAGGCACCAAAAGGTTGCCTAGTTCAAATTCTGGCTAGGGCACACACCCTGGTTGCAGATTTGATCCCCAATTGGGGCATGTGCAGGAGGAAGCCACTGGTGTTTCACTCTCACATTGATGATTCTTTCTCCCTCTATCTTCCTCTCTAAATATCAATTAAAAATCTAAAAACAAAAAAGTAAGATTCTTAAAGCAGGAACAAAGTCTTAATAGAACAGCAACAAAAAAGTAGTCTTAAATTGAAATTGTAAGCTTTCTAGATTTCTTCCTGAGTGATAAGCTGGCCTAGAAACTTCTAAGGCTCCAGCCATTCCAAGAATATGCATGAACACCTGCAATCTTTGTGGAGCGACATAAGTTCCATTACTATGGATATCTGTTTAAATCCAAGCTCAAATTACTTTAGAGCCTTTATTATGAATAACAATAATATAATAACGACAATGTCATTTAAATATGCAATTGTTTCCAAGCTCCAAAAGAAATCATTTGCTTTTACTGTACTCTGTACACTAAAATTTTCTACTCATTTCCCAGCCCAGCTTCTGAAATGGATAACCCGTAGTTCTCTCCTCTACCTTCGGAGATGCGTCTTCTGTACTCCTTGCCACGTCATTAAGAATACCACTGATCATGACCTATGTCTTCTCCATCCTCACCTTTCTATTGCATTTGATACCAGGGGCTCCTGATCTACCCTCTCTTTACTTACAACACTCTAAGCTCATGAAGAGGGTGTTCTGGGGTGAGTTAATATTTGAGTGGGTAGACTGAGTAAAGCAGATACATTCTGTAATGTGGATAGCCCTCCTGCAATCGGTTAAAGACCTGAGTGGAACAAAAAGGCTGGGGAAGAGAGAACCTCTCCATGCTGACTGCTTGAGCTGAGACATAGTCTCCTCCTGCCCTTTAGCCGAAACTTGCATCATTGGCTCTCCTGAGTCTCCAGCATGGGATTCCCGAGACTCCAAAATCATGGGAGCCAGTTCCTTCCTCTCTCTCTCTCTCTCTCTCTCTCTCTCTCTCTCTCTCTCTCTCTCTCTCTCTCTCTCTGTCTCTCTGTCTCCCCCCCCACATGCATGCTTTCCCACTTTCCCATTAATAAATATAAAAAATATACATATACACATTCTTCTATTGGTTCTGGTCTTGTTTCTCTAGAGAAACCTGACTACTACACTTATCTCTGCCTCAACTAAGACGCTCCTAAAGAGCAGGAACAATGGTGATTCCTGCCTTCTTTCCTGGTGTCTAGAGCTTTGCATGCTGTGGGTGTTGTATAAATGCTGTTAACCCAATCCCCCGAGAAAGGAAGGCTACTGGTGAAATCCCTTGCTGAGAAGGTGATGTATTAGTGTAAGCAATATTGACTGTCGTGCTCATTAGAGCTCCCAGCAAGCCAGGGCATTTCCTGTGACCAAATATTCTGAGTGGCCCTGGTCACAATGAAAAAAAAAAAAAGGAAAGAGACAGCCTTTTTTCTCAGCAGAGGGCTGCTGAGTCGGTTTTCCTAAGGAGACTCCCTCTGTGTTTGCAATCACTTCAGTATTTCTAAAACCAACAGGAAAATGCACAGAAGTAAAAACCAGATTTCTATGTGTCAAGTCTAAATCAAAGCAAAAAATTCAGGAGACTATGTAGATTATTCATTCAAAAAAATGAAACTTGGTGGTTTTTTTTTTTTAAGAGCAAGCATGATGAAGGAGGAGGAATCAAAGAATGGCTCACATAGCCTGTCCCCAGAAAGAACTCAAAGGGGTAAGGGCTTGACCAAAGAAAAGCAAAAAGAAGCAGGCATGTTCCTCTCTAAAGGCAGCCTTGCTGAGGCATGTAACACTTCTCCCTCCACATATATTGAAAACAGGGTTACTCAGCCATAGCCTGGGCCAATTTTTAGTCCAGTCTTCAGAATTCAAGGACAAACCGGTGAGTCCTTTTTGAAAAGTTAGTTATATCTGGCCAGGCTAGCCCACTGAAGAGGAACTGGGCTAGATGAGAATTACCCAGCCCCTGGCACAATCAAAATTGTTATCCATGCAACTGATTCAAAACTCAGGCTGTCAAATGAGCTTCAAGAGAGTCTGACCCGACCTTGGGGAAACCCTGGAGAATTTTCCATTTCCATTTCCAAAAACAATGCCATTGACCTCTGTAAACAATAAGCAACTGGGCTTCCAAGTTGAAAAAGCAACACCGAAACATCCTGGCACAAGTGCTGAACCCCTTGTTTCTCGGGAAATCAACCTAAAATTTAAATATAACCTGGAATTGGCACAGAGTATGTTTATAGTGTAAATGTTGATTAAGTCTCTCCAAATCCCACAGGTTCTTATCTGCAAAGCCGTAAGCTCCAGTTCTGTGGCTCTATAAACATGCACATTCCCTCCAGGGGTTAGATTGCCTCTGTGAATATGTGTCATCAGTAAGTGAAACCAATTGCCTTTTTGTTTTTAGATTATGGAGCCATCATTTAGCCTCATTCTACACTTACGCTTCCAAGGGAGTTGACATACCTGTTTTCCATATTTATTTTTTTTAGCACTTTACTGAAAATGAGTTAAAATCTGATTGAGTGTTGTAGATCATCTCAAAATCAAAGGCAAAATAAAAATCCAGAGAATTAAAAAGGTTATTAACTGCTTCGTGTGAAGGGCTAAACAGTATACCATAAACCTGTCTATTACATTAAATTTACCTACTTATTTATTCCAAAAAGAAACAGTGGATATAGCATCTCTGCATAGATACATATAGAGTTGTGCTGCTTCAAAAACAAAATGGTTTCCCACTGGTTAGAAAGATTTAAACAACTAGTTAGTACTCGGGGTGGACACAGGCACCAAGCCATGAGAAAGAATACCAATAGGCGGCTTAGAACTCTGTTCAGAGGGTCCCTATAATATCAGAGCCTGGCTGCAAGGTGTGGTCTGATCCGACTCCAGCAGGGATAGACACAGAGCACATAGAAGAACATAGTGTCTGAGTGTGGTGACAAGCTCAATTTGAAAATATGTAGACAGCAAATAAATCTCAAGCTAGAACATTCCTCTGGGGCTGACCAGAATAGGGGATAAATCCAAAGGTAAAGTGTTGGGAAGATTCAAAAGTGGAGATTAGCAAATAAGAGTAAATAGGTGGGCCCAAAATTGCTGTGACCCTTGGGTCAGGCGAAGCACATTTTTAACAGTATGAATAGCATTTGGATAGATTTATTTGGTTGGAAAGCACAGGATGAAAAACAATGTAAGCATGGATAAGAATCACAAGTATCTAAGCCTGCCATTTAAACTTCACTTAAGTATGTGTTATCCTGGAGTAAAAATACATTCCTACCAAAACAAATTTGAAAACAAAGAACAAAGCTGAAGGACTCACATTTCTCAATTTCAAAACTTACTGCAATGGTACAGTAATCATGACAGTGTAGTACTGCATAATAATAGACATGTATTGTAGATCAATGGAATAGATCTAAGAGCCCAAGAAAAACCCTAATATTTATGGTCAATTTATTTTTTACAAAAGCTCCAAGATAATTCCATGGTAGATAAACTATTCTTTCCAACAACTTATGCAAGAACAACTGGATATTCACATGCAAAAAAAAATTTTTTTTTACTATTATCTCATACCATACACAAAATTCACTCATGGATCTTCACCTAAAATATAAGACCTAAAATATAAAGCTATTATTTATAAAATTGTATAACCTTGAATTAGGTCATGGTTTCTTAAATATTACATTAAAAGCCCAAGCAATAAGAGGGAAAAAAGATAAAATGATAAAAAGGGGAAAAAAACCCCACAAGATACTATCAAAAAAGTTAAAACACACACACACAAATGAGAGAGAGTATTTATTAAAGAAATTAAATATCTAATAAGGGTTATGTATATGCAGAATACGTAAAGAATCCACATAACAACAAAAAGACAAATCAAATATTGAAGAAACATACTTGTTCGTGAATTAATAGATTCAACAAAGTTAAGGTATCAATTTTCCCCTAAGTGACCTAGAGATTTAATGTGATTCCAATCAAAATCCAACTGGAAATTTTGTAAATATAGACAAGCTGATTCTAAAGTTTAAGTAGAAATGTAAAGGAATTAGAGTAATTAACTGGTGGTGGGAATGTAAAATGGGTAGTCCTTGAAAAGAAATTGTCAGTTTGAGCAAAAAGTTAAAAATGGAACTCCATTTGACCCAGTGTCCCCACTTCTAGGACTATATCCCAAGAAACCATAAACACCTATCATAAAGGATATATGCACCACTTTTTTGCATATTTAATGCATTTGCATATGCATTAAATATGCATCACAAATTTACAATAGCTAAGATTTGGAAACAGCCTAAATGCCCATCAGCAGATGAATGGATTAAAAAACATCTACACCATCTACACAATGGAATACTCTACTTCTATAAGAAATAAAATAAAAAAGGAACTTTTACCATTTGAAACAGCATGGATAGAATTGGTGAGCATTATGCTAAGTGAAATAAGCCAGTTGGAGAAAGATAAATATCACATGATCTCACTCATATGTGGGATATAATGATCAACATAATTTGATGAACAAAAATAGATCCAGAGACAAATGGTAGGGGAGGTTGGGATTGGGCAATTAGAGAGCAACCAAATGGTGTGTATGCATGTATATTAACATAACCAATGGACATAGACACTGAGGCGGTGGGGGTTTGTCCAGGGTGGGAATAGTTTGCGGAGGATGATCAATTGGGGAAAAAGGAGACACATATAAAACTTTAGACAATTAAAAAAAAGAGATTGTCAGTTACTTAAAAAGTTGAACATAAACTTACTATACAACCTGACAATTCCATGCCTAAGTATCTCTACCAAAGAGAAATAACATATGTCCATGAAGAAAGTTAAATGCAAATGTTCTTAGCAGCATTATACATTATAGCCCCAACTGGCAACAATCCAACTATTCATCAAGTTCTGAATTGCTAAACAAAATGTGGAATATCCATAGAATGAATACCACTCAGCAATAAAAATGAACAAACTGATACACATTAGAATATGAATGAACCTTAATAGCCTTTTGCTACGTGAAAGAAACCAGATGCAAAAGAACAAATATTTTATGATTCTATTTATATGAAATGTCCTGAAAAGGCAAATTAAGTGGTTTCCTGGGGCTGAGTGTAGTATACTATTCTTTCCTCTTTTGTTTATGTTTGAAATTAGGAATACTGACATACACAAATAGAAGTATATCCCATGCTCATAAGTAGCCCTTTAAATAGTTAACTTGGTTACATACACTTCCAAGAAGTCTCAGTTTGGGTCTGTTTTCCTAAACATTTTGATGTTTGCAAGATAATTTACATAATATGATATTAACAGCAGCAGAAGTTCCTAAGGAAATCTTAGATTCTACTAATGGATGAATCTTGGCAGGTTCTTGCCTACAAAAGCTTGCCAACCAGGGACCGTTACGCTATTTGAGATTCTCTCACTAGGCTGAAGTTGTGGCAAACAGCTTCAGCATTTTAACACCCTCTCCTAACTAGATTAAACTCTTCCGAACTGTATTTTTTCTGAGAGTGAACATTTTTGGAGTTTTTGCATTTAAGGTGGTCCCTATTCTTCTAGAGACAAACTAAAATAGTATAAAGGTGATGGAATTAGGATTCAGAATTGGGTTAGATCCAGTTCCAAAGCTTACCAGTTGTTTGAGATTCAGAAAAGTGTTTAATTTTTTCTCCATCTAGAACACGTATAATAAATCTGATCTTGCAATACTACTATGATTACTAAAATAGATAAGGTATATACACTGAGTGCCCAGACTATTATGATCTTTGAACGCATAATAATATGGCCACTCAGTATATATTTTAGAGGCCCAGTGCATGAATTTGTGCATGGGAGGGTTCTCGCCAGCCTGGCCAGGGGGAGAGTTCACGGGTGGTTGACTGGCCTGTCTGCTGGTCGAACTCCTGATCTAGGGCACTATTTGCATATTAGCCTTTTATGATATAGGATATACACTGAGTGGCCAAATTATTATGCATTCAGAGATCATAATAATCTGGCCACTCAATGTAAAACACCTAACCTGGCACATAGTAGGTATTGAATAAATGATAGCTATCATATTATTTTTTTAATGAGAGGATATCCTATATAATAGTATATAATAAAGAGTTAATATGCTAATTACACCGAACAACAGAACGACCATCTGGATGATCTTCTGGATAAAGCTGGGTCTTTGAGGGCTGTCCAAAGCTGTAAGGGGCTGTGAGAGCCGACTGAGGCTGTGAGGGGCTGTGAGGGCCAAGCCCTCCCTTGCATGAATTTTGTGCATCAGGCCTCTAGTCTCATAACAAAATATAGTAGCTATTGTTTCAATCTTAATAGAGTGTATAAGATGCCCTCATATTTTCAAATCCAACTTTACTGATGAGGATGCTCTAAGTCAAGGACAAGTATGCCCAAATTTAGAAATGGAATCTGGTCTAGAATCTTTGTCTCCTCCTTTAATCAGATACCTTGGGTTTGGTTTCTAGCCACTTAAGCTCTTTACATTTATTTTCTCCATCTGTGAAATAGGAATAATATTAGCTTTCTCAAAAGTTTCTTGTGATGATTAAGTGAAATAAAGTACACCAAAGCCTTAGAATATAAAAATCCAATAAATGTTAATTATAGGCATTATATTTTCTTAATTCTAAGCTATACTCTCTCTAAAATTAGTGGCTTAAAATCAAAATGTATGTTAATTTTAGTCGTGTCTTTTCCCACAGAAAGTTATTATAAATTCCCATTTATATAACTCATGTTACTTAGACTCAAGAAAATATTAAATTATGAGTTTGACTGGGTTCTATTTCCTCCACTTTAATATATCCAAAAAGTTATTAAGATCATAAGATGAGTTGAAGTCTGGGACCATTCTTGCTCATGTTTGCAATCCCACTATGTAAAAACTGTAGGTATGTTCAATAAGTATATATAGAAAGACAGAAGGGAAAAAGGAAGGGAGGGAGAGAGGAAGAAAGGGAGAAATTTAAGAGTGAAAAGGTAAAGAAAGATAATACATTGGGAAAAACAAATGATCAGATATCAAAAAGAATTCAGTTCAAGTCTTAGAATCCCCACATATTGTTAAATGATATTAGATAACATATAAACCAATTTTTTTTAACCTTTAGACAGAAATAATGATACCTACATAGCAGGGTCACATTGAAGAATAAATGATGTGAGGACTGTGACAGGCTTACATACTCAACCATTTACTTTATATCTGTTTAAATGACTGTCTTGAAATTAGTATTGCCCAAAGATGAAACTCTTTATTCAAGTCCCTAACTCAAAAATAGCATCTCCAGCCATTTATTATTCAAAATATATCTAATATATTTACAAATGTTCTCAGCTGTGCTGTGTGTGTGTGTGTGTGTGTGTGTGTGTGTGTGTGTGTTCTATATAATAAAAGGCTAAAATGCAAACCGACCAAATGACAGAATGACTGGTTGCTATGATGTGCATTGACCATCAGGGGGCAGACGCTCAATGCAGGAGCTGCCCCCTGGTGGTCAGTGTGCTCCCACAGAGGGAATGCCACTCATCCAGAAGCTGGGCTCTCAGCAGAAACCTCCCTCCACATCAGTTGGACATCCCCCTCAGGTGGACATCTCCGAGGGCTCCTGGACTGCAAGAAGGCACAGGCTTGGGCTGAGGGACACCCTCCCCCTGAGTGCACGAATTTTGTGTACTGGGCCTCGAGATTTATATATATATATATATATATATATATATATATATATATATATATATATATATATATATATAAAAATCTCCCCAAATCCTGGCATTTTTCACTACCTCTACTGCTATCCACATAGTCCTGACCCCATCCAACTCTTGGCTGTCCTCATACCAGATATCCTTTTTTTTTTAATTTTTTAATATATATATATTTTTTTATTTCAGAGAGGAAGGGAGAGGGAGGTATAAAACATCAATAATGAGAGAAAATCATTGATTGGCTGACTCCTGCATGCCCCCACACTGGGGATCAAGCACACAACATGGGCAGGTGTTCCAATGGAGAAAACATGACCTCCTGGTTCATAAGGTGACACTCAACCACTGAACCATGACGGCCAGGTGCATACCAGATATCCCTCCTTCTACTCCTGCCTCTTTTCACTTCAACTCCACAGAGCAGCAGGAGTGGTTCTTTCAAAATGATTGAATTAAAATGTAAATCAGACCCAGTAATTTCTCTGATCTAAATGTTAATTGACTTTATAACTTGATTAGAATAAAACCCAGAGTTCTTAAAGAGGCCTGTTGACCCTCCACACACACACACACATATGCCTCCTTGCCGTCCCTCTGTCTGCCCCTTGCCCTGTGATTCCCACGGCTAGAGTGGATAAATATTGTTGAAACCTGAAACATATAATTATGGCAGTGAAGTGCTCTGGTAGAAAAACAAATACGACCACAAATAGAAAATTAGGTTAATATTTATTTAGAATGAGATCAGAAATTACAGCAAATTATTGGAGAGCTCTGGAGATTACTTTGGCGCAACTGCTCACTTTCTTTGGAGATATCTCCCGCGTCTTAACAAAAGTGCTTACCCAGAAATGCTTCTGATGGCAAACCAGCTTCCCCTCCGCATAAGAGCCCTTCACAGTGCCCAGCAACTCCCATCACTCGGAGACCATACACATGGAAGTCCCAAAGCTTAAGCTTCACTTGCTTCTCAATAACTCCGTGGCTCACTCTTTCAAGTCTTGGCAGAAAAGTCACATCCCATCTCACTTAACATCTTCCCACCCTTCCTTCCATTTTCTCATGATTCTACCACATTTTGACAGCATCTGAGATGTTATGTGTTTGTTTGTTTTTATTGTCTACAGCACATGTGTCAAACACAAGGCCCGCGGGCCAAATCCAGCCCGCCAGGCCTTGCAATGTGGCCTGCACCGCGCTGTCATCACTGCACTCCGCTGTCAGTTTATGACATTGTCAGTTTATGACTGTTCAGTAAACCATTCGGCCCGCGATTTAGGATGGATTTTAGATTTTGGCCCCTTCTCTGATTGAGTTTGACACTCCTAGTCTACAGCCATACTGCCCTTCAGCTTATCATATTTCAGCTTAAACTAATTACAGGCCTGAAGTCCTTTTCCTTTTGTGGTATCTGTCATACAAGCCTACACACAAAAATGATATCTTCACAAATGTGTTTATTTCTGAGACTTTGAAATAAATTAAGCTTGACATTGTAAGCAAAATAATTGCAAATTTAATAAAATCTCTTTAAGGCAGATCATCTTAGCAGTCATCTGATATCCTTTTCACACCGTAGAAGTATTGTGATTGAAACTGAAGACATTGTGGTGATTGAAACTGCACTGATTACATTTCAGTTTCTTAATAAGCTACTAAATTTAGTAAATTAGTTAATATACTTACAGAATAATTAATAAATATAATCCAGAAACCATGGTAAACTTAAAAGTGATCAGTGTGGGAGGAAAAATAAAAATACTACTTCTTTTCAAAATCTCTATCAGTTAGAAAAGAGTTCACAGCACATTTCTAAACCATAGAATAATCATAGCTTGAGCAATTGATAATACAAGAAATCAATAAATTCTTACTCATGATGCTTCATTGTTATAATATAATAAAGCAAATTGCTGTTATAATTGTTTATCTTTATCACTTATCCCACTTCCCTGTGGATAACCCATGAATAGCTGCACACATTTAGCAGATGTGAAAAAAATAGTTGTTATTAGGGCATACTGCTGATTTGAATACTCAATGAATGCCTTCAAGATTTGGATTAACCATAATTATCTCAGTATGCCTGTCTTGGGATTCATCAGGTTTCTGTGCTTCAAGCATCCTGATGTCCATTGTGTATAAATCCATTTGCTATTTTCTGGGAAAGCACTTCTCTGATGCCCACATATTCTTATCAAGGCCAATCTACCAGATTCCCTACAGTTCTGGACCCCCCAAGACTCATACATCTAAGCAATGACTACAGAAACTTTACTCATATAAACTTTCCCTTATTATAATCCATTTACACTATTAACCAGATGTCTGGTTGCTTCGAAGAGAGGGTGAGAGACTAATTGAAGACCAGAAATTTAGTTGAGAAATCTGTAAAGAAGCTCAACAACGAGGCTCATCCTGTATTCTTTTCTCCTTCTTTTCCAGATAATAGCGGTTGTTGCTGAACTGGCTCAAATTCAAAGGAGTAGGCATTCGCACTTGCAGCTCATTCAAGGATCTTAGCCTGAATCCCTCTTCGGGATTTAGCAGGGTGCATCTCTGCACTATCCTTAGCAGGGAGGATTTCAAATGCCCCTCTTGCATTCTGGATTTAGTCCTTTCTGCCTTGACTGCTCCAGTACTTTATATGTTTTCACTGGATACACGGAAAAGGCCTCCAGACTGTCCACATGCAAATCAAAGGAAGATCTGGATTCTATCTACCAAGCTTTGATCATAACTCTAAAATATAGAGGTCTCTATCTATCCTCAAAATGTCAAAATTGGATGACTGACCAAACAAACTTCCAGACATGGGATTGAAATTCTCACATCTGGCATCACATGTATTTGCTTTAAATCAGTGAACAACTATTATGGGGTGAACACAGTATTTCCCCCTCCCCAAAATTTATGTTTACCCAGCCACAATATGACCTTACTTGGAAATAGGGCCTTTGCAGATGTAATTGGTTAAGATGAGGGCAAACTGGATTAGAGTAGGTCCTAAGTCCAATGACTGGTGTCTTTATAAGGGGAGAAAACACAGAGAGAGACTCAAAGAACGCCATGTGGAAACGGAGGCAGAGATTCAAGTCTGTAAGCCAAGGAATGCCATAGAGAGCTGGTAACTACCGAAAGCAAAGGCATATTCTTCCCCAGAGTCTTGAGAGGCAGCACACCCAGCCCACACTTTGATTGCATACCTCTAGTCTCCAGAACTGGGAGAGAATGAATTTCTGTTGCATTAAGCACCCACCGTGTGTGGTGATGTGTTATGGCAGCCCTAGGACACTCATAGAGCAACACACACAGAGGAATCCAGAGCAGTTCCCAGGAGGAGTTTTCTTTGAAAATGGAGTATGAAAAGCAAAAATAATCCACAGGCTACATCCTCATCAAATGGAAACGGTTGTCTTCTCCCTGGAATTGTTACATTATCAACATTCCACTCCACGGGGAGAGGTTCTAGATAAAATTTGAACTCAGAGCAATGCTTGTCTTCAAATAACTTTCTTATCTCTCTGACCTTATTTCATTTAAAGAAAACTGGGTTGTGCTGCTCATTATTATTTTTCAAACGGAGACAACTCTTTATTTGTCTTCAGGTTCTGTTTTCAGCTTAAGCAACAGCCTGTGGTTGTGAGGCTGCAGTTTTGTGTGCGCACATTGTGTGCTCCAGCAGGCCTGGTGGTTGTTGCTAAGGGTTGTAATTCCCTGGGTGATGCCGCAGAACGTGCCAGACAATCTAGAATTAACCAAAGTGAAATAAACCACAGAAGGAACAATCCTCCTTAAAAAAAAAAAAAAAAAAAAAAAAAAAAAAAAGGAGGTGGAAAAACTTGAGGGCAATAATTAAGTCGAATTTGCAAGTTTGTTTACGTATCAATTAGACAGCGTGAAATTGAGTGCTGCTGGCCAAAGGTTACGGAATTTTTATCCAATTTGTTACTTGCTGTTGGCAGCAAACAGGAAAAAAAACAAAGACAGAAATTTAGCGTGGGAGACCCTCCCTGCATATCTGCCCAGGGAAGTTTGCTCACAGGATAACGGCCCTGTCCCAACGCTCTGCCCATCCTGCATCAGCACCCGGAGCACAGCCACAACCTCTGCGGGCTGTTTTAGCCACAGAAGATGGACACAACTGGTTCTGGCCTTGGCTTCTACCAAAGACAGAAAGGGGGAGAAATATGTTGTTTTTATTCATGCCAACTGTTTTTCATGCCAGAGTATGGAATGAAGCTTCCAAAGGAAAAAAATAACAAAACAAACAAACAAACAAAAAAACCATGAATCAAGAGTAAAAACCAACTTATGGCTAACAAGGAGTATCAGAATGCGAGAGGGTGCAGGCCAGACTGAGGGAACCTCAGCACTGGGACTCTAGGGTGTGTGTGTGTGTGTGTGTGTGTGTGTGTGTGTGTGTGAGTGTGTGTGTGAGTGTGTGTGTGAGTGTGTGTGTGTGTGTGAGTGTGAGTGTGAGTGTGTGTGAGTGTATGTATGTGAATGTATGTGTCTGTGAGTGTGTGTGTGTGAGAGTGTGTGAGAGTGTATGTGTGTGTATGTGTGTATGTGTGTGAGTGCATGTGTGTGTGAGTGTGTGTGTGTGTGTCTGTGTGAGTGTGTGAGTGTGTGTGTGTGTGTGTGTGTGTGTGTGTGTGTATTTTCTTTTTAAGTGCCAAGGCTGGTCCGTTCTCTGTGCTTACCTCTCACATTCCCTTTTTCTTAGTCCTTCCTAAAAACAGAGCTATGGTTTCTTGCTAAACTTCTCTTGGAGAAGGAGGGCAATAGGGGCTGGTTTTATCATAGTTAGCCATAATTCAAGGATAGTAGAAAAAAATGTGGGTTTTCTTGCTGCACATTGACAGTGATTCAGGTCTTGGGTGGGTGTTGTTTTTCAGAAGGTCTGTTTGTTAGTTTTTCAGACACCTGTCTACTTTGCTCAGTGTGGTAGATTGAATACTGGCTCCCCCCAAAATGCGCATGTCCTTATCCCCAGAACCTAAGCATGTGGTACCATACCTGGCAAAAGAGAATTTGCAGATGTGATTAAGAGTCTTAAATTGGAGAGCTTATTCTGGGTTACCCAAGGGGGCCCAATGTAATTGCAAGAGTCCTTGGGGAGGCGATTAATTACCATATCCTAAAGCCCCAGTTATGCAAAGACACTTTTATCAGGAAAAATATTCCAAGGCTTAGAGGTTATCCCTCAGAACCTAATTATGGGCCAGCCCTTTCTTTGGAACGTGCAGGGTTTGAACATCCCAACTTCTTTACTGCACAGACCACCACCAGTACTCCTGTTGGTCTGAGCATCTACATTTAGTTTAGCATTTATATAACTGATACACCAATAGTATCCCTCCAAATATGCCTAACATTTGGAAGAGCTAGTTAAAACACACACACACACACACACACACACACACACACACACACACACACACTAATATATCCTATAATGCCATCACATAAATTGCCTACCTTTTTCTATTTATTCATTTGATTACTATTTTCCCCTTTTGATCTATCACTAGTTATACCTTATGATAAACATGTAGCTAACTATTCAGTATAGAATTATACTGATGATTAGATAAATTCAATTCTTCCTCAGGCCAGTCATTTTTCATTGGTGTCACATCCTGAGAAGGATTAAAATCAATCTTCTAATACATTTGATCATCAATATCAGTACTGTCATATGGATGAGGATTGAAGGACAGAGTTGCAGTACTGGAAGGAGCCAGCTGAAAAGATAGGGCAGGTGAACAGGGAGGATGCTTGAGCCTGAAACTGTGGAAAGGTGATGCAAAGTTTATATTATGGTCGTGCAAGTGAGCAGCTAAAATAACGCGGAGAGGAATTGAAGTAAATCATCACCATTTCTATTCTTTGCCGAGAAGATAATAATATTTAGGTGGATATTAAAATCATCAAGAATCAAGGTAGGAATAGTATTGAAAAAAATTGGCAAATGATCAGGATCTATTAATAATCTTGGGGAAATAAGGGTGAGTGAATTAAGTGATGGGAGAGTGACGTGGGAGACGGCAGACAGTCGAAAGCAGGAGGGACAATGGGTGCTACAGTATGATAGGTTAGTCAAAGCAAGGGAATTTTAATAGGGAGGAGGGTCTCACTGTGACAACAACAACAACAACAAAAATGACAGGCATACATATTCCACCCCCAGGGCCAGTGATATGAGGGCAGAGGGGGTGAAGGGGCAAGTTTCTGGGCACAGTGTGATTTTAAAAGATTATAGGTAGAATTATAAAAACAACAAATTTAAAAAGAAAACAAGTCCCCAACCGGTTTGGCTCAGTGGATAGAGCATCAGCCTGCGGACTGAAGGGTCAATGTAAAAGGTATCAGTTCTTATTCTAAACCATAGAATCATTTTTTTTTTCCTCTGGACATAAAAATCTCAATACAGCTACTCAACTGAAAAGCAATCAGAGCATCAAAAAACTGGGCAATAAGAAACCTAAATTGTATTCTCCACTTTGGCACTGGATTTATGTTGGACTTCCTTAGGTCCTTTGTATATCTACATCTCACTTTATCCAACTGGGACAAAAATATGTACAGCTGACAAGGTCAAAGCATTCAAATAAATGCCAGTGCATGATCACAAAGCATTATTAATGCACCTTGCATGGTGTGTTGCATTGTTGTTTTCTTTTTTATTGAATGTATTGAAGTGACTTTGGTTAATAAAATTACATAGGTTTCAGGGGCACAATTCTATAATACATCACCTGTATATTGTACTGTGTGTCCACCACCCTAAATTTCCGTCCATCACCATTTAGCCCTCCTTTAACATTGTTGCTTTCTTAAACTAATTACTATTTGGTATGTTGATCACAAAGAGCACTGTAAAGAGTTCGTTTGTACTAGCATTTCATAAACCTATCAATTACCTCCTGTTACACTCCCAGAAGGATTGGCACCCATCAGATGAGGCAGTATAGCATGATAATTAACAATGCAGGCTATGCTGGGCTTGGTTCCTGACCCATACACAGAGAATAATGCTACTTCTTGGAATTGCGATGATTAAGTATGGTTATAGGCATAAAACACTTGGCATAGTACCTGTTAGACCCAATAAAAGTTGGCTGTTTTCATTATTTTACACAACCACTATATTCTTTGATATTTTATTGGACCATTGACCTATTCCATCAGAGTCTGGATTTTGAGGGTAATAGTTATGAATTGTCTCCCCTGTACTACTTTTCCAGAAAACTGCCACTCCTCCCCAATCCATCTGTCTTCATTTCTATTCTTTGCAGAAAAGATAATAATACTATTAACGTTCAGGCTTACTGTAAGGATTGGAATAATGTTCCTAAAATGTCTAGGATGTAGTAGATGCCCAATGAATGGCACTTAGTATTAGCATGTCTATTAGGAAGCCCTCTAAATGCCTTGGGTAAAAAACACAAGTCTGAAAATTAGGGGTTATATTTATCAACTTAATCCACCATTCTCTCAGTCCATGGGAAGGTAGGAAGAAAGGTACTAATATATTTTTTAGAGACAAATGCTCCTTCATTTTAGCCCATTAGCAAGTTAGGCCTAGCTCTTACAAAAATCCATATTCAGGGGTTATAATGCTAGACACTTGCTGCCGATGTTCCTTGTGTTCATCAGTGCAAGGTACCTGAAATCTGAGTTTTAATGCCTCATAGAATTTAGCCTCAGGGAGCCAGAAATTGCTGGACCTGGTTCCCTATAAAGTGCTACTGCATTCAAATAGACTCGCTGCTCTGCATTGCCTTGGCTCCCAATAAAATGAATCTTTTCAAAAACCCATTGCACGCAGAAGATTAGCCACATTCTGAAGTCACCTTCCAGTTAGGTACATACCTTTACTTTTTGATACCATTTCCGCATACAGATGGTACCATTATGGAAACCCCCCTACCAGGAACTGTGACCCCAGAATATGCTCCACACAGTGTCATTTTCTGGTTGAAAGTTCCTTTGAAGCAGTTTGTGTGACAAAGCAGAAGGGACTTCAGATTGTGCGCTAGGATACAAGGATTTGGGCCCAGCTGAGCTATTAACTCATGGTGTGCCGATATACATGTCCTTTGATGGTCCTAACCCCCAACCCAGTGCCTAATTTTCTGTTTCCAATCAAATAAAGGGGTCAGACAACCAGTGATGACAAATGGACCTCATCTCACCACACTAATCAGCTGCTGTACATGGTAACTGGTTTTTTTTAAATATATCTTTGTATTGATTTCAGAGAGGAAGGGAGAGGAAGAAAGAGAAATATCAATGGCCAGAGAGAATCACTGATCAGCTGCCTCCAGCACACACACACACACCCTGCCCCCACTGGGGATGGACCCCACAACCTGGGCATGTGTTCTGACAGGCAATTGAACCGTGACCTCCTGGTTCCTAGGTCAACACTCAACCACTGAGCCATCACACCAACAGGGCACAATAATTGGTTTAAGAGGAGAGTGTGTGTATCCCAATTTGGGGAATCATGCTTTCATTCAGTCTTTTTAAAATATTTGCCCACATTTCCCACATTTTTTATTGGATATTATATTTATAATCCCATATACACACCAAAAACATTATTCAGAGAGACATATTCAGTTTGGCTAGCAAGTGTATCCTTCAAGATACATACCGTCTCCCCTCCACTCCCTCTTTATACACATTTATATACCTTCTGATTGTTATTTCTCAGAGAAAGCTGCTCTCTTCTAACTGTCTCCCTGAGAGGTTCACTCATATTCCTTAGAGCAATGCTCTGTTATTAATGAGTCTGGGGCACACACTCAGACGAGGGTTCTTAAAGCGCAAGGTCTATGTTGTGATAAAGTTGGTCTGTCCCAGAGTGCACCGTTGTGGGAATGAGTATTAGAGAAGGAATGGGTGGGTAAGGGGGTAAGTGAGTAGATGAGTGAATACTGCCTTTATGTCTCTCATGGGTGGGACACTCAATCACCAGTCAATTAGATTCATTATATTTTACTCAGTATACCGAACAAAATGTCCTTTCCTGTCTCCTAAAATTCGAGTTGTACATTCAGAGAAAGCATTCGGAAACATTGGCTACACACGATTTATTTCGTTAGGTACTGTTACACAGCCCGTTTTCTTCACTTCTCCAAATCTACCAAAGGGGATGTGTACCTTTTATTTCTGACATCCAGACCATACAGTTTGATCTTTCCCATGATGAAGAGAGTCTGATGGTAGTGATGGATAAAGACCATGTGATAATAAGGTATTTCCCACCAAAATACTGAATCTCTTGAAATTAAAATTTATTTCCATTAGCTTGACCGGTTTGGCTCAGTGGATAGAGCATGGGCATGTGGACTGAAAGATCCCAGGTTCGATTCTGGTCAAGGGCATGTGCCTGGGTTGTGGGTACATCCCCAGTAGGAGGTGTGCAGGAGGCAGCTGATTGATGTTTCTCTCTCATCAATGTTTCTAACTCTATCCCTCTCTCTTCCTCTCTGTAAAAAAATCAATAAAATGTGTTTTTTATATTAAAATTTTTTTTAATTTATTTCCATTATATTTTCTTTTATTCTTTCTAATGTTCACTAGTTTCAATTTCTCCAAGTATAATTACTTTCCCAACATACAATGGGTACTACCATTCATCAAACATAAGTAGCTTAAAGAAGCCTTAACACTCTCTTTGTGGCAATCACCCCAACGTGAGAGAAATGGCCCAGAGCAGATTATCCTGTGTGTCTTGCTCCTTTGTAGGCCTTACTTTGTTTTTAAACTGCCCAAATGTCTGTTTTCTTTTTTCTAGTCAAAAGTACATCAAAGAAGAATCAATCAAGGGGCAAAAGGGGCCAAATTTTTTCCACATTTTCCTCAGGCAAGGTTTTTAATGTTTCGTTTGCTGAAATGTTGCTTCACTATTCGCCTTTTTTGGAATTTGTTTGATTGATTTATATAGCTTCAGTAGAGCTAAAGGGTCATAAACGTGCATGTAAGAGACCCCAAAGAGATTTCCACTGAGGTATACCAGAGCTTGATTAAGGGTCGGCCAGTCAGGCAGCCAACTGGGGCACCAATCAATAAGAGGCATAAAAACATCACTGGAAATGTAATTAAATGGAGACACTTGCATTTACCAGAAGTCTTCTCCTGGAGACTGACTATAAGTAGCTGGGGGAAAATCTGCTAAGCCACTTGGGATGGGACTTGAGACCTCCAGGTGGCACACCTCAGAAACCTAAGGATGCAGGACTTCAGATGTGTGCAGTTGGTTGTATGCTTTTGTTTGGCTAAGTGTGGCATGAAAGTTTGGGTCACAGAGGACCACAAAGGAGAGGATAAGAGCCACCACCAGAGAATCTCTTTCTCTCCCTACCCTCAGACCTTCTCTGCCGTCTCTCTAAATCACTACTGACTTCATGAAATTACCATTTCTGCAGGACATCAAATTATTGACTGACCAATGGGACTAATGTGTCCTGCTTATGGGAATATCCATGGGCAGATGGCTCTAAGCCTCAAAGGATTAGCAAACTGTAGAAGGGTGGACTAGGGAACATTATTCTTCAAGGTCTAGAGAAATGTTAAGAATGCTTCCTAGCTGCCCAAACCGGTTTGGCTCAGTGGTAGAGCATTGGTCTGTGGATTGAGGGGTCCCAGGTTCGATTCTGGTCAAGGGCATGTACATTGGTTGTGGGCACATCCCCAGTTGGGGGTGTGCAGGAGGCAGCTGGTTAATGTTTCTCTCTCATTGATGTTTCTAGCTCTCTATCCTTCTCCCTGCCTCTCTATAAAAAATCAATAAAGTATTTTTTTAAAAAAAAGAAAGAAAGAATGCTTTCTAGCTGTAGGAGCACACTTCCAGGAACTAGGCTATTCAAAGACCAAAAGTGACATGACCATGGGTTCTGCACAGGGCCACAGCGCGGCAGCCTCAGGACCTTTGGTTTTCACGGTGTGACCCATAGTGAACAGAGAGATGCCCCACGTGGGGCTGCCTTCTGACCCATGCATCTGAGAAGACTGAAGGTGGCCTTTTAATATTGAACAGAGGCTAAGCAACTTGCACCTGGTCCCATGCATGGCATTTCCTGGCTGTCTGGTCTACTGCATCGTTAAGGTTGCTCACCATAAAGAGATAAAGCACTCTAACAGGAAACTTTGAAAGAACAGCATCTTCAACTTGGTGTTTTTTCTATTCACTGGAAATTATCAAAGCCCTAAGGGACATATGAGCCTTTTAGTCTTCTGGGGATTCTTAATTCTATCCCTGGACCTGGTTAGCAATGCATTCTGATCTCATTAACTAAACCTTCAAAGAAATAACTTTGCTGATTAAAGCTTGAATGTTATAACTTCATGAAGTCTTGTTCTACACCCTCCCTCCCTGCTTTGTTCCCCTTGGCTGCCAGGAAGACCTGATCCTGATTTAATTTTCAAGTGCTGGATTAACACCCGACCTACATTTTGGCACATATATTTCTCTGCACCTGTATAGTTTATGTTCGCAATAATCTATTGTAATGTCTTTACATTGTAATTTTGTAACATCACTAAAATTTCAAATTTAATATCCCCATAAAATCACAAATTGCCTGGAATGGACTAGAGAGCATAATGCTAAGCGAAATAAACCAGTTGGAGAAAGATAAATAACCACATGATCCCACTCATTTGTTGAACATAATGAACAACATGAACAAAATTAGAACCAGAATCATAGAAGCATCAAACAGACTTTTTAACCTATGAGGGAAGAAGGGGTGTGAGAGGATAAGGCATCAACCAAAGGACTTGTATGCATGCATATGAGCAAAACCAATGGACACAAACTGGGGTGAGGCTGAGGGCATGTAATAGGGGATGGGGGCAGGCGGGGAGATGTCAAGTGGGGGGAAAGGAGACATATGTAGTACTTTAAACAATAAATAATTTAAAGGTTTAAAAAATCACAAATTTATCCTGTTTAACCAAACCTTCCTAAGTCATCACTCAAACATATGACTAAATTAAATTCCATGGAATAAAATCTTTGTGGTAGGGTCATTTGACATCACAAAGCAAAACACAATTTTTTAAAGTCACAGGTGAGACTATTTATTACTCCAGATCGCCATTGTCTGTGTAAATATAATGTTTGTGGAGCACTTATTTACACCAGGTTGCTGCAGACACAGAGTTGAATAATATGCCTTCTGTGCTTTCAAGAATTTGCTATCCATGAAGGCATTTATACGTGACTGCTTTCACACAGCTTATGCCTTTTGATTTGACAGACCAAATAAACAATGTAATATGAACTTACAAATAGGTATTAGCTATTTTCTTTAATTGGATTGGACTGGATTGATTGGACGGTACAATAATTGCACCTTTTACATTTTTGTTATAATTACTTTCTTGGCCTGTACTGAATAGAGCCCAACCACCAGTAGAGTAGCAGTAAATGCAGAATGTACTTCAAATTGATTAAAGATATGTAATTGCCACTTACAGGAAAGCAGAGGTCTTTGTAACTACAAATGTCGGTAAGTGTGTAACCACCAATCACTCACATTATCTAAATTATGAAGCTTAGGAACAGGGTAATGTACAAGGATGGCCGAAACACTTGATCTGCTGCAAATTCAGTAAGACAGAGGTCAATCTAATAAATGTATCCAAGAATATAAGTATGGATTATTCTTCTCCCATGAAGGGTTTTATTGTCCTAAAGTCATAGCCTATTAATGTCAAACATTGTCCTATAAATGAGTAACTGGACATTGATGACTTGTATCTCTTATATTAAAATCCATGTGTAAATATCATTCATACAAAAGTGCAAAATGTCTTCAGATATGATGACCAGAGACATGCATTATTTCAATGAAAATAATACAAAATGTCCAAAATGACCACACCGTACATCCTCATAATACACGTTAACTTTTTCTTTGGAAAGACCACCAAATCCAGCAATTACAATTTTGGGGGAAGACCTTCTATGTTCCTTCCCAATTGATTTAAGTATCCCTTTGACAGCATCCCTAGTAGATGGTTATCTAATGTATTCTAAAATAAGTCATGGTGGGAAGCTCAGAACTTTTAAAGTAAACTTTTATGTAACTTAGCTCCCAAAATCTTTCATTCTTCTCAAATTGCAGTGAGATATTTGGAATTTAGAACCAGAAAAATCTGGATGTGAATCTCATACTAGTGGTGTGATCCTAGGCACAATTCTTAGCTCTGTAAGTCTGTTTTCCATTCCGTGAATGGAGATAATAATAGCACTTAATAGAATTGCTGTGAGAATTAAATAGAGAGAGTATATAAAGCACGGAACAATGAATGAAACTTTATGAATTTTTTAAAATTTTGTTGTTTAAGGTATTACAAATAGTAGTACATATGTCTCATTTTCCCCTCCCACTGACCTTGCTCTGGCTACCCTACCACCTGGCACTTGTCCCCCTGCCCCCAGTGTCTTGTGTCTATTAATTGTGCTTATATGCATGCATATAAGTCCTTTGCTTGATCTCTTACCCCCCTAACCCTCCCCTATGACTTAATTCTTAATATCAATTCTTATTATAAAAGTGTTTGTTTGTTGTTCTTATATTATGTGACTACTCTTGAGCATTATCTCTATTGACCACACCTTCCTTCTTGAGACTTTCCCTTGCCTTGTTTTCCACTATATTGCTGCAGGTGAGAAAATTTTTTTCCTCTGCCCATTCAGGTTCTCAACTAGCGCTCTGTAACTAAAGACAGATTAACAAGAGAAGGGCACACAAATGTATTTACTCTAAGTTTAGATGACATGGGGGTCCTCTGAAGGAAATGAAGACCCAAAGATGTGGCAAAACTTTAGTGCTTACATATTAGATTGAACAAAGAGAAGCAAATGTGGAAAAGTAACTAAAGTATATGAAGAGACCACATGAAGATGAGAATTATTTTAACAAAATCTATTTGTACAAAATTATCTCAGCCTTGACTCCCCATCTCTGGTGATATGAATGATCCTTTCCTCCTGGCATAGAAAAACCATCTTTCACATGGAAGTTACATCTCCTTGCTTTCAGGGAGAAAAAGGAGAGGTCAGTGTGTCCTTATTGCACCTGCTGACTTTAAAGGGACTTTAGCTCAAGAATTATCCGTATGCAGAAGTGGCATATTTTTAAGATGGCATAGTCTACTATCCTTCCTTGTTCTCTCGTGGTTTCCCACCTATGCCCTTGAGTCTCCTATCTCTCTTTCTTTTGTCAGTTTCTTGTTCTCCACTAACCACACAAATTTCTCACACAAAAAAATGACCATGATGGAAATAAAATATTTACATCAGCAGAAACTCCATCCCTGCTCCTGTAAGAAGTGAGGATTCTTACTTGCTGGGTCAACTCCTGTTACTTCTTTTTATATACAGAAGCAAAATAAGGAAAAAAGAAAATAAATATCTAAAGAATTGAGATAGTCTAGCCCAGCCAGTGTGGCTTAGTAGTTGACTGTTGACCCGTGAACCAAGAGGTCGCTGATTTGATTCCCCATCAGGGCACATATCTAGGTTACAGGATTGATCCCCATTAGAGGGTGTGCAGGAGGTAGCCAATTGATGATGTTTCTCTCTCATTGATGTTTCTATCTCTCTATCCCTCTCCCTTCTTCTCTCTCTAAAAAACAATCAATAAAAACATTTAAAAACAAAAATAATGAATTCAGTCTAAATTGATTTATAAGAAAAATAAATGAGTCAATGAAGGAAAAAAAATGGGTGAAAGCCTTGACTGACAATTGTACTGAGCTCTTTGTAACTTGAATCACTTTAATAATTAAATAAACTTCTTAGCATTTAAGAAAATAAAAATCAAAACATATATTGTGTACTTATTAATATGAGTATATGTATACACACATGTATGGTATGTATTGTATATGTATTGGTATATAAGCCAAGTTAAAGTGAAAACATCGCTTCCATACTCCACTAGTAGAAGCATAATTCTGAAAAGGAGTTTTAGTGATTG
Source organism: Pipistrellus hanaki (assembly GCF_964339955.1). NCBI lineage: Eukaryota > Metazoa > Chordata > Mammalia > Chiroptera > Vespertilionidae > Pipistrellus > Pipistrellus hanaki. Next base: position 10,620,566 of record NC_140514.1, read on the forward strand.
TATGAAGAGCCTTAACAGTCGTACTCTGCCTATGATTTCACTTCTAGAAAAGTACCCAGAAAATGTATAGATAATGATATGAATAGAAAAAAATTTAGGCACCCAAGAATAAGAGATTAAGTCCTCCTGACATGTGATATATCCATAGATAATCATTTACCTAATATGGCACTACTATAAAGGAATCTGGAGTAATATAGAAATTTATTTTCAAAATAGCATTAACTTTTTAAAAATACATTACCAAACCATATATCCAGATATGTAAAAACTGCATATATGTGTATTCATATTTTTAAAGACCTAAAGAAATAACACAAATGTTAGCTGTAATAGGAATCAAAGGAGATTTAGGGTTATTTCTCTTTTCTCTTTCTACATTTCTTTATAAGTCAATCTTTATAAACACTATCTAATAAAGCGGGGATATGCTAATTGACCCTCACACTGTCACAAAGATGGTGGCGCCCACAGCCAATAGGGAGGAAATATGCTAATTGACTGTCATGCATTCAAAGATAGTGGTGCCCACATCCACAAGATGGTGGTGCCCAGTCTCCTCAGCCCCCCTAGCCTCCCAGGGCCAGCCCAAGGCACAAGCAAGCCTCAGATGGCAGCTGCCCAGCTGCCCAGGGCTGCCTGAGGCTCAGGTAACCAGGGCCGGCCGAGGCTTGTGCTGCCGGCAGTGGCAGCAGCAGAGGTGTGATGGGGTGTTGCCTTCCCCTTATTGCCAGGTTGCCTCCCACCCCTGAGGACTCCCAGACTGTAATAGGGGCCAGGCCAGACTTAGGGACTCCCTCTTCAGTGCATGAATTTTCATGCACCAGACCTCTAGTTTATGTATAATTTTAATAGTCAGGAGTAATCATTCCTTGCAAAGAGAGCAGAGTGTCCTTTCCCCAGAACTCCTGCTTCTTCCACACCATACCTGTTAGCCCAGTGTTAACACCAGGTCCTGGACCTCTTTCCCTATGTTGCTCCCTCTGCCTTTTGAAAGCTGAAATTGTAAAATATTAATCAGATCTTCTGCTTTCAGCATGATAAAATTCTGAGCAGATATCCAGAGAGTTGAATTGTGTTTTTACTGGTGCATCTTGCAGTTTTGCCAGTTTTATAATCTCAGCCACATATGTACAATGCATAACTTCAACGTGGCTTTGTAGCCTGTGGACTATTCCCATAAGAATATCCCTCTGCTTTTCTTGCCTTCATCCTCACCCATCTTTTTCTAAGGAGCTCCACTTCTACATATCTGACTATTCACCTGAATACCTTCTTTACTTACTTCCTTACTACCCATAATACTATTCTCCCCCAACTATTACTGATTTGTTCATTGGTTCAGTTATTGAACTTAAATACAGTTTTCATTAGAAGGTATTCACATGCCAGGCACAAAGAGACAAAACACACACACACACACACACACACAAAAAAACAAACAAAAAAAAAAAAAAAAACAAAAAAAAAAACAAACAAACAAAAACAAAAAACCCTCTTGCCTAGTGGGAAGTTAAAGAAACAAGGAATCACAATGTTCTTGCATGATCACTTTAGTTTAAGCACCGAAGCCCTCTCCAACAAAGTCAGAAATGTAACAAGTCACATTTCAACTGACTTAAAAGAAAGGAGGAGTTGGAAAGGCACATGACGTCTCCAAACAATAAAGGAGAATATTTGAAACCAAGTAGGTCAAAGATGGTAGTAGAAACGGAGATGGATGCCCTAGCCTGTTTTTCTCAATGGTTAGAACATCAGCCCATGAAGGCTCTCATTTGAATCTGGTCAAGGGTACATATTTTGGTTGCAGGCTTCATCCCCAAACCAGGTTGGGGCATGTATGATAGACAACCAATCGATGTCTCTCTCTCAGATCAATGTTTCTCTCTCTGTCTCTCCCCCTCCCTTCCACTCTCTCTAAAAATCAATGGAGAAAAATATATCCTCCGATGAGGATTAACAACAACAACAACAAAAAAAAGAGTGAGAGAGAGAGAAATACAAGTGGAGGTGAAGAAAGTAGAGGAAAGGAAGCCCTGGGAGATAAGATTTGATAGCTCATAAAAGGCCAGCTCATATGTCTGGTATTTTTCCATTGTCCTATTCTAAACATTAATCCCATTAAATTAAACCAGTAGTTGCTTAACTTAGCATCCTGCTCTGTGGGTATGATCTCATTTTAGGATTTCTCCTCTATTTCAGGACTTAATTTAAACCTGACTAGGTTAGCAGTTAAGCCAAATATTTGTATCATCCACCTTCAAATTTCAGAGTTAAACCTTACCTTCCTAGGAAACACATAAAATGTGGGGGTTATAGATTATAGTTAAACAACCAAACCAAATTAAATCAGACACTGCAAATGTTGAATATCATCTTGCTCTATATCAAATACCTGTTCATATCCAGGCAATAATAGAATAAGTGAAATGAATGCAACCTGGCCACAATTCAATCACCTCTTAAGAAACCCAGAATCATGATAAATTATCTCTTGAGTTTAAATTGTGCCAAGAATTCTCAGTAAGGGTGCCTTTGCAAGAAAATTTAAATGGGTTTCATGTTCAGAACTTTTCTCTAAATTTGATGTCACCTACAATTCCTTATTTCCCAGATCAATAGGATGGTAATAGAGACCTAGATCACTACAAAACACGACAAATTTTACACCATTATTTTTACTGCAGCAGTCGGAACACACCACAACACTCTCCCAATTGCAAACTTCCAGGCCCTTTACATTAAATTCTCTGCTGAGATTTTTCAGACCATTCAGGTCGTGTGAATTTGGGCTATTAACCTCAGAAAGGCTGACTTGTAGTTAAGAACCTTTAGAAGAGTATTTTTCTCTCATCACTCGGCACTAAAATTCAATAGGCAGTGTTTTCTTGCTATGTTTAGGGCAAGGAAAATATGGGTCTATTCTATAAGTTCCTCTTTTCTCTGAGGCCGTAGCTATTGGATAGCAATGGGTGGGTCTTCTATGGGATTCTCTGACTTGGAAGGTTCTAGCTTTATCTTCTGTCCTCAGGGCCCCAGGAGGCTGTGACAAATGAAGCTCAAGGTCACCAATTTTGACATGGCTCAGGATAAAATCTGGCTTCAGTAATTTGCTCATTTCTTTGAATTCCTCTTCCCATTTAATTTTTTATCTTATCACTTTTTTTGTTGTCCATTTAAAAGAAGCTTTTAATAATTTATCTATCCTTTTAGTTATTTTTAGAGGCAGAGTTGTTTAGGTTCTTAACCACCTTACAGCTGGAAATGGAATCCTCCATGGTCCCTTGATCTTTATATTGAGATGCATGAACCACTTTGGCTTTAATAAAGTCCCCCAACATGAGCATATTCAAATAAACCAGTGGGGTAGACATCAATGTGCCTGTTTATTCTTCTCATGGGATATGCATAAAAACCCATTAGGGTTTAATGAAATTATTTCATGCAATTGTAGTCTAAAATACAATTTCAGATGATCACAGATGAGTTTCAACTTTTTAGCTGTATTAATGAAACAGTAAGTAAAATGCTTTGGCAGGGAATTAAATAAGTCTTCTAGTCCAAATAAATTTGAAGGGTTCTTGTATCCTTTCTTCTCCTCCTCCTCCTCCTCCTCCTTCTTCTTCTTTTTTTTTTTTGTAAATACATTTTTATTTATTTCAGACAGGAAGGGAGAGGGAAAAAGAGAGAAAAACATAATGATGAGAGAGACTCATTGATGGGCTGCCTCCTGTACACCCACTTCTGGGGTTCAATCCCACAACCTGGGCTTGAGCCCTGACCAGGAATTGAACCATGACTTCCTGGTCCATAGATTGATGGTCAACCATGAGCCAAGCCAGCCGAGCCTTGTACCCTTTCTTCTAATTATATTTTTGAAATGACTCACATAATAAACAGAGATTTTTTAAATTTTAATTGCGTATGTGAGCAATGAATAAATGAACAAATAAACAAGTATTGTTCCAAGCTCAATCCTAGATTAATGTACACATTAATTGGCCATCAAAGAACAAGTCAGGTTTATATGTAGCCTCATCCACCTTCAGTAGCTTCCACAACTTCGCAGTGGGGGAGGGTAGAAGAAAGATTTTCAGGGATACATTGTAAATACCTACCTAACTTCGGCCACTAAATTGAATTTCCAATCCTAGGCATCAGCAGTTCGGTATTATTTGGAAAGGTAGAATTGATGTAAAAAAATAAATGTCTGCTATTTATCAAACCATGCCATTCTTTTTTTCACCAAGAGCTCAACAAGTTGTAGCATTTGCTGTCATGAAGTACATTGAGTTTTCCAAGGACTGCTTCCTAAAGTCTGGTTATTTTATTTATAAACATTTTTTCCCTGAAATTCTGGCGGCTGCTGCTCTGAATAAGGTGGACTGTGAGGGTAGTCAGGAAAGTATCATAATTATAAGGACCTGAAAATTTTAGAGGGGAGCCTCAACTTGCTCTGGATAGTGGCCCAAAGCAAGACAGAGTGTTTCCTGAGCAGGTTAGAGAGGCTTAGAAAGGCCAGAAAAGATGTGGTTCTTTTATATCTCAGAAAAAATGATGTGGTTCCAATCACAGGCTCAGAGCTGGGTGGGTTTCCAGCACACAGGCCAGACAAACATGGCTGGATATAGCATTTGAATATTAACTGCAAAACACCTGAGCTACTTCCTAAAGAGGCTATTCTTTCTACCTCATCTACTCCTCTTTGAACAAGATAGGACCATTTATTTATTTTTCAATTACAGTTAGGATAGCATAATTTTTTCGTCCTTTTTTAATGGAAAATTGTTATGTTTTAATTTAATTTGTTCCATCACTATTTATCCCCTCTATGCCTCTACCACCTCCCCAGTTTTTAATTCTTTATGTTCTGAATCTTTGCATATCTCTAGTGGTCACAAAAGCCCTACTAATCACTCATCCAACTGTGTTTACACAGTGGTCCTTTCTAAAGGATCCTTCCTCCCAGCCGACATGCCAGAGGGGTGCCCAGAGCCATGTGAAAGCAGGCATCTTACATTCTAGACACCAAGTGTTACAGGTTATGAAAGTCTGGACTGATAAATATCCACTTCTCTATTTCAGTTAGAAATTAAAATATTATTATATTTATTTATTTTCTTGGGAAATAATAAGCTTCCTGCAATTGCAGATATCATTTATTGCTATTTAATTTTTGACTTTCTAAGCAAAACTTGGATTTTTTTTCTAAGATTTGGTCTTCTTGGAACATTATGATAGATAAGGCTTTACAGTTCTACAAATTCTTGGCTATGGCATTTTAATTAGTGTTAACCAATTTTGAAGAAAAAAGTTAGATGATAATGATTAGCCTGAAATTTGCTAGATCGTCTGTAACAAGTGTTAAAACCATTAAATGTCAATATGCCATTACAAATCCACAGGCAGACGGGAAAATAAATGTCAAATTTTTAATTATTTTTCTTCTGAGATTCAATAGTAACCACCAATGGTGGCACAGTTAACAGTCCAATCTTTTTTATAAGAAACAAATGCTTGCATTGAATCATAAAGCAAAATAAGATATAAATTTCCCTCTACTCCTCAGAGTTTATACAGGAAACCATTTCTTCCATAGAAGGGCTATAATTAAAGATTAAATTAGCATTACAAACCAATGAATGGGGAACCTTGGCAAAATGAGGTGGGTGGGGGGACAGAAAGCAAGCATTTTAGAGTCAAGGGGCAACTTTCTATACTTTTCAAAGGGCTCATAAAAATAAATTTTAAAAATTTAATAGAAAATACAGAAAAATGACCAATATGAAGAATGAATATAGAGAAAAAGAAATGAAAATAGTTCTTAAACCAAAGAAAAAGATGCTCAAATTCTTTCATAATGAGAAGTGCAAATTCAATGAGATACGTATCACCCACCCATCAGGATGCCAAGGTCCAACGTGTTTAATGGTGAGTGTGTAGGAAAAAGGACACTGTCAAACATGGTGATGGGCCATGCTGATGTGTTCATAGCTACAACCTCTTTGGAAAGCAACTTGGCTTTATTCATCAAGCTTCTGACCCTGCTAAAAGTTTATCCTGCAGGTATACTCACATTTAGATAAAACTACATAGGTTCAGTGATATTCACTGACACATTTTTAATAACTAAGTATTTGGAATGATTTAAATAGGCATCAATAAAAGACTAGTTAAGTAAATTAAAGGACTTCAAAACAATGAAATAATATGAAATCTCTAAAAAGAATTGTAGTACTTCTACATGTAGTAATATAGAGTAACAGCAAGATATACTTGTAAATTCATATAAATGTAGAATTGTGACTATGCTATCATTTGTGTCAAAAAAAGAGAATATAAATTCTATGTACAGTGATTGCAAAAAAAACAAAAAAAAACCTAATAATAATTTTCCTACAGGGTGAGATTTAAAATGTTTATTTTCTTAATAAACATTTTTCTACATTTCCTAAAATAATCATGCAAACTAATCAAAGGAGGAGAAAAACACTTTCAATATTTTCATGTGTACATTAAGAGATATTAAGGGAAAGCATTATATTTAACAGTGATTTAAGGGTGCAGAGGGAAAGTCTCTGATTTTTTAAAGGTTCTCAGAGCTGGGAATTTTGCTCATGTAGTCATGAAAAATGGACATTATATTGATTTTCACATATGTCACATAAAATTGATAAGAACAGAGAAAGAGAAGAAAAGGTATAATCAATCTTTGGAGGCAACAGTTTGTTTTCTGTTAACTGTCTTTTCCAAAAGCAATTACTAAGGAAGAATTGAAACCTGACCCAAGAGAAAAACAAGTCAACATAAGCCCTCATACACCTTCTAAATTAAAATGACTTAAATGAGACAAGTAATTGTCTCTTCCTTTGGAAACAGAAGGTATGACAGCAGCAATGAATTCTGTATTGTGGGGAAGGTTCATACTGAAAAAAAAAAATCTTTACTCATTAATTTCAATCTGCAAACAATGTGAATGACCTACTGGTCAAACACTAAAATGAAAAGACATGCTATTCTATAAATCTACTAAGCTAAAGAAATAAACACAACAAGGAAACATTCCCAATTTGGCATCATTTCTTTTTATAAGTACTATGTTCTAAATATTTGTGTTCCTCAAAAATGTATACATTGAAATCCTAACCTCCAAGATGATGGTATTTGTAGGGGGGGCCTTTGGAAGGCGTTTAGGTCCTAAAGTTAGAACCCTCATGAATGGGATTAGTTCATAAAAGAGACCTCACAGAGCTCATAGCCCCTTCCACAATATGAAGATACAATAGAAGTTCGCCAACCAAAAGAGAGCTCTCACCCAACTTTACTTGCACCTTGACCTTGGACCTCCAGCCTCCAGAACTATGAGCAAGTACTTTCCTGTTATTTATAAGCCATCCAATCTGTGATATTGTTGCACCAGCCCAAACGGACTAACACAGTAAGTTGACCTTTTTCTTCAGGATCCCACCTGCCATCTGTAGGCTTACTTATGAGAGCAGGTTCCAGAAGGAAGGCAAGGCAGGGGCAATCCTTTTAATGGCTAGATTTCCTGATTTTACTGCTGCATGAGCAGCGAGAGTACATCAGAAGCAGCGTTTGAGATGCATGGGTTTTGGCACCGTGAGGGAGGGCTGTTAGATAAACCTAAGACTGGAAGGCAGTAGGGAGGAGTTGTCCCAAATCATATTTTGAGAAATGGTTGCTGCCCACGATAACCTCGGCTCACATGCATGTTCACAGACAATGGAGCACCTGTGAGGAGTGGTCAGTTTTTGTTAAGCAGGTAGTAGGCCAGCGCCCAGCTTTCCCTGGGGGAGTAGAGGATTCCCATGTCATACCCCAGATATAGTGAATCAGAATTTCCAAGGTGAGGTCTGGCAACCTGTTTGTGTTTTTTTTTGTTTTTTTGTTGTTTTTGTTTTTAAGTTTCCTAGATGATTCTGAGGAATGACTTTTGTCACATTTTACTCTGAAAACGCCTATTCTTTGTTAGTCCTGATGCTATTGTTTTAGACCAACTCATTGTTCTAACAGCCTAAAGCATGAGGATTCATCTGAATTTTTCACTGGCCAGTATTATATAAGTAGCTGCTAAGCAATTAAATCATTGTTATCAAAAGACAAATCTCAGTATTATATCATTTGATCGTAACTAAACAAAAGAAAGGATATGTGATCCATCAAGATTTGTAAGCCCCTTTTTTCTGTCAAATACAAATTTTGAGTATCTGAGAAAATCAGGATATAATTTTGAGTCACCAAGAAAATGGATGAACAGAATCTTACAAATGGAAGGGTTCTTAAAAGTCATTTAGTCCACCATTGCCTGTAATAGCTGAATCTCAACCATAGCACTTCTGACATGTGATATATTCTAGCCTCGCACTGCCAGAAAACAGAACACGTTTAGTTAATGAAGAAAGGAGAAAATATAAACCTACAAATGAGAAACAAAATTATAAGCATTTATGTGAAAGCAATCTCAGTCACCCAGAAAATTACAAGGCTGGGGATTTGCTTGTGCTTTCCCGATGTTGATTTGACGCATACATTTTCAGGCGGCCTAAACAAAAGAATCAAAGAAGAATCAAAGCATTAGACTCTCCCACAGGATGGGGCTTCCTTGAAAAGTATAACCTCATACTTACACAGAAATGGCATAATTTCTATAGAATTTACAGATCAAAAACAGTTCTGAGACAATAGGCCACGTTCTAATTGCACTATTGTGTATCCCTTAAAAGAGAGAGGCAGATGGGCAGGGAAGAGTCTATACTATCCATGACAATTGAGTAGATTAAGCGTGACTTCTTTGCAGTAGTTAAAGTGACCATGGCCCCTCCCGGATAACCCCACAGGTTGGGTCAACATAACACAAGTGAACATGCACTCCCTTGCTGCCATCCCAGCATAATGGGGACAAATACTCTCAGTAGCTATTACATTTTGTTTCCTAGTCTCCAAATATCAAAAAAGGCCAAGTTCATCCAGGGTACAACAACTTGTCAGCTCACAACTCTACCACTTACACAGTTGCTATGCAATCTAAGCAAATAGTACCAAGAAAAACAGAAGCCCGAGGGTCAGGTTTTCTTAGTTGCTTAAAGTTGACTGTATCCACGTGGGCTTTCTCTCTCCTTTCTCCACTAACATCGGATGTTGGGCAAATTACAGAACCTCTCTTTGCCTCAGGTTCCTCTTCCGGGAAACAATAATCTCCCTAAAACATGACTCACAGTGTTCTGCTCCTATGGTTAAAAATTTTAATGGCTCTATGCTGACAGCAGAACAGAGTTCAAAATCGGTTTCCTCTTTGATCCATTTCTAATGACTCTCCAACCCAGCTCTACTCATCGTCCCCCTGCAATGTCTTAAGCTTCCCCACCTCCATCCTTTTGCTTAGATCCCTTCACCAACCTAAAACTCACTCCCCTCTCCATGCACATTTACCTCTACCTAGTGAGCTCCTTTGAGTTCTTTTAATCTAGCAGAAGCCTTCTGTTTCTGAGGTCATTGTCCATGGCATTCATTGGGTCCTTGGTCATGAGCTTCCCGGTGCTGCTGCAGGTCTTTGCACGGGTCTATCTTCCCAAGGACTGTTTGCTACAGAGTTAGGGCATCTTCCCTTGGGTATAAGGTTGCCAAATAAAATACCGGATATCCAGCTAAATTAGAATTTCAGATAAACAACAGATAATTTTTTTAGTGTAAGTATTAGTATATGACCATGCAATATTTTAAGTAGACCCAGGGTAGAGGATTTCAGCTGCAATTGTGCTACTTAACACCCCACATGATTTCCAGGCAATCTAGAAAAAGTTTCCGTGTGATATTTATAACATATCCTAAAAAGTTATTGTTTATCTGAAATTCAAATTAACTAGAAGTTTGGTGTTTTTATTTACTAAATCTGGCAGCCCTGTTTGGGGCTCCTAGATCACTTTGAATGTCCAGCATAAGACTCCAGGATAGCAAGTCACAACTGCCTATGCTGATGAGTCAAGCTGCTATAATTTAATCTAGACAAATTGGAGAATAGCTATTACAGAACACATCGTCACTAGCAGTTGGCCATGGTCCCTCCCTCTTCCAAGAGACCAAGCCCCGATCCACCTGACCTCTCCTCGGAGCTAGTGGGATAAGCAGGAATCTGACCTGGGTGGTGTTAGTCTCGGGCAGTCGGAGTGGAGTATGGAAGTTGGAAGAACTGGTTCTAATGCTGAGACTGAAGGAAACAAGTTCCAGGCCCCAGGCAAACAGAATGTCACCAACCGGGTCAAGTATAGATCTATGGCAGGAGAGTGTGTGTGACTGAGAGAATCTCACAGAACAGCTGAAGCCAAACCAACAAGAGGAAGAGGGAGTTGGAGGCAATAAGCGCATTTGAACAAAATCCCTCCCTGGAGTTCACTAAAGTCAATCTTTTATGCACTTACTGTGACTCTTCTCTGTGCCTTTCTTTACACTCATCTATGTTAGCTTTCTCCTGGGAGAATGAAATGGCAACATCTTTTCAAATTCATGCCCCGCCAGAGACAGTGGTGGGAAAAGAGATTCATGATCCTTAAAAGAACAGTACCATATTCCCAAGGCGGCACTGTGCTAAACAAGCTAAAAGTTTCTTGCAGCGGGCAAGGGAGTCAGGCACAGTCAGAAAGTCTGGGATAAATTGTGGCAGGATGGTAAGAGGTCACAAAGGGAGGAGGTAGCCACATGGGTGCTTTTCAGACCAACTTTAGACATCACCTGTCCCGTGAGATTCCTGAAATCCTTCCCAGAGCACACTGTGGTTGCTTCATCCTCAATGGTGCCCCGATTACCTTCCTTACTAAGTGCTTTCTCTCAGATTTCACCTGAAACACAAAAGTCCTTGGCAAAAAGCCAATGGGCCCCAGACCATGATGCTGCCTGCCTGCCTAACCCTCTACAGGCAGTCGGTGTACTGGATGCTGCCTGAGAGACACACATTGAAATCCCAGCCCAACCACTGCTTCATCAGGTACCAAGAATAAGCATACTTAACCTCTCTGCACCTCAGCTTCAACATCTACAAAAAGGAAGTTATAAAACCTCCTTACATGTGGGTGCTGCCTAGTGAATGAAATAATCTGTAATAATAAAAGCATAATATGCTAATTAGACCAGACAGCTGAATGACCGACCTTCTGGGCATCCTTCTGGATGAAGCCGCCATGGCAGGGGCCAGAGCAGAGGCGTTTAGAGGTGACCAGGCAGGCAGGCCAGCAGATAGGGGCGATCAGGTAGGCATGCAGTGTGGTTACAGGTGATTAGACAGGCAGAGTGGTTAGGGGAAATCAAGCAGGTAGGCGAGTTGTTAGGGGCGATTAGGCAGGCAGGCAGGTGAGCATCCCGGATTGCAAGAGGGACAATTTGCATTGTACGCTTTTATTAAATAGGATAAAGAATTGGAAGAGCCGAAACCGGTTTGGCTCAGTAAGTAGAGCATCGGCCTGTGGACTGAAAGGTTCAATTCCAGTCAAGGTCATGTACCTTGGTTGCGGCACATCCCCAGTAGGGGGTGTGCAAGAGGCAGCTGATCGATGTTTCTATCTATCCCTCTCTCTTCCTCTCTGTAAAAAAAATCAATAAAATATATTAAAAAAAAGAAAAAAGAACTGGGAGAAAGAGTGATCAGCAAGGTAATGAGATTTCCCTGATGCGACTAATCTGAGAGATGTTGCAAATGTCATTGGGCACAGATAAAATACTACTACAAAAACATAAAATAAGCTTGGAAACCTAGGCAACATGTAGCTGTATGAAACTCAATGAGAAAAATGCTAATTCATCCAATTGATAAGCTTGCCATGCCCAAGAGACTGGAGGAAATAGGGATCTAATAATGATAAAAGACATCAATGAATAAGCAAGAATAGTAGATTAGGGGGGAAAAAAACAACAACAAAAAAAACCCCTGTATTATGAACTTGGCTATAACCACTGTTTAGCTATATGTACGAAAGTCTCTGATTCCACTGAGCAAAACCAAAACAGAACAAAATAGCACGAATCTCTTGAGGTAACTCTAAGGATGATGCACCAAGTTGGGGATTCAGAAGGTCACAGAGTTACGTCTACAGTGAAGGGAATAAGTGGCAAGAAATAAAAGAAATATGATAAAGAAAATGATAATTCCCAGGGAGAGAAACACGGGCAGTTGAGTGGTTCATAAAAAATGGAAGCATTTGAAATTAGTCCATAAATAGTGAAAATGATGTGTAGCAGGGAAGGCCATTTTTTTCTGAACAGAAATTAAGAAAGTGGAGGGGTTTTTAAAAGAGAAATGCAGTGTAATAACCTGGTAGACCCATGAAGAGTAAGACTATGAATCTAATGCCGTCTGGGAACCAAGGGCAAGTCCATGACTGTGGGCCTTTAAATCAGCTGGGATCAGAGGCTGGAGACTGTCCTTCCTCCTGCTATATGGCCGTGTTGATGCAATGGACCAAAGGACCTATCAGGCCCTTCCTGAGGAAAGGCTTATTTATGGTAGGAAGAAATGGATGTTCCACTCTCAGAGGGAACATCTCTCCAAAAAGGATCAAGCAGAAATCCCGGCTTCCTACAATAATCTCATGTCCCAAGACCCACTTTCAGCAGCAGCCCAAATCCCAAGGCCAATTCAACATAATATATGACACTTCTATTAGCAAAATGGCATGCGGCTTCGACACATTTCTTCTACTTAGGAAGTTTTTGACAAAGGTCAAACGGTGTAGGAGACTTAGTGATGTGCTCCGGGACCCCAGAGTAAGGAATAGTTGCAGCACTAAAAAATGAATTAAAAGCTATTATTATGTCAAAAGATGTCAGAATTACAGAAGTTATATCTGGAAGTCTTGAGGGTATAGGGAGAAAAGGGCAGGGATTACATTACGTTTGAGAAGTGAGAAGGAGCCAGCCAGGGTCTTTCTGTGGTCAGGCAGGGCAGACTTGAGTAGAAAGAGCTCAATGTAAATGTGAAAGAAAATAGAAAGACAAAGGGGAAGGAAAGAAGCAGGATATGAAGAGGGAGAAAAAAATCCCTTAGCAGAATTTTCCCAAGGTCATCAACTGGGGTCTCCCAAAGACTGCAGTGAGTGGGACCCAGGGCCACCCGCCTGGAGTGGTGACACGGAGGATCCAATGATGCTCGGGTTGTCTGCAGCTAATAGAAAATTGTAAGGAAACGATAGTTATCCCCATGGGAGGGAGTAGCCTCAAAGGTTCTGTAGTAAAAACCAGGCACCCTTTGTTAAATAACTTTTCAGAAACTGCCCGTTGAGCCCTGGTAGAGACAGAATGTCAAAATGGAAAACCAGGAGACGTGGAAACTGGGCACTATTTGAATTTAACTATACATAAAGATAAGTATGCTCAGAGGCACCTCATTATCAAGTGGACCGATATTTATGAAATCAGGCTTAAACCCGTCCCAAAGGCATAAGCTGATGGCTCACCCTCCTGGTGTCTCAATCCTAAAGGCTACGTAATCACCTCTCTGTCAACCTACTTTTAAAGTTCAGAGAGACGTTATCTGTGAATACTTACCTATGAGGACACTATAGCCTGACTTACAGGTAATATTATTAAATCTGCTGACCCCAGAAGTGGACTGCTGCAGGGAGGGAGACTTTGAGCAGTTCTTCCTGTGGGCCGTTTGGCCTAGAAGCAGAGAAGACATGAGGTAAGAATTGTTATCAATTTATAGACGGAGGTTAATGGATCAGCCAGATTGTTAGGAATTTGAAAGGGTCAAGTTTCTTTCGGGGTCCAGGGAAAGGAGATTTGGAGCGATGACCAAAGAGCCTATGCTGGGAAGGAGGCTTTTATATACAGTTGTTAGCCTCTTGCACCTGCTAACCCATGCTTGGTTATCGGGTTTGTGAACAAGGCGGCCATGGAGGCAGAAATGGAAGCTATTCATGGGTTCAACAATATGGACTTCCTCTGTGCTCTAGGGGAGGGAGAAGAGAGCAGAATGAAACAGGGTGTGAAATGAGTTTGGAAACGTAGTAGAGATCAGATCATGGCAGGCTTTGAAGCACACATTAAGGATAATGGCCTTTACCAAAAAGAGGTGGAAGGCCAAGATAGTATATTAAGTGATGGAAAAGAGAGGGATAGATAACAGACTCTGGGTGCAAAATGTTTTGGAGAGAAGCAAGAGTACACACATGGAGGATGGTTAGGAGGTTCTAGTAGCCCAGGCAACAGCTGGGAAAGCCGTGACTCGGGTGATGCAGTAAATAGATGAACAAGATGAGAGACTGGAGCAAGATTTAGAAGTTAACAGGACTTGGAATTGATCAGGTATGGAAAGTGAGTAAGATGGGAGGGAGGCAGGAGCCCCTCATCACAACAGGAAAACACTGGAAAGGGGCCCAAAGGAAAGGAAATTACTTTTTTGGATAGAAACCATGGCTCTATTTCTTCTAATTTACCCAACCACCTCTCTCCAGTCAACCAAAGAATGAAATCAACTTTATTTTCAGTAATCAAAAGCAGTCTCAAAAATATCTGCCCACTGCTCAGTGATACCTAATCATTTAAAATAAATAAATAATAAATAAATAAATAAATAAATAAATAAATAACAAATCAAAGGCTAAATCACCACACTGCAGTTAGGAATGAAGGGCACCGTTCTACTTTCCAAGAGCTCACTCCACAAACGACCAGAAACCAGATAGTCTATTTTGGAGGCTAGAAATCCGAAATCAAAGTGTCAGCAGAGCCATCCTCCTTCCCTTCAGAGGCTCTGATAGTGATTCCTTCCTTGTCTTCTCCATGTTCTCTTGGCTCCTGGCCATCTTGCTATGGTAGCAAAACTCCTATCTCTGCTTCCTTTTTCATGTGGCCTTCTCCCTGTATATCTCTGTGACATCTTCTTTTCTGTCTCTTATAAGGACACTATAATTGGGTTAGTGCCCACCCTAAACCTAGGATGATCTCAATTTATGATTCTTAATTTAATTATATCAGCAAATACCCTATCTATAATATAAAAGCCTCAGTGACTGGAACGCTGGAATGACCAGAATGAACGGAATGACTGGTCGCTATGACACACACTGACCACCAGGGGGGCAGGTGCTCAATGCAGGAGCTGTCCCCTGGTGGTCAGTGCACTCCCAGAGCCAACCTCCCATGGCTGGCCAACCTCCAGTGGTCCCTCCCCCATTTCGCAGGCCAGCACCCAGGAAGAAGGTGGGGCTGGGCAGGGGGAGGGAACCGCAGAAGGGAAGGCCCCAGCCAGCAGCCGGCAGGAAGGTCCTGGCCTGCAGCTGGAAGGAAGGCCCCGGTTGGCACCCAGAGGGCCCTGATTGGCCCTCATTGCTGGCCAGGCCTAGGTACCCCACCTGTGCATGAATTTCATGCACCAGACCTCTAGTTTCCAAATAATGGTACATTCACAAGTATCAGGAATCCATGGTTCAACCTACTATAGTCATAAAATGTAAATATATTGCTTATGTACACTTTACTTAGGCACACTTTGATGAGTTTCAGGTAAAACAGCATTCTCCATAGTCTGTTAGACAAACATAAGTTCCTAAAGATGCTCAAAATAAAATTTTACAAGGGTGAAATAAGTTTGGGAAACACTGAAAGCTATATGCCTTCCTCTTGATTTATCATTTCATATCTACATTAAAGTTTCTGAGAAATCCCACAGTAATGAAACATATTCAAGTTGTTCAATCCCGAATTTTCCAAACTTCATGACATGTAACCTCTTCTTTTTGGTTACATAGCACTCGTTGGCATCTGAAAAACTTGTCCAAAGAGGATATTCACAGATGTGATAAGTTCAAGTACAAACAGTAAAGATAAATGGTTTGGGTTTCTGAATTCTTTTAATGGGAAAGAAAAAGAAATGAAAGAAGGTCCTGAATATTGAGGGAAGGGGAATGGGGGTGACCACAGGATTCAGAAGGTGGTATGATGGAGTATGTAGGCCATATGCTGGGGAAGGTACAGCAATATGAGACAGGAGGCTCAAAAAAAAAATCACTCAAAGAATTTGTTATTCACTTCAAACTGTGAAGACACAGCACAAGCTGTGAAACAGAGGTTTGGGGTTGATTGTTTGGATTTTTTTTATTTGTTGCTGTGGTTTTTTTCAGTTAAGTAAAGGCAGTACAGCTACTTTGTGATTTATAGTCACTTTGTTTTATATTTTCTCAAACATGATTTTCTTGCAAACGGGCATGTTTCCCATGGGTTTTATTAATCGAAGTGCCACGGTAACTGCATTTCTGACATGCTCAATTCTTCCTGGAGTTGCTGCTGCTCAGAGCGGTAGCCTTTCTTCACTTAGCTTCTCAATTGCCAAATACCTTTAACGGAGTGATGCCTTCATTTATGAGAATCTGAATTCTTCATCCAAACAGGAGCTTTTGGTCAACATGAGGGGATAAGCCCCAGTTATCTGGAGATCTGGTCACCCCAGCAGCCAGGATCCAATGGGAGGCAAAGGTTCCTCAGGAGCTCCTCCTGGGTTGTCGCACCTGCAGGACAGGAGCCCCACCTCCTGCAGGCACCATCCTTTGTACAAGAGAGACACAGCAGATCTCTCAAGCTCTAGTATCATTTTGGTTTTGGCCGCACCAAAGCTGGGAAGAAAAATGAGCACTCTTGGCTCCTCATTCCCCAAGACCCTCACACTTCCCGTCAATAGAATGAGTCAGCAGTCAGTGGTGAGAGGTACTGGGTCCCTCCTCTATTCTTCACCCACCTCCAGATTTTAGCCTTGAGCTGCTGCTCACAAAGCTTTGTGTCCCAGCAAGCTTAGAAACACTACCCCAGAGTGTTCCAATGTAGAAGCCCTATATCATTAGGAAGACAGAAGAACATTTTACTTGTTATGAATAAACATATTGTATGGGCTATGAATTGGCCTTAAGGTATATTAGGGAAAAGAAGCCACACACAAAATCTGTGATCCACGAAATGTGATTGCTTAGGATCAGCCTAGTTTTTTAATGCTTTGCTTAATTCAAAGTTTATTTAATGAAAAATGTCAGAAATTGTACAGGTGGTACATGAATGTGAGAGGTTTTACCTGAGTGAGACTCAGGAAGCTACGTCATACTCTAAGCACCACCACAGAAGCTTAGCTAGTGAGAGGACTTCAGGGGCAGCCTCAAGAGTGAGAGCGTGTTCTCCAAACTTGTCTTGACAAATAAATCCGGCCCTGAGTTCAATCTCTGTCAATGTGGGAGAGGCTTTTCCATCACAGACAAGTTCTTATTGAAGGAGCGCTGCCAGTGCCTTTCTTTCTTAAGGGAAAAAAAAAATGAAAAAGCCAAATTGCCTTAAAGCAGGAGCTGAGGTTGACAAATATCAGGTCTTCGGGGGAAACGGCAAAAGATTTCCTGTTGGAAGTTGTACTCGTAACTTCAAGTAAGAATAACAACCCTGTGATTCAGATTCAAAAGGCATTTCCTTCTGAACACCTCTGAGTAACTTAGAAGGACGGTTTGCAGTGCCCAGTTGTCCATGAATAGAAGAGTTCTTGCCCTTCTTCTACACATGCCCACATTTTCTTCTCCCGAGTCCAGTGCCCCTCCTGCTTTGCATTTGTTCTGCTGATGCTCTTGCTTGGATGTTGCAAGGAGAGCTGTAGACACTAGGTTATCCCAGCAGACCTCGCCACGAAAACTTATAGTTCTCTTCTCAAGCCTTCTGGATGTTACCCTTCAGAACCCTTGAGAGAGATTAAGGAAAGCCAAGTTCAAAGAGAAAAATTAGAATGTAAATGAAAGCTCCAGGGCTTCCTCATTTAGAGTTTTTCTTTTCTTTTCTTTTCCTTTTTTTTTTTTTATTAAGGTATTATATGAGTACATATCTTTAAAAGAGCAGATCATCATGTTCATAAGTTCTGGGAGAAAAATAATGAAAAATATTCTACATATGTTTTATATTGTTTTTGCATCTGTCCTATTACTATAACTTTGAGTGCTTAGCAACTTAAAGATATCTTCAATAAACGTACATTTAGCCCATAAGAGCACTCATTAATATATGTATTTTAAAAGCAGCATTTCGTCAGTTTATTCTGTTCATTCGATTCCACAGAGGTATGGAACAGACTGACAAATCTCAGAGGGTAAGGGAATGGGCGAGATGAAAAGAAATTAACCAAAGAACTTATATGCATATATGCATAGCCCATGGACACAGACAGTAGCGTGGTGATTGGGTGGAGGTGAAGGCTGGATGGAAGAGGGAGAAGGAGGGTAAAATGGGGAGGGGGCATCTGTACCATTGTCAATAATAAAAAAACAATATGGAGATATTATTTCCTTTAACCTTCTCCTCTCTTCTACAAAGTATAGTCTGAGCTTAGTGACTCACTCCCAAAGAGGAAGGAAGGGGGAAAACAGTAACTTGTGGAGACACCTGGGAGACACCACCTTAATCAAGTGATCAAGGACATTTCAGTAATAAGTCATGTATTATAGATGCCCTGGACCCCTAATACAATGCCATGAAGAGGGCATTTTATCTCTGTGGTCTTCTCCCCCGAATCCATTATTCCAGCCTGATCATGAGAAAACAACAGACAAACCCAAATTGTGGGACATTCTTCAAAATACCTGACCAGTGTTCCTGAAAAGTATCAAGTTGTGAGAAAGAAGGAAAGAAACTGCCATACACTAGAGCAGCGTTTTTCAACCGCTGTTCCGCGGCACACATGTTGCCTGGTGTGCCGTAGGTGCAGACAAGACAAGAATTTTATAATTTTTCACTATTTTGTTTACTTAATATTTCATAATAAAGTAATTATAAAATACTTTCTTTGTGTTTATTTGATTCCTATTCAAGAGAATTACTTTATATATAGTCAATATAGGCACAGAGTTAAATTTTTTAACATTTTCTAATGGTGGTGTGCCTCGTGATTTTTTTCATGAAACAAGTGTGCCTTTGCCCAAAAAAGGTTGAAAAACACTGCACTAGAGGAGACTCGGGAGACCAGGTGACCCAATAGAATGTGGTATCCCAGCCGGGATCCTGAAACAGAAAAGGATATTTGGTGGAAAAGCTTGTGAAATCTGAATGAAGTGTAGGGTTTAATGGATAGCATTGTACCACTGTTGGTTTCTTAGTATTAACAAGATGTTAACATTAGAGGAAACTAGATGAAGGGCATATAGTAATGTGCTTGGACTATCTTCTCAAGCTGTGTGTAAATCTAAAATTATTTCAAAGTAAACATTTTAAAAAATCATTTTAAAGCAACCTTTCATAAGAAACTTGCAGTTGTATTAGACACAGAGCAGTCTTTCGGTCCTTTATCGTCTCCAGCAGGATTTTGAAATGCCTTCACGATGGTGGAGTTGTTACTGCTTGTAGTTTCAGCAAATAAGGCGTCTCTGTCTCATAATTATTACCCAGAGGTTTGATGGGCCACATGGAATTTGCTGTATTCTAACATACAAGCAGAAATCTCATTTTGAATCACCAATATATACAAATAGAAAATTTTGCGCTGTACGATACAAAAAATACCTTCTTACAAAAGAATACAAAAGAGACAAGGGTTGCTAGGCAACCACCTAGCACAGGCTTTGGGATTCAAGATAACAAAAAGGTGACTGTACCACCACCACCTGAAGGTTTGTTTAATTCACAGAAAGAAAACTGACAGTGAGGAGTTGAAATATAGTGAGAATCACCGCTATTCTCCCCAAAATGTATTTGAGTATGTTTTATCAATTAGGAGATGCTGATTTACAAAATGAGTAAAATAAACTTTATTTGGATTGTATCCAACGTTTAAAATTCACCTGGCATCGCTGCATACCTGTGAGTGTTACCTTCTCTGCACTCAAAAGGATATCCTATATACCAGCTTACCTTTAAACTACAGGCCTGGTGCATGACATTCATGCACTGGTACAGGCCTGGTGCACGACATTCATGCACTGGGGAGGGAGGGAGTGAGAAGAGGGGACAATCTCCTCCCAGTCTGCACCCTCTTGCAGTCTGGGACCCCTCTGAGGATGTCTGCCAGCCATGATCCTGGCTTCTGGCTGAGTGATGCTCCATACTTTGGGAGCACACTGACCACAGGGGGCAAGTCTTGCAGTGAGCTTCTGCCTCCTGGTGGTCAGTGTATGTCATAGCAACTGGTCATCCCACCATTTGGTCAAGTTGCATATTAGCCTTTTATTATATAGAATAAGGTCAATGGAAGGGAAAATGCCCCCAAGGGGAATTTTCTTTGGTGGCTTCAACTTTGTCCCCTTTAATCAGCATGTCCTAGACTCCCAGACATCCATTATCTGAGGTTGGTTTTATAGGATTAAACTGTTTCAACAACCCAATAACATCTTGTGAGAATTAGTTCAAGGGAGTTGGCATCCTATAATATTGTTGCCCCTTTAAAGAAGGCAGTTGAGCAGGGAGTCTGGGAAGGAACCTCCAATGGTTAAACCTCAGGCAGAGCAGCCCCTGGGTGAGAACAGACCACCACCCAAGAATCTGTCAAAAGCCCAGCAGCGTGGTATCAGGATTATATTCCATTAGTGCTATGGCACAGAACCATGTACAGATAAGTTCATAGTCCAGAGGCAAGCTGCCTGGTTTAAGTCCTGACTCTACTAGCCTTGTGACCTTCGGCAAAATATTTATTCCCCTGAACATCAGTTTCCTTATCTGTAAAAAGGGAGAGGGGGGGAAATTACCCATCATATGACATTTGAGTGTTAACTGAAATAGTGAATACTGTATTTTCCAGCGTATAAGACGACCCCCTAATTTTACAGTTAAAACATTGGTTTAGGCCTATATTAGCTGTATAAGACTACCCCCCACTTCAAATAAAAGACTTACTTTGCCGTCAAGATATGCAGGTAATTTTTGTGCAATTTTGGTCTTTTGTCCCCGATTTTCGGTTGACTTTTTTTCGTTTCAAAAGTCGTCTTATACGCCAGAAAATACGGTATTAAGCCCTCTGCACAATTGCTGACATGTAATAGGTACACAGTAAATGTTTATTAATGTTATTAAGAAGTTCAATAATAAATAATTCTCCACCTCACTTTAACAAAATAGTCTTGGCATACTTATTAACTAAATATTCAGTGTGGGAATATTTTGTTTCAGCATACAATGAAATGTAAGAATGACTGGCATGGGACTAGAACACAGAGGTGGCACTAGATCAATGTCATAAAATGCATTAAATGTAGACCTATACCCTATACTGCATACCATGTAGGTTTATAGTTTTTCATCTGGAAAATGACACAATCTGTATATCCCATTGGCCCTGATCACTGGTCAGGCCTACGGACCCTACCCAGGCATGAATTTCGTGCACCAGGCCTCTAGTAGTTAATGAATAATAATACAAGAATAAACTCTGTTTCACATACAACTATAAACCTACTTTTGACCCACGGTGTAGATAAATGACCCCAAAACAGGATGACTGTGTACCGTGTTCTCTCTGAGTTCCTTACATTTATGTAGATTAAGCCACATGGAATTGTGTACAAATAGGGGCCCAAAGAATTTCAGATCTTTGAGCTGCTATCTAAAGAAGAATACAGGTGGGGAAGGGCATTTTTATGTATAGGAATGTTTATGTACTGGAAATCAAAATCACACTGGAGCTGGAGGTATTTCTAAAGGCTCAGCCACAAAAGCTCATTCAGCTTCACTCCAGAGACTGCTGCACCAAAGAGAGCTGCCTCTCTCAAGGCACTCCCCCATCCCCATCCACCAGCAACCTCCCGTACCCCCTGCTACCCTTCCTGGACAGCTAGGGCTAAGAGAAAGAGAGAATAAAGGCCTAGTCCTCTTGTTCCAATTCGAGACATCTCTGAAAGCTCATTCCAGCTCCAGAACTCCCTGCATGGAGACCATATCACCATTCAACTTCTCCCTCTGCCATTTCTGCTTCCTTCCCCTTCCCTCTCTTCCCCTTCCCCTGATGATGATCTTAAGAGCACCCCTGGATGTCTCCACCTCAGTCTGCTTCGTGGAGCAGTTACATGAATGTAACTCCAGAGGTTGCACACATCATATCTTCAAGCCAAATTATGTAGGTCATCACCAGCCAACTGAAACACTGCCCTCCTAGCTTAAGTGCCCAATCCTGGTCCAATAAGTTATGACCCAGTTGCCAGAAGATGAGGTTATGTGGTAGAACACCATATGGGGGGCAATAGCAGCTCTGGGATAAGGGAGCGGTTCTGAGAGGGTGACACACTCGGCCTCTCTGGTACAGTCTCCAATCAACCCCAGGCTGGATCTATGGTTTGTATCTTTCTTTCCACAATCTGTAGAATTTAGTCTGCATGCTATTCTCTCCACAGCTGTCATCGCCTCCTCTGCTCCTTGGAGATCCTTGACTACGCGAGACTTTCAAGAGTGAAAACATCTACCCTTCACTTTGAATTTGAAGGATTTACTGCTAATCATGACAGGAAAACAGAAAGGAGGTATATAAAATAGCAAACATAATTAACATGTTACAAAAGGTTGTTAGAGATTTTTAGAAATTAAAGTTTGTATATTACACTAATTAAAGACACTCCATGGTACTTCTTATAACATTTCTCAAATCCCTTCCTCCTCACATGAGTAACGACTGCATTTTGTTAAAAACGACTTTATCATTGTGTTAAAAAATGATGTGTGCTCATTATAAAAATTAAACTGATGCAGAGAAGTCTAAAGAAAAAAAGAAAAAGATGCCTAAAATCCTACTGCCCATAATTAGCATTATGTATTAGTCTAGATGCATGTCTATTCATATATCCAGAAAGGTAGATTGACTTTCATTAAAATGGAATGCATGTTATTTTAACTTTAAAACTTACTTTTAATTTTATTTAACAAAAAATTAAATTAAATTGAAGTAATTGTTGTATATAAAATATTTCTCTACCATAGGAACTGTTTCCTAAATGACCACTCTTATGTCAAAAGGTGATTATGAAAAGCTTCAAGATGAATTTTAACTAATGTTTCAAGTTTAGATGCTTCTAGTGGACTGACATCTGCTATAAAAACCTGAGGGAGGAAGCAGGTCACTTCACCTTCTCCCTTCTTCCTCACTCTTAACTCAGATTTTATCATTACCACTGCTCAGTGGCCATGCCCCATGGTGTCAGTGGAGGCCCTTTAAGTAGCATGACCAATCCACTCCTCCTTCTCCCAGCCAGAGAGAGAACAGTAGAGGCCTACTAGGGATCTGGAACTACCACGTCCACCAAGCAGAGATGAGGAGTCAAGTCCCCCTTCTCAGGTGTCAACAGAGGGTGAGCAAAGCAGCTGGGCTTTTACCCCTCCCTGGCAGCAATAAGATGGCATCTCCCTCTTCCCCTGCCAGAGCAGTATCGGAAGCTTTACATAAGATCCAGAGTCTTATACTGTAGGGAGCGGCTATAGGGATAAGCCTCAGACTGAACTGTGGGAGGGCCAAACAAGTCCTAGCCTGGAGGGCAGAGCCCTCTTAACTTAATTAAGCTTGACCTAATAGTCTTTCCTAGTTCCTGCGGAGCTAACTAATGGGCCGTGGGAGGTGCAGCAAGTGCTGCCAAAACAAGGTGAAACTCATTGTAAACATGTTGACCACTTCCCTTGTTTTGCCTTGTGTGCTCTACAAAATAAAGCTTCAGCTTGCAGGCTGGGTTTCTCTGTGTCCTCATCTAGGCACAGGGAGGTCCACCTAGGTCCTTCAATCCTTCACCGCCCCACCTCAGGTTCACCCTTCTCCATGCTGGATGTGGTTCATTGTACTATATTACCCAAAATATCTAGGCTTAAGTCAAAAATCATAGATCATAAGACAAACTAGAAAAACGTCAAACTTGGTGTTTTAAAAAATCAACAGGAAGGATACAATCAAATACAACATTCATCAACAAGGAAATCAAATACATCAAAAATAAGTTCTAATCAATATTAGTAGAATCCTCCATCTAACAACAGAACACACATTCTTTTCCAGGACGCATGGAACGTATAGCAAGCTAGATCATAGTCTAGTCCTTAACCCCATTCTTCCTAGAATCAACCTCACCCCACCACACACACACCCCACAGAATGGCAATGTACCTTCTCAATCAATCTCGCTTCATTCTAACTTAGAGATGTACTACATGTTACAGCTTGAAAACATTGTAACTACCAGATCCCACAGAGTATGGTAGAAGAAAAGACAAAGAGGACTCAAATAAATCTCCCCCAAAGGCTACAGTTCCATCCACTCTATAATTCCATGGCGTATTCAGGAAAGAGCTAGAATTAGTGGAATCTTTAATTCAAACGTAAATGGCACAGACCAGAGCCATCAGGACCTCGGAGCCCACACAGAGGAAGTCTTACTCAGTTCTCTTCCACTACTGGGACTGAGCAAGCATAAAAAAATCACATGACTGGTGCTTTAATTACATTTAGCCTTTGCATCCCATTGTAAATGCCAAAAATAAATAAATAAATAAATGATTCTTTCAAATGCGCATTCATTCTAGGATACCATTTAGAAAATCACCTCACTGAATGTACTAAGTAGCACCCAAACTACCCAGAAGAGTCATTATATTTCTCTAAGTGAGCAATGTATTCTTCCTAGCCTGTGTATCAGGTCCAAATAGAAGCAGAATATAACTTCCTGCATATTTAAAGTTGGACAGGTCAGTATTATAAAAGCCAGCTGAGTAATTTATAGGAATATTTTAATATACTAGTAATACTTCATTAAGATAAGTTAAACTGCCATTTGAAAAGTAATTTACTTTCATTATGTATAAATATATAGCCTTTGTCTTTCCCCAAAGGCTGTGTGTGTGTGTGTGTGTGTGTGTGTGTGTGTGAGAGAGAGAGAGAGAGAGAGAGAGAGAGAGAGAGAGAGAGTGTGTGTGTGTGTTTGTGTTGGTGTCTGAGTGGGACAGAAGTGTACCAGTCGTTACCAAACTGTTTTGTGGAATGGTTCTTTTCCTTCTTTATTTATTCTTCTTTATTTTTTTTAAATTTGTTTGTTTTCTCCATTTCATTTATTATATTAAGGCATCATGGAGCAAATACGTCAGCACGCTCCTTTCCTCTTCCATAAATTGCAGAAGAGTGAAAATATTCACACAGCTCCCTTGGGAGGCAAATCTGAATCATAAAATCAAGTTTGCTCCATGCTCTTACCTAACATACAATATGCGCTTGTGAGAAATGCATCCCCTGAGAGTCAGGCAACAAGAATGGGGGCATCAATTTAACCTTGGAGGTCCTCAGTTTCCCCTTGTAGAATGTGAGTGTTGAGATCTTTCTCACTCCTGGGGAACTGACATTTAAACAGATTCATGTACATGAAGTATATGGGGTCCTGTGGGGTGGGGTGGGTGGATGCCATAAAAAGTTGTAGTCATTTATGATAACAATCACATTGTCTTTCATCCAAGCAGATCTTCATAAACCTTAATTAGTTTTCTTAAACCCCTGCGGGTGAGTCTCTTTTGCTCATTCCACAAGTGAGAATTCAGACACTGGGAAGTTAAGTGGTTTGCCCCGATCACATAACCCCTGGAATGAGAGCAAAGGGTTCCTGGCGCCCATGGCTGAATGGAGCTTTCATGTAAGGCTGAGCTATGTGGCTCTGCGGCAGGGAGTCAAGGAAGTTCTTTTTAAATTTTATTTTGGACAAACTGGGGATTTTTCAATTGGAAAGAAAGAGGGAGAGGACATTGAACAGCAGGATCGAAATCATAATCCCCGTTTTTAATGGAAATATGAACTCCAGACTCTACCTTTGCTTGCTGCCCCTGCTTGAATCGTGCCCAGGGGAAGTCGGCCTTCCTACCAGCCAGCTGGCATGGTGTGCTTTGTTTCAAATGGCTCAGCTCAACTCAAACGTGCTCCCCTTTGTACGCTCTCCCTAACCAAGCACCATGTAAGAGAAGCTGTTGCTGGGATGAAGCATGGATGTTTCCTCGATGAATGGTTAAATACTGGTTAACCATTTTAACCAGCTGTAAAGAGGGGGGAAGTACAGTGCTTTCCCTCTGCATGGTGAGACTCTTGTTTACATTGGGTGGGACTCCAGGCAGTAGCTTCCAAGGAATGAAAATGGATGTTCTCCTAGCTGCTCTGCTGTTCTCCACACTGCCTCGTACTTGTGGGAGCCATGGGCCTTTGCACAGTTGGATGGTATAAAAGGAGAGAATTGACCCAACCAGTAAAACAACAGTGACCCTCAACCCATTTTCCTCTGGCTTTATCATTTTTATGGGGGGTTATTTTTTGGGGTGGTGATGCTTATTTTCTTGAATTTATTTTCTGTCCCTTCTGCAACACAAGAGAGAAAGACTGACATGAGGTATTAAACTTTGTGAAATTTCAGAAGCCACAAAATATCATTTTGAGTATTGAGAAGTAGATGGTTTATGATTGAGCCAGTAAACAGGGAAAGCTAGAGGGATCTCCCCTCAGCTTCCTTCTTTGACCTAAAATATGGAAATCTGTAATACGTTACTTTTCCAGCCAGTAATATATGCAATTGGGGCAAAATTATGCAAAGAGAAGGCCATGTACATGGTTATCACCACTCTGGGTCTCAGCAATAAGAAGCCAACTTCTGGACCAAGAAGTTACATAAAGATGCGAGATTTCATGACGTCAGAGTTTGTTGCCAAGAAGCAACATAAAATAGTTGTCACATGTTCATACTCTGAATCATCTTAAGTCTATGCATTTAAGATTTTTCCATCTATTGCATGACAATGAACAAATTATTAACTGTATTAATCCTCTATCTTCATATCAGCATTATTCATAATAGCTAAAAATGGAAACAACCCAAATGTTCATTAATTGATGAATAGATAGGCAAAATGTGCTGAATGCATACAATGCAATATATTTAGCCATAAAAAGAAATGGACAACAGATGCATGCTATAAAGTGGATGAACCTTGAAAACATGAGTGAAAGAAGTCAGACAGGTATGTTGTTAAAATGCCACACATTGTACTATTTCATTTATGTGAAATTAGAGGCCAATTGCATGAAGATTCATACAAGAGTAGGCCTTCCTTCCCCTGGCTTCGCTTGAGGCCACCAGGGAGCTGCCAAGTCTCCACCCCTAGGCAGCCCAGAAGTACCAGAGCATTGCTCTTGTAGCTCCCTTTGGCCCCACCCCCCTCCCACTTCAAAGCAGGCATCCCGCCCCACCCAGCCACTCCATGTCTGCATATGCAAATTAACCCACCATCTTTGTTTGTTAATTTGCATACTCGCTCCTGATTGGCTGTGGGCATAGTGGAGATATGGTCAGTTTGCATTTTGTCTATGATTAGGTAAGATGTCCAGGATGGGTAAATCCATAGAGACAGAAAGATTAGTGATTGCCAGGGGCTGGTATCTGGGAAAAATAGAAAGTGATTGCTACCATAATAGGTTATAGGGTTTCCTTTGGGGGTAGGAAAATGTTCTAAAATTTGATTGTTGCATAAGCTTTTTTAAAAATTGATTTTAGAGAGGAAGGAAGAAAGAGAGAGAAATATCAGTAATGAAAGAGAATCACTGATCAACTGCTTTCTGCATACCCCCAACTGGGGATCAAGCATGCAACCCAGGCATGTGTCCTTGACTGGAATCAAACCCAGAATCCTTTAGTCTGCAGGTTGATGCTAAATCCACTGAGCCAAACCAGCGAGGGTGCATAAGCTTATTAATAATCTCCAAACCACGCTATATGTTAATGATCAGAAAAAAAGTTAATAGCAAGGCATAAACTTCCAACCTTCTTCTAACATAGGGTGTCGAACTCAATCAGAGAAGGGGCCAAAATCTAAAATCCAGCCTAAATCACGGGCCGAATGGTTTACTGAACAGTCATAAACTGACAATGTCATAAACTGACAGCGGAGTGCAGTGATGACAGCGCGGTGCGGACCACATTGCAAGGCCTGGCGGGCTGGATTTGGCCCTCGGGCCTTGTGTTTGACACATGTGTTCTAACACAACCACCAAACTTGGCCCTGATCCAGATTAGAACTAACATGTGAGAGTATTATCAGTATCACTTAAAAAATCATATCTGGATGTATTTTCTATTCATGCCATTACTAGTCATTGAAAATTCAGGAACAACCTACATGACCAACCATAAGGGAATATATAAGTAAGTTAAATATCCAAAGAGCAGAATACTAAGTGACCACTAAATATAATTCTTTAAAAAGGTGTAATGACATGATGATTATAGTTAACATTGTTACGTGGTATATTTGAAAGTTGCTAAGAGAGTAAATCCTAAAAGTTCTCATCACAAGGAAAATACGTTTTGTCCTTTTCTTTTTTGTAAGTATATGAGGTGATGGATAGATGATAACTAAACGTATCATATGTTGGAAAATGAGATAATCATTTTACAACATATGTAAGTCAACTCATTGTACTATGTACCTTAAGCCAGTAGTAGGAAACACTTTTTCTGCCAAAGGCCATTTGGATTTTTATATCATCTGTGGGTCATACAAAATTATCAACTTAAAAATTAGCCTGCTATATTTGGTCAAACATTTAATTAATTCACCCCTAATGTTTCAGCAGGGCCAGACCAAATGATTTTATGGGCTGATACAGCCCACGGCCAGACAGATGTTCCCTGCCCCTGCCTTAAACTTACACAGTGTTGTACGACAAATATATTTGAATGAAATTGACAGGGAAAGTATAATGACATGATAAAATTTCAGATATAATGTTGAATAAATATAATATAACTTTGTTAAATGGATCTAGGCAGGAAGGGTTAAGGAGAGTGATAGTTATGTGTGTTTATACACACATAGATTGAAAGTGATTTTATTTCCCTTAATATAATTTCTTCTAGTTTCAAAAACTTTTGCAATAAACATATATTCTTTGATAGAAAGTGGGAAAGTTATTTTTAAGGCAAATCAAGATTTTTCACACCCAACCCTCGAATGCAACGAGTATGCCAATATGCAGGCATCCTTCCTAAACCACAATTCCATTCAGGTCCCCCGTGGAAGAGATGGAAACTACACTCCTAGTACTCAAAAATATTTAACTCCTAAGTATTACGAGGCAAAAACAGACAGTGTGCCTCAGAGAGCTCCAGAAACACAACATCCAAATTAGATAAGGCCATACACTTGGAATCCATTCTTAAAATCAGCAAAGCGGGAAGGAGCAAGTTCATAAAAAATGAACAAATTGACCAAATTGAACATGTAATTATTTCTTCATCCTTTGCTTCTGGGGAATCACATTTTGCCCCCCTCAGAATGTCAATCCCCTGGTCATACTGCCAAACAAATAGGTCAATTGTATTGAGCATGTGCCACCTGTCCACCAATGAGATAGATAAAGGCGGTAGATCAATACAAACATAAGGTAGAGAGAAGTACCGTCACCCTCTGTGCTGGACAGGAGGCTGGGTCTGCAGTCTAGACCCTGACAGCCTCTCCTAGCATCCGGGAGGGGAATGTCTCCAGCACACATGACTTCAGGCCTGAGAGAGTGGCTTTCAGGACCTCGGAAGCAACATGAAGTTTTCTCTGTGGGAGGTCTTTTCCCATTTCTTTAAAAAACATACTCTCACACTCGACGCAACAGAGAGTGAAGCAGCTGTGTTTACAGGCTTGATTTCTGCCTCAGTGGTGGGGGGGGGGGGGGAAGAAAACCTTCAGAGTATTTAACTCCTAAGTATTACTTGGAATGAGGGAATAACTAAATAAATGAACTTATAAATGAATGAGTATATGAAGACCTTTGAGTCAGGACCCTGTGATTCACCCCAGGGGCACGTGGCCTGAGAGAAGGGAGAGATGTACAAAGCAGATGAGAAGAAAGGCTAAGGGTCAGCACATGGCTGTGCTGCTCAGTCCCCAACTTCTCCAGAGCCTGTGGCCTCCAGGCAAGTGTATGTGCAAGCGGATAAGGTTATCACTGAGAGTTTACCTGGAGCCATCCTTGGCCAGGGATCAGTAATAAAAATAACAACAATAACAGCAGCAGCAATGGTAACAATGACATGTTGAAGTGATTGCCTTGTGCCAGACACTAAGCTAAGCTCTTTGCATGAATTATCTCAACCAAGTGCCCCTACATTCTAGTTCAAAGCTGCTATGATTAGCTCATATTACAGATCAAAGCTCTGCTTTTATAAGGAGTTTTATTAGATTGTTTCCCATCCCTGTAACACATTAGTAGCACCGAACAGCCTTCCTTTTTTGGTTTCTACCAGCTGGTTTCCTATGTACAGGTAAGTAAGGGTGCTATTCGGTTGTTTCCTGATCTTGGTGAGGATCTCAGTGCTGAGGCAAGATTCCGCTATGAAGGACTCAGCTAGGCCCTGGGGGTCCTCAGACACACTATCAGGGGTCTTCAAACTACGGCCCGTGGGCCACATGCGGCCCGCAGAGGAGTCTGATCCGGCCCGCCAGGTTTTTTGGGCAGTGAGCGCAGCCGAGGTGTTACAGTAGGAATTAGTAGTTCATATAGTCCGGCCCTCCAGCTCTCTGAGGGACCGTGATCTGGCCCCCACTTTAAAAAGTTTGAGGACCCCTGCTAGATTAAGTAACTGACTGGTAAGCAGGACTGCCTCTCATTTGCATATCCACAGGCAGCCCAGCCAATACCCAAACTACCCATCTCTCCGTATATTGTTAGCACAAAAGTGTAATATCATGATGTTTAGTTCTTCATATTACCTCACTAAGACTTAAAGGTCCAATTGGAAGAGGGAAGTGCCATTAATAATTTAAATAAGAACACTGATGTCCAACAAAAAGTTCCTTCCCTAGGAACACAAACTAACTCATAGACTTTGAAAGTTATGATAACAGGTATGGAACGTCCAGTCCAGTGGTTCTCGATTCTGACTGTTCACTAACATCACCTGCAGACACTGCTAGATAATGTTAGTAAGAATAACGCCAGATCCCACGCGACAATATCTGATTCAATTGGTCCACGGTGGTGCCTGAGAATTGGTATTTTTAAAAGCTCCCTAGAGGCCTCAGTCAGCCATGAGAAAGTACTGATTTAACCCAACCTCTGACTGCCCCTCATTACCTGAGGCCATTCAGTTGGTCCTGGGGAGGGCTGAGAAGTCTCTCTCTCGTTTCCCTTGAATCTGCATGGAACCAGGACTATGGCTTCTTCTCAAATATACTCATGACATTCTCTTCGAAAAGTGCTAACTGAAAGACAAAGAAATATCAAAATTAAACATGGTTACGAACGCATACGCTAATATATACACGAGTATACACTGAGTCGGTGCATTAATTCCAGCTGCTCATTAAAGGTGTCCTATTCCCTTGCTTCCATTACAGAGCGTGTGAAATTTTCCGCCGAAACCGAATGGGAAGGTGACGGCCCAGATGCAGGCCAACGGGCAATGCTTCTGACTGCACAGGCATGCGTGCTCCCTGCGATGCGCTGCAAACCACTGCAGTTAATGAGCTGGTTCTAATTGTGTGCCTTCCCCAGCAGCCTCAGTGGGCTTGTATCCTGGGAGACAGAATGTGTTTCTGGCCATTCGAATCCCAGAAATGGAGGAAAATAGCCTGCCACACAGGCCAGACCAGCCAAGCAAGACTGTGGCCAGAGAAGCACGGGCTTTTGACAATAAGTGCCAGGGGGGGACAAAAAGACATGAAAGAACTTGATCATGCTTTGCCTGCAAACGCAATGCTCACAGACCCCAAAATATGACACTGTAAGTATATGTTTCAGGCCGCTGAAATAAACCTTTCCACTCGCAAGTTAGAGGAGATAAAATGCCAACAGCTGGATCCTACATTAGCTTAGTATCTTTTGTCAGGCATATAGGAATATAAATATTTTTTCCAGTTTCATGGGGAAAATTGTTCAAACAAATAAAAAAAAATATTAAAGACAGCGATGTTATGAAGGCCTGGGGTGAGGGCCAGGTGCCAGCTGGAAGGGGTCAATGTGGGAGGAAGGGGGGACATCTGAAATACTTTCAACAATAAAGATATATTTAAAAATATAAATAAAAACAGCAGGGTTAGAGATAATGTTTAATTTTCTAGTGCTTTTGAGAACACAGATTTGTAAGCCCTTGAAGCCCAGCCATTTATGCAAAGTGCTCATCAAAATGTTATCTGTGTGTGAAAGGGAAGCTTGCTTATTTCTCCCATGTTAGAACCCAGAGCACTGGGCCAACTCGGATTGAGTGTTTACGATGTGATTTATTGAGAACATGAGATAGTGGGGTGACCCGATGGGAAATTAATTTGTGCTTTGTTTCCTGTTGCTATGGATGCGTCTGAAAGGAAGGAATCGAGCCTCTGCATTCCTAAAGAAAGTCTTTCTCACTCTCAGGGAAGAAAAGAGCTTCGTCCGTGGTGGGTCCGAGATCAGGCCCCCTGGGCCATTCTGGGCTTCCTCAAGCCCCACTGTGCAAAGGGCAGGATGAGCCTTTTCTGTACTGGGGCCATTGAATGGGGAGAAGGGGGCATTTCTCCACTGGATAACACAGAACTGGGAATAAGAACAAGACTGGCAGATCCTGCAGCTGCTCAGGGGCAGGGCCTTGGAGGTGTCAGGCCCATGAAGGGTAGAGGGCAGACACAGGCAACCCACCCTGGGATGCCTCCCCTGCATGCTCTCATGTGGAATATCCGAAGATCCTGAGTGAGGACCTGGATTTGAAGACATAAAATGGCCATGCTGGGTCCACAAAGGCGGCCAGGCCCCAAGCCACAGTGTCATGGGACCAAAAGGAATAGTAACCATAGGGCAATGCTGGTCTAGGAATAGAGATTTGCCCCACCCAAGAATCTGGAGGCTGTGGGACGTCTTGTCATCATGACAGAAGCCCACAGCAATGATAGTACAAGCAAGTCTGAAGACCCCTAGAAATAATCAACACTGGACTTCTCACCAATTTGGACACAGAGGGTTTAATCCCAGTTCCAATAAAGTCACTCTCTAAAGTGGTAAAATTGCCCTACCTGGTTTGGCTCAGTGGCTAGCGCATAGCTGTGGACTAAAGGGTCCTGGGTTCAATTCCAATCAAGGGCACATTCTGATCAAGGGCACATACCTTGGTTGCATGTTCCCAGCCCTGGTTGGGATTCATGTGGGAGGCAACCAATTGATGTGTTTCTTTCACATCAATGTTTCTCTATCTCTCCCTCTCCCTTCCACTCACTCTAAAAATCATAGAGAATTCAATGGAGAAACATCCTCAGGTGAGGATTTAAAATAAATATAAAATAGTAAAATTATTTCCTGAATATTATAAAGAAAACTGGCATCTATTACACACAAGAAATTTTATTAACAAATTTGTGTCACTAAATTCGCTTTATGTAATTCAATTATATTTTTTTAGCCATAATCTAATATAGATTGTTCGGTGACAGTGCAAGAAGAAAAATGGGTGTCTAGGTGGATATCATTAAATACTCCTCTCCACATAAATCTCTACCTCTCATTGAATTAGAAAAGGATTTCCTGGGATCTTGCTAGAGACATCTGAAAGATACTTAATTTAAATTTGAATACTTTCTCTCACACACAATTTCATTAATTTATTCTTTGGACAAATGTATGCTTTAAGTTCTGTTGCATGCCAATCCTATCTCTATAATTGTGTTTATTAGGTGCCAGGCTGTGCCAGGTGCTAGGGAACAATGGAGAGAAAGATAAATATGCTTGCTATCTTTACAGAGTTTTCAGTTCAGTGAAAGACCGAGAAAATGTATCTAAAAATAAAAATAAAAATGTTGTATGCGCCATAATGGGCAAAGTGCATGTTCTATAATAGCAAATAGCAAAGCATCATCTAGTCAGACATGGAGACCTGGAGAACTGAAAAACTAGAGGAAAAAGACATAATGAGTAAGCCCAGTGACCACTGTATATGTTATAACTTCTGGCTGTCTATTCAGAGAAGCCCCTAAATCTACAGCATAAATGAACCTGGAGAATTATCCAATAAGATCATTCCATCTGGCAGCACATGGGTTTTAAAATCACACCCATCTTTTTTTAATTAAAAAGAGAAGGAAAGCCGAAACCAGTTTGGCTCAGTGGATAGAGCGTCAGTCTGCAGACTGAAAGGTCCCAGGTTCATTTCTGGTAAAGGGCATGTACATTGGTTGTCGGCACATCCCTGTTACAGAAAGTAGCTAATACACAACTGAACATGACATTTTTCAGCATGAAATGAATTCAGGTGCTTTTGGGGAAATTGCATTATACTTTCAACAAAGGTGCTGGGCTCCTGCTATGGGCCAAGAACTCTGGTGGGCATAGGGGGTTCAAAGAGGAGTAATAGGGAAAAATTTCCCTCCAGGAAATCAAAAAGTTACAATATCGTGTTATAAGTTCTATTTTAGAGGAAAGGGGAGAAGGGGCTGTTTCAGCCTAGAGGAGAGAGCGTGATTCTGCCAGGCAGAAGGGAAGAAGGAATCGGGACATGGGGTGTGACATTTGACTCAGTTTTGAACGATGAGGCTGATGAAGAATAAAAACATAAAGTACATCACTTTTGTAAAATGTTACTTGACAAATTTGATTCCAAATGAAGTGAAATTGAACTTTAGGGTAGATATGCCAGCCAAATGGATTGGATATAATATTTTTCTACTTGCTGTGAGACATATACGTGAAGGAAAAAAAAAAAAGATCAATGTGGGAGTAACTGCCCCTCATTATTGATATTTTTGAATATTAATTTACTCCCAAAAGATGAATAAATGAAGGCCCTTTTTATTTTTTTTAGTCTTTAATTTTTTTATTGATTAATGTATTACATATGTGTCCTCATCAACCTTTTGTCTCCCTCATGGACCCCTGAAAGCCCTTTTAAAGTTCTAGGAAAGCACGAGCAAGAGCTTCGGAATCCTCCACATTGGCAAGGTGATAGATTTCACTGTTTTAGAGGTCTTAGAAAGATCTCTTATTAACTTTCCAAAATGTCCTAACATATTTGTGTTTTATTGAATTTCACAGAGATCTTGTTGATGAATCATGTATGCTTTCAAGAATTAACCTTGACATTTATTAACTGATTTCTTATACTTAATGACTCATTAAGGTTCAATGAGGACAAATACTAAGTAATAGATTAAGGAAGAAGTTTCTGCAAACACATGTGGGATATCTGGAAGTGATCCAGCAGACATACCATGGAATGGTGTGTTGCAAAAACTAATCCAGCTCATTATAATGGCACTAATTAGATCATTAGCTAATATGTCTGACCTAGTTCTCCTTTTCTACAAATAAAGAAATTTGTGGAAGTTAATAGGAGGGCAAAAGAAATCATAAGCATAATAATAATTACATCCTGGCTGGTGTGGATCAGTGGTTGAGTATCAACCTATTGACCAGGAGGTCACACAACTCCTCCTGGTCAGGACACATGATCCAGTTGTGGGCTCAATACCCAGTAGGGTTGTTCAGGGAGTAGCCAATCAATGATTCCCTCTTATCATTGATGTTTCTACCTCTCTCTTCCTCTCTCATCCTCTCTGAAATCAATAAAAATATATTTAAAAAAATAATAATAATTATCCTATATAATAAAAGCCTAGCCCTAGCCAGTTTGGCTCAGTGCATAGAGCATTGGCTTGCAGACCAAAGGGTCCCAAGTTCGATTCCAGTCAAGGGCATGTACCTCAGTTGCATGCTCCTTCCTAGCTCAGGCTCTGGTCAGGGCACGTGCAGGAGGCAACCAATTCATGTTTTTCTGTCTTTCCCTCTCTCTTTCACTCTCTCTAAAAATAAATGGAAAAATGTCCTCTGGTGAGGATTTAAAAAAAAAACCACACAAACAAAAAGCCTAATATGCTAAGTGTCCAGTTGACTAGTTAGCCATTCAACCAATCAAAGTGTAATACACTGTAATGCTAATGATATGCTAAGGCCATTCAACTGCTCGTTATGACATGCACTGACCACCAGGGGGCAGACAGTTGACCGTTCCACCAGTCCAGAATGTGGCAGCCAAAACAAGCCAAAAGAATCAAGGAGCATATTTCTTCAAAAGATGACACTCATAAATCACTTGATGCTTCTAAATAAAGAACTGAGAAGAGACTTGGAGAGTTCTGAGTTGAATTAATGGGGAGTATGTACATAGAACACACATTTTTCTTTTCTAACAAAAAAACAAAACAAAAAAAAACAAAAAAAAAAAAACACCCCAAACACATAATTATTAACTCAGGAAAACAAAAAGTTGGGAAGGAAAATACATACTGGGAACCTCACTGTAAATAGTCAAAATAATATAAGACTGAATAATTCTTTAACCTGAGTTATAATGGAGGAAAGGATGAGAAAGTAGGTGAGGAAAGTGGTGAAAAAGAACCAAATTTCATCTTCCTAGCGGAAAGTCAATAAATCATTCCTAAATCTGAAAAACTGAGAACTAGAAATATGAGCCTTCTATCCAGAACTCTTCATGATATGTACCAAATGAAATAGCCAAAAATGCTTAAAGCGGTTGCCTAAGAGAAGAGGAAATGAAGGGCATGGGAAACATCTGTTTTCATAAGTCTTATAAAACCATTTGACTCAAACTGCGTGCATGTAAAACTTTAATCAAAATAAAAACTGAATAAAAGACTATTATAATTTCAAAAATGAAGAGCCTGGCTGGCGTGACTCAGTAGCTGAGCATTGACCTATGACCTAGGAGATCATGGCTAGATTCACAGTCAGGGCACAGGTCCAGGTTGTAGGCTTGATCCCCAGTGTGGGGCATGCAGGAGGCAGCCCATCAAAGATTCTCTCTCATCATTGGTGTTTCTATATCTCTCTCCCTCTCCCTTCCTCTGAAATCAATAAAAATATATTTTAAATAAATAAATAAGAAATTAACAGGCTGAGGATGAAGAGATGTGTATGAGAAAGAAAGAAACGGACTAATATATAAATGAACCAGATCTTCAGATTTAAGTGACTAGGAGGATGGGGAAGTCCAAAGGAAAGCTTGGATTTAAAGTGAACAACAAACATAATTATTTTAAAAACAAACAAACAAACAAAAAAACATAGTATTTATGGCAACAACTACCTTGTGACCCAATATCATGGAGAGCCACCTCTGTGCTTATGAAATGTGAAGGCTGCATTGCTTTTGTGCCTTTTGGTTAAGATCAACTGTGGAACCGTAAGGCTTCAAGGACCCATAAAGACCATCTTGCTTCTGTTTCTTGAATTCTTTATGAATCTTCTTTGACACCAGAAAACAACATCTGATGTTATAGAAACACCAAAGTTACAACATCTGGAACACCTAGGCGACTGAGCATTCACCATGTCCTGAGACACTCCATTTTCCCCTTAAGCTTCTCTGGTCACTGAATAGGATTTCCTTTAGCAAAGCCAAATTTGCATACATGGTGGCCCGACTTCTCACCTGCAATTTCTTACTTTTTCTGTTGTTGCTTGAAGACACTGCAGACCTGTCCTGTACATTCTCAGGGCCTGTAACAACTACCCAAATGCTTTGCTGTCTGTTCTCTCTTCATTGAATCAGAGAACCCAACATTCTAATAAAGAATCTAAATATTTAAATATGAATAACAGTGAATTTATATGGAGCGATGTCCATTTATTTCCAGCCAGTGATAAGGATTTGAATAAATGGCTTCCAAAGATTCCTCCCATTCTTCTGGAACAAACATAGTGCGTACTTCCTGGACTGGATCGCCATATAAGGCCCAGTGATGGGGATGAATCAGACTGGGGAAGGGAAGTGAAGAGAGAACAGCTCTGGCTCCCAAATCTTGGCATCCACTGGTCCTTGTGAAGTCAGCAGTGGTCATGAGTCCTGACCCTAAATCTGTCTCCAAGAGCTGAGATTCAAATTAGAGCCAAGTCCAGCAATGTTGTTTCCAGAAAAATTTGAATCTTCTAGCTGTGCTAAGTGACTTTTTGCCTTTACACTTGAAAATTACAACATGTTTTGGTTTGCTTCTATTGGAAAGAAAATGGTTTAGGTGATTATAGAAGAGTAGCTTGTCAATTCTGCATAAATTCTACTCATGATTTTTATGCTAAAATTCCAAAAATCTCTTTAATAGATAATTTATGTTCCTCTAAGATAGTTTTCTTTTAGAATAATAAAAGCCCTCAAACCTCCCTGAGGGAGGGAAAATGATACTCAATGGGAGATCGAAGAGCTCAACTCTTACCAGAGGCCTATCCATCTTACATGATCAAGAGATACTCTCCAGTAGCTCTCTGTGGGGGACTGAACACGGTAGACAAGTGATGAAACACAAACTCTTTTCCTGGACTTCAGTTTTGTCAGTGTCAAAGGCAAAAGCTAGGAATTCCTCAGGATCTCTCACTTAAAAAATTCTGACTCTCCTGATATCCATCCTCTCTTTGTCCCTCTTTTTTTGTTTTGTTACTAATCCTCACCCAAGGATATTTTTCCCATTGATTTTTAGAGTGGCAGGGAGGGGGAGAAACAGAGAAAGAGAAAACAATGATGTAAGAGAGACTCATCAATTGGTCTCCTCCGGCACTCACCCCGACCAGGGTGGGGGGTTGAGCCTGCACCCCAGGGATATACCCTTAAAAAGAATCAAATCCAGGACCTTTCAGTCCATGGGGTGATGCTTTATCCACTGAGCCAAACTGGCTAAGGCCTGATATCCATTCTTTTAAGTTTAATTTTTATTTATTTATTCGTCAAATACTGATTGAGCATCTACCATGTGACAGCACTGTTCTGAGTCCAGGGGACGCAGTAATGAACAAGACACAAACAGTCCTTGGAGCTTAGATTCTAGGAGTGGGGAGACAGATCAACTATAAGACCGCCATTATCCCTAAGTTCTCATTGTGAGAATTAAATAACTACGTCCCACGGGAGAAGGTGCCCAGTTCAGGCCCTGACATCACTGAGGCCACACAACTCTTCATTCAAAGCAACAACTGTTTTCACCAAAAGCATTCTCCTTTTGTCCTAAAAACCCAAGCACCCGAGATGGGAAGAAATGGATTCTATGGATTAATATTATCACTCTATCCTACATAAGGTAAAGGCATGCTAATTTTGAATTTCTCACCTCAGTCTCATTTCTATATGATCAGAAAGTCAGTTTATTTAAGAAACTATTTAAAACTGTTTCGACCATGTATACTAGATTCTAGTACATTTTATTTCTTTTTCCTAAGTAAGTTCAGTTTGAGGAATGACGGCTAGCTCATTCCTCAAACTGTAAAAGAGGTACCCTGATAGCAGAATCAGAATCATAGTCAAAAAAGAAGATCAAGCCGAAGCCGGTTTGGCTCAGTGGTAGAGCGTCAGTCTGCGGACTGGAAGGTCCCAGGTTCAATTCCGGTCAAGGACATGTACATTGGTTGCGGGCATATCCCCGGTAGGGGGTGTGCAAGAGGCAACTGGTCAATGTTTCTCTCTCATCGATGTTTCTAGCTCTCTATCTCTCTTTCTTCCTCTCTGTAAAATATCAATAAAATATATATTTTTTTAAAAAAGAAGAAGAAGATCAAGCCTTCTGGAACATTAGTAGCTGTATTTACTTTTATATCCCAGAAATCCCTAGCAGATAGAAAACACTCATTTCTTCAGAACACATTTTGATCTCACCACCTGCATGCTGAACTGTAGGTACAAGAATGAAATTGGACAGGGTGAAGATAGTAAATTTCTCCAATCATCACATTACAAATACCAACGCCACCAAAAAAGTTCACCTCTCCAGCACAGTATTAAAAAACAACCACTCAGATCTGATGGGGCTAAAATGTTGAGGTTATTAAAAAACAAACAAAAAAATCGTTTGTAAGGTTGATACTAGAAGATACAATGCTTGAATGGGAAGGAAATAGTCTACCACCTCTGTGCCTTTTGATATTTAAGTCCTATCAAGTGGACTAGAGGCTAGAGCAAATTTTTATTTAAAAAACGACAACACAACACCAAACTATTAATAAGCCTTGGGTGTAGCCCCGCTTGGTGCAAATTATACCACTTGTCGAGACTTTTGTTTAGTCACAAATAAAAGGCTTAGTGGATCAAGGTTTTGGCCTTTCACTACAGGTTTTCGGCCAAAGGGTGACCTGGAATGAATGAATTGGTATTGAGTGGGGCCTCCTGGCTCTGTAATTTAATGCTGACAATAATTAGCTAAGAAGGAGGTGTTGCAACACAAGCCCAGGGCACAGGTGTTTGTGTGATTTTACACAGCTGCAATAGATGGCACCTTCTTTTTTCACTCTTTTCATTTACTACCTCTGAAAAAGGAGAAGGTACAAGCCATAAAAGATCCTGGCTGCTTGACTGTCTGATAAATCTCTGGACGGTGAAGACCTTGGGTTTAAATTAGCTGTCAGGTTCCAGCCATCTCACTCACTGGCTCACTTGGAGTTAGCAACAGTGCAAAGATATTATAAATGGATTCATATGTCTTGATTAATGCCTTCTTTTGAACAGACTTTTGGACATGGAGCTGTCCCATAGCAGATGCCCTGTTCTAGAGGTTAATCTTTGCATCAATGGCATATTCAAGACATCCTGCTTTTTCACAGCTCTTCTCTTTTCTCTCTGAATGTCGAGTTCTCTTTAGAGTAAATGAGAAAGAGGAGCCCAGATAGCAGAATCAGAATCTATTGTTAGAAGCTTCCTGTGTAAATAAAGAATCATTCTTGCACATCTGACTATTTTATAGAACAAAGGAAATCCTCTGTGTCAGTTCACATTGAAGCCTTTCCTTCTTGGTCCTTAAAAATGTTGCTTTAACAGGGAAGGTCCACACCTCCGTGACCTCTGTGTGCCTCTCGTTGGGAGAATTTGCTTGATGGAATGGTGCTTTTTATAAAGTAGTCCGATGTTAGGTGTTTGTGAACATCCAACTGGATAGCCAAACACTGACGCCCTGTCCCTTTCTCACCCCTGCCAGCCCTGGTGTTGCTGAAGGTCACATTGCTACCACAGGGGCAGAATGGGGAGAAATCAGGATGCAAGAAGACAGAGGCCAAAAGAGCATGCTAGTACATTTTTGCTTCATCCAAAGCTTTAATTCAGGAAGGAACTATTGATAGAAGATTTTTGTCATCTCAATTACTCACAATGATTTGGAAGCAAATCTTCATTTCAAGTGTTTATTGACACTGTCATTTGCTCAGCTTTGGAAAGTGTTTTGTTAGCATAAATTAGATCTTTGTTTACTCTATTCCACAGAGGAGCACAAATAAATCCCTCTGATAAAACAACAATTGCCATAACAAGTTTAGCTCAGTGGATAGAGTATTGGCCTGCAGAATGGAAAGTCCCGGGTTCGATTCTGATCAAGGGCATGTATCTTGGTTATGGGCTTGATCCTCAGTAGAGGGCATGCAGGAGGCAGCTGGTCGATGTTTCTAACTTTCTATCACTCTCCCATAAAATCAATAAAATATATATTTTTAAAAAACAACTATTTAATGATTTCACTGTCCTAGAAAATTAGCAATTCTACCTAAGATTAGTAGGTTACATTAGTCCATTTCCAACAGTAAAATAATAACAGAGCAAGAATTATGTGCAGGGGATTGGTATCCCTCAGCCCGGCCTGGACCGTCTCTAATCCGGGACCCCTAGGGTGATGTCCGACTGCTGGTTTAGACCCAATCTAAACCGGCAGTTGGACATCACTCTCGAAATCTGGGACTAGTGGCTCCTAACCTCTTGCCTGCCTGCCTGCCTGATCTCGCCCCTAACTGCTTCTCCACCAGTCTGATCGTTCTCCTAACTGTTTGCCCTCCCCCAGCCCCCCACCCTACAATTGCTTCTACTTGGACCCCTGACATCTTGGCTTTGTCTGGAAGGATGTTGGATATCCAGTCAATCTGGTCTAATTAGCATATTACCCTTTTATTAATATAGATACTATGGCATCTCTAGAAATCAGATCTTCCACTGAAAGTTTGCTGTTGTTTCTGGTTATTTGTGTAATGGCTTTTCTGAATGAATTCTATAAAACCTTTATTCTTTCTTACATGTGGCCACTGATGTCTACTCAGTTAGCTTTGAGTCATCTAATAATTAGAGAGAGATTTTCTTAATTATCTAGAACCAAGAAATCTCCCAGCCTTTACAAGGGGTTATGCGTGGGTTCTGTCTTTAGCAGTTTACTACATTGCCTTGTTCTCCACCTTTGGCGTGAGCAGAACTTCAGGTCAGTAAGAAGTGAGAGATAAGAGCCTTCTTGGGTTATTCCTAGACATGAACACAGCCTTTACCCATTTGTATGGCCTTCTGGATTCCCAAGAATATATCAGAGCTTTTCAAAACTCCCGATGAGCATCTCATCACCCAGCTTTTCCTTTTAAGTTTTTGGCCAGCTTCTTGTGTGGCCCAAATAGCATCACCACCTCAGGCAGCTGCAATGCTAAATAATTGCCACTGATTATTTTCAGCAAATGCCTCAGGGGTAAAAGCTGCTAGCACTGAGCCAGTCAGGTCAAATAAAGACAAGACCTCACAATGGGGTTTCCAAGGAACTGACACACAAGCTAAATAATGATGACTATCCAAGAACTGGGGCTTTTGAAGGATCTTCAAGCCCATTCTGTCCCTTCATGGCTATAAGGCTACTGATTTTCTTGGGTATCATTATTTCAAGGCTGGTGAGAAGAAGGTAGGATTAGGCAAATTAAAACACCACAAAACTCACTGTCCGTACCAAGACTTAGATATTTTTCTTGAATAAATAAATGGTCCTCAAATTATTGCAGGCCTTTAATTTAATTTCCAGAGTTCTGGAAATGTTGATTTTTCACAGTTTTTGTCAATGTTCTCATTGCTTTTATAGAGGAGTGGATTTTCTTACTCAGCTATTCTAGAAGTGTTCTCCTGGATTCTATTATATTAAAAAAGCATCTGTCTCCTTCCTAATCTTAAATTACATCACCAGGCCCTCTCATATTCTCTCTGGCTTAGGCGATACCAAGTCTTGTCATCCCTTTATGATCCCTCATATCTTGGGTGTTTTATTATTATTATTATTATTTTACTAGAGTAGACAGAGGAAAAGCAATTTAAACACACTTATTTTTTTTTTTTTTAATCTTTCTTATTTCTCGGCAGTGAAAAAGTAAATATAGAAAAAAA
This sequence comes from Pipistrellus hanaki, assembly GCF_964339955.1. Lineage (NCBI taxonomy): Eukaryota > Metazoa > Chordata > Mammalia > Chiroptera > Vespertilionidae > Pipistrellus > Pipistrellus hanaki. The sequence goes on from NC_140514.1 coordinate 10,663,675, forward strand.
AGGAAAAGCTACATTTAAATAGCCTTTTATCTGCTGTAGCTTTGAGACTTGATTTTTTATGAAAATTTGCCCAAAATACAGTTTTATTTACATCACTAATTTTTCTCTCATCAGTCCTAAGGTATCATTGGATCAAACTGTATCTGATGAAAACTGAGGGGGGAAGGAATTATCGTAGGATAGAAGCCAATGACATGCAACGTGGGTACTTTACATTTTGCATCAGTTAAAAAAAAAAATAAACGATAGCAGTCAGCCTAACCGTTTGGTGCTGCTATCTATATCTTAATCACCTCCATGTCAACATTGTTTAACTTATTGCATATGTGTATTGCCTTATTTTTATGAGCTTGTATTACATGTAGTATCCCTTTCACTTGTAAAGTGTGAAACACTGTGTTTCTGTGTGTGTCAGCACCACCAAGATCTGGAAAGGAGAGCCTGTCTTGACTTTATATTATTCAATAAGACGAATGCAGCATGGGATGTAGACAAAGAAAGGCAGGCTGAGGTCCCTCTATCCATACTACCTTTTAAGACAGAACAAAGAACCTGGTTTTTGTTATTCAGCTGAGGAAAGACGGTGTTGATCATCGCTGGGGAATACGAATGAAGCAAAATAATGCTATCCTGGCATCATGAATTTTTATTTTAGATGAATGCAAGAATATAGATTGCAAGAATAAACCCATGACAGTCTTATAGTTAAAGCTAGCTACATGTTACACTAAAAATATATTGGCTAAACCATGTAAAATATTTCTAATGATTGTTTATTACAATGACTCATGCAGCTTTAAAATGCCCATACAAAACACCATAAACTACCTTTTCAATTCATGCTTTGTTTACTACATGTATGGCTTATTTGTCTTATTAGGTCTTTTGCTTACTCACAGTTATTTCCATTCACAGCTGATTCTTTTTTCAAATTTCACATAAAATATATGCATTGAACTCTGTGAAGTGTGCAGTACTGGCTAGAAATTCCACAAAGCAAAATATAAGGTAGAGCTTCTTTCAGCAAGGAAACTAAAATGAAGTAAAGAGAAGGTAGCAGTGATGGAAGAAAAAGTATTATTCTATGTATTAACACTTAACACCCCCAAATCTTAGTATGTTCATTCAGGGCATTTGTAAGGGCGGGGGGAAGGGGGGGTTGGGGGAAAGTGGGGGGAAGAAATCTCGGCATTTCCCTTTCCCAATTCTCTTCTGTCTGACTCTCAATTATATTCATTAGGAGTTAACCATTCCTGTTTACTAAAATACATGGCATCTAATTTCTTAGCTGAACTGTTGCTCTCACACTCTCAGTAAATACTTGAAAAGCCACTGAAGGACAAGAGGCCCAAAGCCCAAGGAAGGCATTGCTATAAGCAGTGGTCCAAAGACAGAGAAGGCTTCCTTATAAAATGTTGCTTGGAAGAATGGAATCTCCTTTATATGGACTTTTTGTCCTGGCATCTAAGAAAGTGAGGAAAAAAATATTTACACATAGAGAGGTAAAATCTTTAGAAAGCCATCCTATATAATCCTATATAATAAAAGCCTAGTATGCTAAGTGTACAGTCATCCAGTCAGTCATTCAGCCAATCGAAGTGTAATACATAATTGAGATGCTAAGGCCACTCAATTGCTTGCTATGATGTGCACTGACCACCAGAGGGTAGACACTCTGACCAGTAGGTTAGCTTGCTGCTGTGGTTCAGCTAATCGGGACTAAGCAAGATGGGCTGGACACAGTCTGGAGCCCTCCCACAGTCCCTCCCAGCTGGCCAACTTCCTGCATCCCTCCTCGGCCCCAATTGTGCACCAGTGGGGTCCCTCAGCCTAGTCTTCCCCCTCTCATAATCTGGGACCCCTCAGGGAATGTCAGAGAGTCAGTTTCAGCCTGACAGTGGAGCAACCAGTGTCTATGATGAGCACTGACCACCAGGGGGCAGATGCTCAATGTAAGAGCTGCCCCCTGGTGGTCAGTGTGATGCCACAGGGGGTAAACTGCTCAACCAGAAGCTGGGCTCATGGCTAATGAGTGCAGTGGCAGTGACAGAAGCCTCTCCTGCCTCCATGGTAGTGCTAAGAATGTCCAACTGCTTGCTTAGGCCTGCTTCCCACAGGGCTCCCAGAATGCAAGAAGGCCCAAGTCAGGCTGAGGAACAACCTCCCACCACCACCACCACCACCACTCCAGCACATGAATTTCATGCACTGAGCCTCTAGTTATTTAAGTAAAATTCATTCACATGTGAAATACAAAACATTCTGTTTGTTTGTTGATATACATGATGAAACTACAACAAAGTCAATCAACACAACTCCTTCCCAATTAAACTTCTACTAACCTAACTACAGGGTAAAAATATCTCTCAAAACTCTCCAGCTGTGTAGTCAACCAAGTCTTGAATATTAGCCACACCAAGAAGAGCTTCCCAATTTTTATAAAGTATGTAGTCCTTATCCCAAGATACACCTAACTTAATATGACAATCACTTTTCATTTCTCCAGCTTCCTCAATAAGCTAAGTGGTTTTACATAGATTAAAAAAAAAAAAAAATAGAGGCAGAAAAATAATCAATCCATATTATAAGCCTTCATTTCTATTGCTTTGTCTCACCTATTTACAATATGCTATTGTGTGTTTTTTTTATCGATTTATTTATATTTGTATAAGACAACCCACAATACACTTTAATTCAGGTTTTCCTGAAAACTCAGTACAGTAGGTCCTCGGGTTACATAAGAGATCCATTACTATGGGGCAACGTAACTCAATTTTCGCCACAAGTCGGAACCCACTCACATGGAGCACATATAAAGCAGCAGTAATGTGAAACAGTAAAAAAAAAAAAAAAAAAAAAAATTAAAAGAAAGATAACAATTCCTGACCTTTACTTGTGGTAAATCCTATATAATAAAGAGGTAATATGAAAATTGACCCTCACACTGTCGCACAAGATGGCCACACCTATGTGGTCAAAGATGGCCACCACAAGATGGCCTGTAGTGGCGGGTAGTTGTAGGTGATTGGGCCAGCAGAGGAGGGCAGTTGGGGGCAATCGGGCCTGCAGGGGAGTAGTTAGGGGATGATCAGGCTGGCAGGAAGGTGAGTGGTTGGGAACCAGCAGTCCCAGATTGTGAGAAAGATGTCTGACTGCCAGTTCAGGCCAATCCCTGGGATCTGAAGGGTCCCAGATTGGAGAGAGTGCAGGCTGGACTGAGGGACAACCCTCCTTCTCCCCCCAGTGTACAAATTTTGTGCATCAGGCCTCTAGTAAACAATAAAAAATATAAAGCACATATGTATATATGTTGAAATGATGGAACTTTTTTTTATATATGGGACATGGCCACGTAACCACAAAACAATGTACGTCAAGTCCGACATAACCCGAGAACTGCCTATATATGGAAACACAATAGCTCCTTTTTCCCCTAAACATGCCCTGGGAAAAATACTCAATTCTGTGAGCTGTACTGTTTATATCTCTATTTGTCAGAGCTATTTGAAAACTGCAAAAACATCCTTACACTTTCTTTGCTGCCTCTTAACATCCACCATATGATATACGTATGCCTTCCACCAAGGAACAAATCATCCCCGAGGGCATGAAGCCTTTGTTTTTATTTGCATCTGTCTAATTTGACTTATGCAGAATTCTGCCTCCTCCCACCACCACATTTTAATCTGTTTACATTACAACTCCCTATAGGCTCAGCTGATAAAATTCTGCCTTGGAACTAATTATACTTGGAGATAATCCTGCTCCCCATGGATGCACTCTTGAGATGGAAATCTCAAATCCTGATGCTGACATGAGTTCAGAGCTCCTCCTTGAGGACTGTATCAGTGAATGCCGCTCCTACCTACACACTGATCGATTTACTAGAGGAAACATAATCTAGTGGCACCTTGGTGAAGAGATTCTCAGATTTGGGAGCATACGTGTGTGTCTGTTTAAAGTATAAATTATACTGCCAAATACATGTTTACTGATGCAGTGTTTAATTGTGGATTCAGCCCTGTTGTTGGTTCACTGTTTTGATGCGTAAACATTCGGTGAATCACCTTTTCACATATGCTACTATAGAGCTTACTGTGGGGCTCAGAGACAATAAATATGAGGCACAGCTACTCATGAGGAGCAACACCATGTTATGCTACCTTCCCTATTCTTGGGGGATTCACAAGCTTGGTCTGAAATGCCGTACTAACAGCCAAGGCTCGGGGATTGCAGGAAAGGCCTGCAGGGTGGGTGTGTGGCCAGTACAGCCACACAGGGCCTCATGCTCAGAAAAGCCCTGTGCTCAGAGTTTAATGAATTGCAGTCTTTGACTTAGAATTCATAATAATCTTATCTTTGAATTTGTCCAGTGAGACAGTAGAGCATGTGCCAGAGGCTGAAGCCTTCGCTGGGAAGTAGGCCTGCCTCCTTCTGCCTCTGTGGGATGGCTTCTCAGCTGCCTGGTTCCTGATTCCATGGTGCTGCAGGCCCCACCCAACCTCCCATCCCTACCCCACCCAGCTACCTCTGCCACCCTCCACCCCTGTGAGGTATGGGCCTGGAGAGTGCCAGGGTGATGTGTACAAAAGCACACAGGCTCCTGTATCAGTGAGGGCCATGGCGGTGGCCATCCCTTTCGAGGCTGGCACACTTATTTGGGAGAGGGCTTGGCCAGGGCAAGCTTTTCACCTGCCCCTGATCCAAGTACCCAGTCCATCCCAGGGGAGATCCCCTGTCCACTGTTGGCTAAGACAGCAATCCCATGGAAAGGGGAGAAAATTTCCCATGGAGCTCTAATGCTGACAGGAGAAGGAGCCTGGGAGCCATGGTGGCCATGGACAAGTCCCAAGCGCCTGTGAGGATCCACTCTCATCCAACACATATCCCAGTGCCCAGGGGACCGTGACAGTAAGTAGCAAGAAGAATGCACTATGACAGGTCAAGAGAGACTGAGGAAACACAGGAAAAGTTTTATAAAGGGGTTGGCAAAAGTAGGTTTACAGTTGTGAGTACCCGAAAGTTCATTTTTGTACTATTACTTATTAATTCTTGTATTCGTTTTCATACACATAGCTGTAGACCTACTTTTGCCCACCCCGTATTTTAGTACCTTCACTAAATGGCACTTTGTTCTTGCTTTTAAACAAGGCCCCATGTTTTTACCTTGCACTGGGTCCCTCACAATGCGCAGCCATAAAGAATGCTTGTGTCTTCCGGAAATGCATTATGTGGCAGCCCTAACCTCCACTGGGATGGGATTTGGAGAGAGGCAGCCTTTGGGAGGGAGGTGATCAGGGTTAAATTAGGTCCTGCCTTCCTGATGGGATTAGTGTCCTTGTAAGAGGAAAGAGAAAAAGACCAGGTGAGCACACAGTGAGGAGATGATTGTCCATAAGCCAGGAAGCCTGTTCTCACAGGGAACCAAATCTGCTAGCACCTTGACCTTGGACTTCCCAGCCTCTAGAACTGTGAGGAATGAATGTCTGATCTTTTAAGCCACCTAGTCTATAATTGAAGCATCCATCTTATATAAAAACTGCTTCATCATTGATGTTTCCTTCTCTCTCTCCCTCTCCCTTCCTCTCTGAAATCAATAAAATATATTTTAAAAACAAACCTTTTCTTTAAAAACCTTAATTCTTTCTTGAATTGTTTGTAATTATCAAAGGTTTTTGGAATGTTATAATCAGTAACATTTTTTATATAGGATGGCTCTCTAAAGGAGTTTTGGAATTTTATAATCAGTAACATTCCAAAACTCCTTTTCTTTTTCTTGTTGAATTATTTGTCTGACTGGATATAGAGAAGCTGCTACTTGTTCCCTGTGCTTCTTCAGTCTCTCTTGACCTGCCATAGTGCATTCTTCTTGCTACTTACTGTCACGGTCCCTTGGGCACTGGGATATGTGTTGGATGAGCGTGGACCCGCCCAGGAGCTTGGGACTTGTCCATGGCCACAATGGCTCCCAGGCTCCTTCTCCTGTCAGCACTAGAGCTCGGTGGGAAATTATGAGTCTATGAAAAGAATAATTCATTACTGGCCAACCCGGGGGATGTAGTCTGTAACTCTACTCGGCAACATAGAACCACCTTTGCAGTTTTTGATAAAGTATTTCATGGGGTAGACTGTACATAAGGAAGCCACCACTCAAACAGAGTAGCTTAATGCTTTCTTGAATTGTTTGTAATTATCAATCTCCATTTGTTATAACAGAATTGTTAGCCCTGAAGGGAGACACTCTACTGGTTGAGGTTTTTTAGCCTGCATTTTCTTCTTAATATAAAATTGAGAAAGACTTTATAAAAGGCGTGGATTGAAGTCTGGAATATGAGGCCATGCTTCTAGAGCCTTATGGAAGGGATATAGCACAGAAAGTCTAGAGAATGGCTTGTAAATGAAAGACTTCTTGGGGATGCAGAAAGAACAGTAAAGCGTACCTTAGGGTATGAGGGAAATAATATTGATAAAACGCTGACTGCAATGACAGCATTGATAATGAAAAGGGAAATAGGGACCCACCAAAGGATTTAAGGGATTACAATGACATAAATCCAGTGTAACAATCAAGATGGCTAGCATTGCATTTAGTACTGAATGAGGGGGAAAAGAAATTAATGGAGTGAGAATGATGTATGGTGTGACTCGGAGCTAATGGGGGAAGATTGAATTCTAGAAGCCACAAAGGAAAATCCGTTTCATTGGTCTACAGCCACATTATATACTATAGCAAGCAAGGTCAGAAATGACCGGGGACAATATAGTCTAAGAGGTGAAATGAAAAGAAAAAAACAAAACAAAGCTATCTAATCAAGACCTAGAGACTGAGCTTCTAAGAGAAACCAAGGAAGAGCTTGAGGGGGCAGGAGAAACAGATCTGCCCCGTGAGTGACAATTAGCTGAACAGAAGAGTGTTCAGGGCCCTGGCAGCAGACCTGGGCGTCCTCCACATGCAGATGAACCGATACTAAAACAGGCGCGAGCTCGCACTCAGGCATCCAGGCCCGATTCCTCCAGTGGCAAATCCTCCCGGACGAAGGGCAGAGACCCCACAGCCAGAAGCTCTAACTTTCCCACAGAAGAACTGTGCAGGACGGGAGCCCTTCCCACCATCAGCCTTTCTTTGGACCCCGGGGCAATCTCTCACGCTTAACAAATAACTGAACTGTAAAAGCCCTTATGGGACCAAGAAGAAAAGTGCTGTAGCGTTTGCTACCAAGAAGATTTATCCTTAATCTCCTTCTTTCCTCTCCCAACTCCCCCGAGTGCTTAAAGTTCACTTCAAATACACTGTTTAACTTAAACTGGCGTTTTTAGCAAGAAATAGAGAGAACCAAAACGTACTGGGCTTATGAGTGATATAAACCTTTGCCAAGATTCAGTTAAGTAGAATTGAGCTGTAGGTAATTTGCGATAAAACATATTTAAGGTATTAGTCATTGCTAATAGTTACTATGTATATATGAATTGTGACTGCAGACATAATATTTACTGATGAGTCTACCAAATTTAAGTAGTTTGGATATAGTTTGGCTTCATTCTGTTTTCTTTTATATTTTTAGGCTATTGTATTATATTTTTCCTTTTTTTTTTTTTTTTTTCCTCCTATTCTTGGCAGAAACTTACTTAATGTTCCTTAATTTCTGGAAGTTATATTAACGTCAGACTAGTTCCCCAACCTCTGACTTGCTCTGGGGAGGTGAATACTAAGAAACAAGGTTCTGCCTATTTATTTCAATCCCATTTGCTACAGAAAGTAGAGTCTGCTGCTCTGTACTTTAAAAGTTTATTTTTTAAAAATATATATTTTATTGATTTTTTTACAGAGAGGAAGGGAGAGAAATAGAGAGTTAGAAACACCGGCCAGCTGCCCTGCAACCAAGGTACATACCTTGACCGGAATCGAACCTGGGACCTTTCAGCCCGCAACCTGACTCTCTATCCACTGAGCCAAACCGGTTTGGGCTAAAAGTTTATTTTTTGATAGATTTGGAAAACCCAAATATTCTCTTATTTGAAACAGTCACCTTTTATAGATAAATGGAAGGGTAATCCTAAATTTTATTTAATGTTATCAACACTCCAGGTCATTCAATGCCCTTAAAAAGTACAGTTTAAGGAATGAAAAAATATTTTTTTATTTTATTTTTATTTTCGGAAGAAATGCAATGTGCAGCTTTGCCACAATGTTCTATCTAAGCACAGTTTGGAGTAGGGTCTCTAAATGTTATTGTACCATGGATCCCTTTGGTGGTCTGGTGTAAAACTTATGACAAGAATATTATTCTTGTCAGAATAATATTCCTACCTGAATGCATAAAGTCAAATGTAGTGGATTATAAAGAAAACTAATTATACTAAAATGTGATAATCAAAATATTTCTAAATTATTATAGCATTCACACATTTACTTCTTTATTAACAACTTAATAAGAAGAACCAGCAAAGAGTCTAATAACCACCATAACTTTGAAGTAGTGATGAACAAGAAAGACATTTCAAGATATTGAAACCACTGGAAGGTGATATGAAAATATCTGTGATTTCTGATGATTCAAAAGCACAGGTACTGATAATACGTCCATGGTTGTTGTCTACATGTATAAATAAAACACTAAGTTTCAGGTAGATGTGATTCTTCCACTCAAAATTCCTGAACCCAATTTTGCATCCCTGAACACATAAGGGGCCAGATTAAGATGTCCTGAGTTAAATGGATTTAATAGCTTAACGGGAAAAAAAAAAAATGTAACATTAGCTTACTCACTCAGCTATATGTCACTTAGAGAACATTTCCCAGTGTTAAAATAAGTGTAGTAACTTCAGTGCTGACATATGTAATTGCTGCTTTTAATAGAAATATATATTATCCTTTCTAGTCAAGTGTTTGAATTCTCCATATGTAATCCATTACTTTGGTGATTGGGAGTCTCTGTTATAAGGATAGTCTGAAGTGAATTCTATATGAATCAGGTTCATCTTGGATTACTTCCAAGGATACTTAGGTATCAAAATGGCTTGCTTTTAAATGGCCCCAACTCCAGAGGAAATCCAGAGTATGAACTTCATGGAAAGGATTACAAGGAAGCTCCCATAAAGCTGCTTCCCTGAATCAAATCTGCTTCTAATTGAATAGTGTGTAATGTTTAGACTTTCCCAGACTAGTGGTTGATTTCCTGGCAGCACTTTGTAAACACCAAATAGTCAATGAATTACCATCTACAAAGCAGGAGATTTTAAATGCATACCAAACGCAATTCCCTGCTCCTGAGCACCAAATGGCTTTCTGAAACGACCTCGTTTTCAAATACAGCATGTTCTGGTTCACAATTTTCCATGCATTACAAACTACCAGGAGACCACTAATGGATTACCTTACTCAGTTATTTCGCAAGGAACTTACCATAAATCTTAATGATGACAATTTACTTCCTCAGTCCAAACTAAAGTTACATTATTAGTGAAGCTGGCTTAGTTTGAGTTGAAAAACAAAAGCAGTGAGCAGTTGTTTAATGGAGGAGAAAATTTCAGTGTGTTGTTCCAAGTATGATCACTTATGTAATGGTACCATCTAGTGGATTCTCATCTATAATACAGGAAACTAGTAAATTCTATGTTCTGATTCAGGGAAAGTATGTTGTTGTTTTTTTAAGGTGTTGTTGTATATATATATATTTCGTAGATATCCTACATCCTCAACAGTAATATCTGAGCAGGCATCTCCCAGAAGAATACTTAAAAGAATTATAGAGCTTACCATGAAGTTTTTTTGTTTTGTTTTGTTTTGTTTTATGAGACCTTCGGCAGCTAGTCTGAGGAATATAAAACAAGGATGTCATTCATTGAGTCTTCTTAAGTTCCTGTTGTCCAAACTACAGCATAGGGTATTCCCAAAGAGCAATATCCTAACTGTGATAACTTCAGGACACTTGAATGATGGTCTAATAAGGCTACAGATATATTCATGGAATGATCAGTTATTGAGCAACCAATGGGAGAGAAATGTGAATAAGATAAATGCCTTGACCTTAAGGAGATCAAAATATCATTGGAAAGCCAAGTGAACAAAAACTGTAAACAAGTACAACCAAAGAGGTTTAGACAAGGTATAGAGATGCAGAGATGATAGCCCGCTAAGCTTTCCAGTAGAGGGTTAAGTAAGGCCTCGCAGAGGAGTGACAGGAAACCTGGCTCAAAACTAACAATAATACTCCTCTTTGACCCAAGTGCAGAGGCTTACTATGTGACATAGAATTGATAGAATTTAACCTTCTCTTTGAATTCATTATTAAGTACTCTATTTGTACACGGAGATGCAGGTGTAAGGAATACAGTAGTGTATAAGTCCTAATTGCTGAAAACTCACTTTTGAAACAGTTTATAATTACCACTGATCTTTCATCATCTGCATCTGTCTCAAAAAGTCAGATTTGATATATACGGAGCAGAATCTCAAAGGTAGCATAACTTGTCTGACTTTCTGCAAAATGAATCATTAAATCAAAGAACAAAACAGCCATTTCCTGAGTAACGACCATGTCCCCAGGCAACCTTCTTCACTACTGTGGCTACCAGTGTCTCCAACCTGACAGCAGTACCATAAACATCATGTATAAGTCATTCACACAATGCACCACAGACGGTTCTTCATCACAAGCCCTCATTTGTTTTTTAATCTCCGAGATATTTAGTTTATTGAGGGGTGTAAAGAATAAGCATTCCCAATCACAGCAGGAATGCATGGGGGATGTTCTCTGTGGTCACTTGCTCCTAAAGCTCTTTAGTATTTTATCCTCAGAGGATGATGTTTCACAGAGATGACATTTGAATAAAATAGCCTCCAAATCCCCCTTAATGGATGAGTTTTAACACGACCCCATAGGCAAGAAAAAGACTTAGATTTTATTTTCTAATAGTATATTGGCAAGAGAGGCTGACATTCTGAATAAATCTCTTCAAACAGCACTTCAGAGTCTAAATAATACCCTGCCACATAGGTTAAATTAATGAGTTAACACTGATAGGCAAGGAAATGACAGGAATATAGATAAATAATGATAGATAGATAGATAGATAGATAGATAGATAGATAGATGATAGATAGATAGATAGATGATAGATAGATAAATAGATAATCACCAGACACCAGCAGAGCTCCCTCTCAATAGGCTCTGAAATTGTTTAGCAATAGAAAAGCTTTACAATCCTCAGACCAGCCTGTGCCTCCAAAATAATTCTTGTTGGAGTTCCCAAAGTAATTCTTCCTTTGCTAATGTATTAGCTTATTCCCTTTAAGGGCCTGCTAAACATATGGTTATCTTTTCCAACTATTGCAATTTTTAACTTATAAAAGAGTATTGTTGCCTCACCCTCATACTGGCCTTATTGCTAAGCTCAAAGAGGTTGGGGGCAGTTCAGAGTGTGGTCAAGTGGACATTAAATATTTCCCATCGTGTAATCACAGTCTAGTGAGGCCCACTTATGCCAGTTATGCTTTATAGAAATATATCAAATTAGCACATGTAAAAATAGTCAAATCTTCTCAAAACCTTTTAATTATTTTAAAGTCTCACCAATAAGGCCCAATATAACCAGCCTCATAGACACAGAAAACAGACATGGTTGACAGAGGTGGTTGGCAGAGGGGAGGGAGGTTTGGGGACTAGGTGAAAAAAATGAAGGAATTGAGTAGTTCAGATTGGTAGTTACAAAACAGTTGTGGGGATGTAAGAACATCATAGGCCATATAGTCAATAATAGTATAATAACTATGTATGGTGTCAGGTGCATACAGGAAATATCCTGGAGAACACTAAAAAGCAAGCATGCTATGAGTTTGACATGCTTGCTGTAAAGTATATGATTGTATCACCGCTATGCTGTACACCTGAAACTCATACAAAATAATGCTCAACATAATCTGTAATTGAAAAATAAAATTAAAATATAAAAGAAAATGTCAGTGCTGTGTCATCAGAAGACATGTCCAATTCCAAAGCTCTCACAGCTGCCAGCCCTTCTGTTACCATCGTAGCGAGCTAGCTATCTAATATTAATAACAGGAAAGGAGCCGAGGGGAGGCCAGACATTATCGGCATGGTCATCTGGGCAGCTTCACCAGGGAGCTGCAACTTCACACGCTCCAGGTCCATTCCCTGAGATCACGGCGGAGGAGGGAAATGGATGCGACTGCAGTGAAGTCAGAGTGACAGTGGGAAGGGGCTTGCCTGTCAATCTAACCTGGGAACCAGCATCATTGACTAGGAGAGTGGACCCCAAAGCAAGCCGGTAAAAACTGGGGAATACAAAATCCTCAGACTAAGGAATTCTCTCTCTCTTCTTCCTCTTCTTCGCTCCCACTTCCTTCCACTCACCTCAGCTCCCTCCATAGCCATGTGGCCCTAGAAGCCTCATGATCCATGGCCAAGTGGACCCCCACACCCAGTGGATTACAGCTGGAGGCACAAGCTAACCCAGCCAGACGCTGGACTGGATTGTGGTTTAATAAGGAGGGGATCTCAGCCCTGCTGAAGACAAAATGCGGCTTTTCCCATGGCAGGACGGAGGGAGGGGGGACCTTGGAAACTTGGGGGCCTAATTCCACAGAAGCAAAGCTTTCCACGATACCTCATCCCCCCGTGAGGATCTCAGGAAATCCTTATTCCTGTGGCACCCCAAGCTCACTTCCACCAGTAATAGGTGGGGACACAGAGAGCACCCCGCCAATAACACTTCCCCCCTGGGCAGGGGCAGTGACCCTGAGGTGTGTCCTTTGAAAAGAGAATATTCATATGGAGGACACACTCTGATGGGGCTCTTAACGCACAAATATTTACTGGAAACAAAACAACACACAAGGATACTGTGCACAAAACAAGGGGCTTCCATGGAAAATAACCTCACAGGGTGATCTGATCATAAACTCCTAACTGAGCAGGTCATGATGGGTAGTCATGCCCGCAGCATGTAACCTTTTTGTGCGTGTACACTGTGACAACTATAATTAGTAATACTTCTTTTATTTTTTAATGAGTAATACTGTATTTTATTGCATACTTGAAAGTTCTCATCAAAAGAGATGACATTTTTGTCACTGTAAACAGTGATAGGTATTTCCCCCCCCTTTTTATTGAATTTATTTGGAGTGACACTGGTTAACAAAATTATACAGGTTTCAGGTGCATGATTCTACAACACACCATCTGTACACTATAGTGTATGTTCACCACCCCAAGTCAAGTCTCCCTCCCCCCCCCCCCCATTTACCTCCCTATAGTGTCCTCCACCTCCCTCCACCCCCCAATTCCCACTGGCAACCACCATGAGCTTTTTCCTTTTTTTGGGGGGGAGGGGGGGTTTGCTCAATTGCTCCACCCCTATCACACAGTCATGCCTCCCCTGCCTGCCTCACAGCTGCCAGGCTGCTCTCTGCCTGTAAGTCTATAACTTTTTAGTAAAAGGTTTATCTTTGCCTGAAGGAAGCACCATCCATTGTTTCTGTGCATCTAGGTTAACACACCTTAGAAATAAACTGTAACCACCCTCAGGAAAGCACATAATCTTGTAACCACCCTATAATCCAATCCCCACCTTGCTTTCTCCCACCTCCATGTATCTTCCTTACCTCCCTCCTTAATTTCAAACACACCAATGAAGCTATAAAACGAACTCTCTGGAGCAGTTGAGATCTTGCTTCCCAGCGTGCCATCAGTTTGGCTCAAATAAACTCCTATAAATAGTCTCTCTGGGTTTGGGTGTTCTTACATCAACAATATGGTAACTTACATTGCGCCACACTTTTTCGTGGTAAGTTGGTATCAGCCACTTACTCTAGGTTAATATAAATGTGATATGACATATGCTATAATTAATTTTAGACATTTTAGCTAATAACCCACATCCCTTTCTCCCACTCAAATATGATCACAGACTACAGAAGGAGGAAAGTGACCGTAGTATAGGCACAACACTGAATCCATTCTCATTTGGCATTCATTTTAAAACAAATCATTTGCAAAATTTAGTAATTTATCAATAGAAGTTAATTTTTTGTGACATACTTCACAGCTAATTGTGATACAGCTCTCTGTCAGCACTGTAGTTAGGAACCACTCCTGTGGCATATAGTAATCTTAGTTGGTGGAAATTATAGTCTTCCTTGAATTAAAATGAATCTTCAAACTGAGTGGATGAGAAAGGGAGAAAGGATGGAGGAAATAAATAATCACCGTCATCAAAGCAGTGGCTCAACACCCCCAGGGACTGGAAACTTGCGAAGCCCTGAGACACCCCGTTATAATATTACAAACTTACTTCTTAAAGGGAGCCAGACGCTTTTCTTTTTCCCCTGAAGCATCCTACCACCCAGTGGTTCCTGTTCTACTTTCTGCAGCCTCACAGAACTAATTCATTCCTGCTGATAGGTGACAGTCCTAAAAATATTTCAAAACATCACACTTTTCCCCTCCAGGCTAATCATTGCTAGTCCTTTCAAGTGTTTCTCCCACAAGGTGATGTTTCAATCTCCTTGCTATCCTGGATACTCTCCTCTGCTTTTCTTGTACTTGTCTCCTTTCTTTAATGTTTCTCCTACATCGAGCATTCGCACAGGCTGGGTTGGCTTCCGTAGCCTTGACTAAGCCAACCTAAATAAAGAGGTAAACTGAGGCAAGCTTGAACTCCAGAAATTGAGTTTATTCAGGAATGGTATAGTCATCATGTTGCATATTACATCATAACTTCTATTATTATTTTTTATGGATTTGAGTGTGAGACCGAGAGACAGAGAAAGAGAGAGAGATAGAAATTTGTTGTTCCAAGTATTTATACATTCATTGCTTGATTCTTGTATGTGCCCTGACCAGGAACTGAACTCGAAACCTTAGTGTATTAGGACGATGCTCTAACCAACTGAGCTACTCAGCCAGGTATTCTTTTGTTGATATTGTTAATCCTCACCTGAGAATATTTTTCCATTGATTTTTTTTTTTTAGAGAGTGGAAGGGAAAGGGAAGGGAACAGAGAAAGAGAAAAACATTGATATGTCACATTTGTTGCCTCCTGCACATGCCCCTTCCAGGGCTGGGAATTGAGTGTGCAATCGAGGTACATACATGCCCTTGACAGTAATTGAACTGTGACCCTTTTGAAGTGACTGATAGATTTAATGGGGCTACAGAGAGATTTTCTGTAGTGAGGGTCGGGCAAGGGGAGAAATACCAAGAAGTAACCATTCCATTAAGTATCTCTCAAGCTTCAGAATGATCTATTTGCATAATGGGAGGGTAAATCCATGGTACTCTCAACATTCACCTTGAAAATTTTTCTGAACCCATCACTTACAAGTATAAACAACAGGCTGGCCACAACCAAAAGATCCACCATCTAGTTGTTGTCTGCTAAGTAAAGTAGAATCAAGCAAGGGTTTGAGTTGGGGAAATGAGAAAAGAGGGAGGAGAACAGACTTCCAACTACTCTCCTGCTGGTACCCTCAACTCCCTGACCACCTGACTTTTCTTTCCTTTAAGTTCTTACTTACAAGGTCAGATATATTGGGTTTGGAGACCTCATTTTTCAATAAAAAATGAAAAAATGTTTAATCTTATTCCCTTTGTGATAATAAAGGAAGGCCTTGTTTAGAAGGAAGTCAGGAGGCCAGAAGGGGGAGCTCTCACCCCGGAGCAGGCAAAGTCTATCAGATCCCTCAGGAGGAATTGTGGATTACACCTCAAGAGGAAGAGACACCTTGTGAGTGGACACTGCTTTACTCCCCAGAAGGAAGAGTTCCCTCCTTGCCCAGCAACTGAGCCAATGAGAAACCATCATCACCCGGCACTTTTGGACTTTCTTTCAAAACAAGTCCTCCCTGCTTCCTCCTCTTTCTCAATAAAGTTCCTCTCCTTGATCTTTGCATGTGCTATAGTTTTGGCTGTAGTATGCTTGTCCCAAAATTCAATTCTCTGCTATTGCTGACTAAACCCATTTTGCTGGTACGATAACTGGTTGTTTCATTTATTTATTTGTTTGTTTGTTTGTTTGTTTGTTTAGGATAACAGCTTGGAGCTTGCATTCCTGTAGATGAGCTTATGGTCCAGGTTTTCCTTCCTTTTCCTTCAAGGTTTTGAAGTAGATTACATTCCCTCTGCTGGCTTCCTTGCCCTCAATTCACCCTGCAGCCTACAGCAACTTTCCACCCCCTCCACTGCCCCCTCACAAGTAAAGACAGATAACCACCTCCTGGCTACCAAATACTCAATAAAGTTCTGAATGGCCATAATACTTTTCTGTTTTAGTGTTGTTTATTTAGCCTTGCTTCTGAATTAGATAATATTCTCCACTTCCTTTCCCTCTAGAAATTCTCACCTCCCAGAGTTCCTGAAATACTTTGCTCTATTTAGAGCTTTTCAGCGCCTGATGCTTGATCCTCCTCCTTTCTCCAAACTCTAGCATCTCACCCCCTTCTGTCTTCTGCCCATAAGACTCCTCTACCACAAATTCACTTCCTTCCTTGATCATCATATTTATTCCCTAAGTTCTGGATATTGTTATGTTACTGACTTCAAAATCAGTATCATTCACTCAAGCATCTCCAAAGTCCAAAATCTATTTACATACCTGCCCACTAAGTATCCAGCTAGGTGTCCCACAGGCATAGATAGCCAACCTCCAAACATCATCTCTTCTACCTCCCTAAAATGCTCTTCTCTTACATCATACCTTGTTGAAATAATGTCATCCTCAGTTATCTAAGTTGTGAAATGGGGTGGGGGGAGGAGGGGGAAGGGGAGTCCTTCACAGCTGTTACCCCTTCCCTCCAATTGAGACATCAGCCCGTGAAATAGTGCAGGAAAAACTCTCCATTTTGAGGAATATGGGCCAAATGCCATCTCATATACCTTTGTTTAGCATTCTGTTAGCTGGGAGGACCTCGGTTTTTGTTTTTTGTTTTTTTTCCTGTTTTTATAATTCTCACCTGAGGATATTTTCTCCATTGATTTTTAGAAAGAGTGGAAGGAAGGGAGAGGAGAAAGAAACATCCATGGGAGAGAGACAGGTTGATCGCTTACCTCCTGCTCACACTCTGACCTGGGCTGGGATAGCGTCTGCAACCCAGATGCATGCCCTTGATCAGGAATCGAACCCAGACCCTTGGGAACATGAGCCGACTCTCTAACCACCAACCCAAACCAGCCAGGGCTCAGAACTTCAGTTTTAACAGCTGTTAATAAAAAACACATTATATAACCATGGAACTGAATATGTAAATCAAATAAAATACATATGTTTTACAAGTTTTAAATCTTTTAACTGAGAAAAAGAATCACAGGCCAAACAGATGCTTTTCTTAAAACAGGGTTTGATTCTCTCCCATTTCTCCTGCCTCTGATATAAAGATCAGCATTCTTCATCAGCAAAAATATAATAAGAAAGCAGGGGAGAAGGATAATTAATATTTATTTATTAAACTGTATTAAGAACAAGGGCCTCGCAATTCAATGAGTTTAGTATGTTTTGAGTTGTAATGACGCTTCAGATTGGCTTTTCTCATTACTGCTAACGCATGATCACAATCTAGGCACAGGTTTGCTTTTGATGTCAACAAAAAAAAATAATAATTATTTGTCCCTTTCTCTTAGAAATATCGACACTGCATCAACTTTACTTTGTAGTCACTATCTTGACATTCTCATCATCGACTCTTTTTTTTTTTTTTTTTTTAAGAAAATGGTTTTATTCCTGATTTTTAGTTCTCATATACTTTATAAACACACTTATACTCTGGTAATATCACTTTGCAGCTAGCAAAGCAGTTGAACTAACACTCATAATTACAGATGGGGGGACAATTAACATCCACTAATGTTTCTCTACATAAACTATTCTTTTAATGTCACTTTTTAAAAATAATTGCAAATAAACTATATAATATATGTGGGCAAAAAAGCAATTAAGTGAATCTCTGGAAACACTAAATGTATAATAAACAGTGCATTTTATCAACATTGAATGCATCAGAATGATGACATCCTATAACATATTCCTTTTAAAGGATAGATTTATCAATAAAATATTACATATATCTTAATACTCTGATATAATACTTCATATACTGCAGGAAAATTAAGTGTAGTTTTAGTCATCAGCTTAATACAGGATCATTTTCCATTAGCTTTCATTAATAAAAAATCACAATTAGGTATAAATAAAACAGGCAAATTATTAATTATATGATTTGAGGTTTAGGATGAAAACTTGTAAAAATTAGTTTATATTAGTTTAATATACAGCAAAGTTACACACCATACTAAAACCAACTGTTTAATAGCTTTGCCTTGTGTGAACTGCCTGCAATGAAGAAAGAGCAACATTGTAATGATGGAAGATTCAGTAAACTATATTTTGGAACTTATTTTTCAAAAGGAAGAGGGGAGCCGAAACCGGTTTGGCTCGGTGGTAGAGCATCGGTCTGCAGACTGAAAGGTCCCAGGTTCGATTCCGGTCAAGGGCATGTATCTTGGTTGCGGGCACATCCCCAGTAGGGGGTGTGCAAGAGGCATCTGATCGATGTTTCTCTCTCATCGACATTTCTAGCTCTCGGTCCCTCTCTCCTCCTCTCCGTAAAAAATCAATAAAATATATATTTTTTTAAAAAGATCAAAAGGAAGAGGGGAAAGACTTTGAAAAAATTAAGGGATAATACAGATACTATTGATAATAAAGGCATTGTGAAATCAGGGAGGCAATGTGTTTGTTCTATGAAACATTATTCCCCCAACAACATACAGAAAGTTGCACTGGGTTTGTACTTATGTCTACAATCTACGTTCCCCGTATGGATTAATTAGCTACAACAAAGCATTTCACAATTGCCTACCTTTTCACATTCCCTTAAACTAGAAATAACCGAAGACCTTATCTTATTCTTAAAGTCCTCAGTGCAACAACCCCTAAAAATAATCTTGATGATTTTCTTGGCTTTTCCAAAGCAACCGAACTCCTTAAAGAAGGCAAAATGCCAAGTAAGTCATACATCTATTTTCTCAACTCCAATTAACCACGTTTTAAAAGCCACTGATTTCCATAGAATAGATGACCATCATTTTCAGGAGGGTCACACAGTAGAAATGAGGTGTCTTTATTTTTTATAAAAGTTATTACGACTGAAATTTGGCATTAAAAAAAAAAAGTATCACGTGTCAGATAATTTCTTCACCCCAAATATAAAATCCCATGCTTATAATTTTAAAATACGCAACTAAGTATGGGATATTGTGCAAATTTTATGTCTACCAGAAACTCAGAAGCCGACTGCATCTATGTAGTTCTCACACCTATTTTCCAGGAAACCTGCTTCAACTATTACTGACTGCTCTGGCCCTGGGCCCTTTGATGTCCTAGAAATCACTTCTTTGAAACATTCATTTCCACTGCTTTTTAAAACCTGTGCCCCAAGCTCCCCCCACCCCCATCTTCACCTGATTCCATCCCACAGAGAGAAATCCCATCTGAGAACCTGCAATCAATCCTCTTTCATCAAACACACAACAAACCTTAGCAACATCAGAACTGTCATAATCTTGTCTAGCATAAATTGACCTAACACGATAGTTTACTGATGTTGTGGAAGGAAATCCAAATAAAATCAATGTCCTCAATATCCTTTATGTATTACAGAGAGCGAGCCAAGGTCTGGTGTTTCTGTTCCAAGGGCAAAAACCATCAATCTGAAGCTACAGGCAGAGACTTAATGCAGCGGGTACATTTATACAATCAGACCCTGGTATGCTGGTGAGAAACTTCACCCCCAAAGTCCAGAGTCAAAAACATGGAGATTAAAAATGGTGGCAGAGTAAGTGGATGCTGCACAAACATGCTCCCAGGTCCAAATTGGAATTCAATTATAAAAGACAGAAAAAATTACTGAATAATCCAGACTTGCTGGAGAGAATCCTGATAACCGAAGACCAAAAGTGGAGACTGCATAGAGGCTTGTAGGAGGGATGGAGACACAAAAAAGCTGGCCAGGCCCACACAGACAGCAGCTGAAGCTCTGGAGAGATATCTCAGCTTTGAGATGGTTGCCGCTGAGGTTCCAGAGTGATATTTCAGCTGTGAGGGATTTCCACTGAGAACTCAGGGTTCTAATTCCCAAGCTGGCCCCTTCAGGAGAGAGCACCAAAACTGAGAAGGATACCCACATAATATCTGGCTGTAAAAAGCAGCAGGGTAGCTGTCTGCCAGGGAGAGATGGCTGGAAATTAAAGCACCCTCTTAAAGGGCCAATGCATAGCATTCCCTGTGGAGCCACCCATCTTGTGCTCTGACAAAGAAACAGTAGAGTGGACTGGAACTGGGTGAGCAGAAGCCAGGATCAAGAGTTCTGGGATTAGAGTTCAGAAGGCAGACACCCTAGTTTCCTGTGCTGAGCCATTTCCTCACACCTAAAATGTAATCTTTCTCATGCAGATAATTGCTATGCAAGTAGTATTGCCCT
The DNA here is from genome assembly GCF_964339955.1 of Pipistrellus hanaki. Lineage (NCBI taxonomy): Eukaryota > Metazoa > Chordata > Mammalia > Chiroptera > Vespertilionidae > Pipistrellus > Pipistrellus hanaki. The sequence continues at coordinate 10,684,169 of NC_140514.1, forward strand.
GGGGGGGGGGGGAAGACAGCTGACCCATTCTATTGGAAAACACCTTGCCCCTTAAGAGACTGAGAATAACAATTAGCCTCCAGGCAGAAACAATTATCCCACCCTGTAAATAAATAAATAAATAAATAAATAAATAAATAAATAAAACTATTGCCACACCTGTGGATGATTGCCTGAGGGCAGATCAAGAGGAATCCTATCAGTATGGAGCCAGAGGTGGTCTCTGGAGGCTTTGAGTCTTTGCCTGATCTAATTAGTCAGAAATAGCATTTGACACTGACTTGCATTTGAGACTGAGAGGAGTAGCAGATCTACCTAATACATAGTCACAAATCCAAACAGGCAGCCAAAATGATGAAACAAAGAAACAACCCACAAATGAAATAACCAGAGAATTCTCCAGAAAAAGAGATAAATGAAATGGAGATAAGAAACTTATCTGAAACAGACTTCAGAATAATGATGATAAAGATGCTCAACAGCATGAGAAAAGATATAGTAATTATGAAAAAAGAATAGTATGAAATAAAGAATGATATAGCACAAATAAAACACATTGAAAGGAATACACAGAAGATTAGGGAAAGCTGAGGACTGAATCAGTAAATTAAAAGGCAGGGTTAGAAGAAATCACTCAATCAAAGAACCAAAAAGAAAACACAATTAAAAAACAGGAGGATAGCTTAAGGGAGCTGTGGGCCAACATGAAACACAACAATATTTGAATAACAGGTGTGCCAGAAGATGCAGAAAGGGAGAGAGGAATAGAAAATGTGTTTTAAGAAATAATGGCAGAAAACTTCCCTAAATTGGCAAAGGAAAAAATCACACAAGTATAGTAGGCACAGAGAACCCCAAGCAAGAAGAACCCAAATAGGCCCGCACCTGGACACATCATAATTAAAATCTCAAAATTTAAAGACAAAGAGAGAATCTTAAAAGCAGCAAGAGGAAAGCAAACTGTTACCTATAAAGGAGTTCCCATAAGGCTGACACCTAATTTCTCATCAAAAACTCTATAGGCCAGAAGGGAATGGCCTTGAATCTTGAGATCTTTTTTATAATGAACTGTAATGTTCTTAATCTCCAACTGAGATTCAGTTTTTTTTAAGGATTGTTGATCATAGACATGGATAAAGGTTGGATTGGAGTTATCATCTGTGTCAACAAAGAACTTGACAACATGGCCATCAATCATTGGAGGCAAGGTCATCAACATCGTGAGGAATCATTTCATCACATCTCTCATAGGATTTTAGAGGTCTCACCACAGTGCATTAACACCTTCACAACATGTACACTTCCAGCCAGCCTCACACTGGCTATCCTGAGTCACCCCAATATAGTCACAGGAGCCACAAGCAGCCAACAAGAATACGTGTCTGTCCCATCATGTACTCATATGTATCCTGTCTGTCCCATAATGGATGTTCCTTGCTAGTCCCTTAAAATTTATGTTATTATTATGATTCACAATATAAATTTATGTTGCTATAAAAAAAAAAAAGCTCCTAGATTTATTGCATTTCGAGTCACGCCTGCAGTTGCCTTGGCAGGGCCAGACCAAATGATTTTTCAGGCCTTATATGGCCCGTGGGTCAGACATTCCCCACCCCTGCTTTGGCTAGTAAAAGAGTGAGAGAAGAATGAACACTCATTCTCTATTAATAAATCTTGTTCCCACCACATTCACTTATAGTGTGTGGCTGAATTTTTAACATCCATATCATCTGCCCAATGACTCCTAAGTCTGGAGGGAGGAAAGGGAACCAGGTTCAGAGTTTTCTGTCTCCTCCATAAAAGTTTTCTGTCTCCTCCATATCATATCTCTTCCACAACAGATGTGGAACTGTGGATACTCTGAGGAACTCACTCCAACATTTCCACCAACAATCAAAATGGAGGACAACACAAGTTCCAGACCTACCCTCCATCAGTACAAACATTTAATAGTGAAAATTATTAAAAAAAAAACACACAACCATTTAAAGTCTCTTGAAATTGCTCTAAGGGCATACAGCAAATGAAGAAACATTTACTCAAAAAATCTGCTAAATGTTGACAAGCACAGGGAGAGTCTTTGGCATTAGGCCTTGACTTGCTCCCTCCTTCACCCCCCAGCTCAGCATGAGGAAAGTTACACTCTGGTTGAGTGTAGCCAAGAATGTATGGCTTGTCCCCCACTTCCTAGACAGAATCTATGATATCTATGATATCTGGGAGCATTACTTGCTCCTTGTGCAGAGACATGATTCTAGGTTCACCCAGCCTCGATTCATAGGGGGAAGGCCCTACCCCAAGCATAGCAGGCTGAGGATACTGGGTCACAGTCTCCCTCACCCACTCCTGGGGTTGCACTTCCATGTCAGGAAAGACAAACCAAGACCTTGCTACCAAGCTTCAGCCCCTACCAGCACACAGCTCTTATGTTACAGAATTTAACAGGCGACTGGAAAATACACACAGGAGTATTCGGAGCTACAGAGGGGAAAAAACATTTATTTCCAGATGTACTAGGACTGTGACTCAGAGGAACCTGTTTCCAAATCCTGAGCAAGCCAATATGGAGGAAGCCTTCTCTTTATACCTTTGGTTTCTTTGTCCCCCAAATAAGGATCAGACTTCTGGACCTTTCTCAGGCTTTGCAAAAAGCCTCGTGTGTTGGGATGGGGGCCGTGAGACCACACCTACGGGCCTGGCCTGGTAATAACCCCCTTCAGGGGTTGTGTGTGGTTCATGGTTTATGGCTTCTGTAAAATGGGAGAATTTAGGCAAACAGATCTTGAGAGACCAGATAATTAAGGAAGTAGTAGTGACTTAATTATATGTTAACAAGAATGTACATTAGGGATACTGATTAGGTACATAGGATACAATTTTAATAATTAGTTTTAGCATAGTATTGATCCCCAAGCTAATCATATTAGCCTCATCACATTCTACCATGTTTTCCCGAAAATAAGACATCCTCCGAAAATAAGACCTAGCACATGGAAAAATAAGACATCCCCTGAAAATAAGACCTAGCACAACTTTGGGAGAAAAAAATTAATATAAGACACTCTTATTTTCGGGGAAACAGGGTAAGAGTCAGGCTGCTAGGCCCCACCCACCCCCGCCCCGACCCGCCAAAAAAAAATGTCTTCTTTTCCTCATCACTTAAAGTCAGGGGTTTCACACTGAGAAGATGCAACTGCTCTTAATCCCAGCTTTGGAGCAGTGACTCTGATTTTGCCTGGCTATAGAAAGATCACAGAGAGATTAAAAGCCAAATGTCAGTGTCTATTTCTAAAGATTTTTCTCCCAGGCTCTTAATTTCCCCAGGGAAGGATCCTTCCATTTCCTGTCTGAGGTCTATCCACCTGGCTCCGGTGTTCTGGGATCGCGGGGTCAAGAGGGGGACAACGATTCAGAATGCCATCTCTGCGTGGTCTCTACACTCTGTCTCACAGAAGGTCTCAGGAGACTAAACCGTTTTCTGTGTGTGTAGAGGGTACGGGGAGGAAACTTGACAGCTTGTTCTGTATATGGATTTCCACCAATGCCTCCCCTTCAGCTTTTCCCCACACTCCCACCTGTGCCGTGCCTGCTCTCTCTAACTTCTGATGCTTCAACCTCGTGCGAGTGAGGATTCTCCTTATCCTTGACAGGGGCGACCCTCTCTCAGGGTGCCTCAGCTGCAGGCTCCTTGCTAGGTTGTCAGGTGTCACACACGTATTCACTTTCCTGACTTTTATACTGTTTTCTGGCAGATGAAACCGCCTGGCCAGCCAAAGGCCATTCACGTCGTGCCTCTCTGCCTCTCTCTTTTTCTTTCTTTCTTTCTTTCTTTCTTTCTTTCTTTCTTTCTTTCTTTCTTTCTTTCTTTCTTTCTTTCTCTCTCTCTCTCTCTCTCTCTCTCTCTCTCTCTCTTTACAGAGAAGAAGGGAGAGGGATAGAGAGCTAGAAACATCGATGAGAGAGAGAGACATCAACCAGCTGCCTCCTGCACACCCCCTACTGGGGATGTGCCTGCAACCAATGTATATGCCCTTGACCTGAATCGAACCTGGGACCTTTCAGTCCGCAGGCCGACGCTCTATCCACTGAGCCAAACCAGTTTCAGCCCACGTCGTGCCCCTTGCCTGTGTCTTCTACGAAGGAGGCTGGACAGCTAGGATGCCTGCCTTCTCATTACCCCCGCACCCAGGCTGGCTGAGGGGCCCTTTCTCACCTACAAGATAGAAGCACATGGCTCAGTGGGGCCGCAGGAGAGCTTTCTGGGGGAAACAGGCTCCGTCCTCACACCACTCTCCTCCTTCCTTCCCGCAGCAGCAGGGCTCGCGCAGGGACTCTGAGGACAGATGCCTCGCGCTGCTGTAGAACAGGGTTCCAGACATCATGGTGCAAACAAAAGAACTGTAATGACTTAGAAGCCGCTGAAATCACTAAAATCCCAGAAATAGACACAAGCCGTGGAACCACACCAGAGCCCCCCGTTCATGGAAATTTCCAGGTTGCAACACCCAAGGATGGGCTTGGGGGGAGTTTTATTGCATTGCTCACCTCTCTGTCTCCATCCCCCTCAGGCCTCAGCTCTATTTTAGTGAATAAAATCTGTTGAAAAAAAGAAATACATAAATATGCACAAGCTCCTTTCTTTTTCTCAGGGTTTTCCTTTAGAAGCAGGGTAGGTATATACCACTGTGACTCCCCAAAGACTGGCTCTCAGGAGACAGTGTCTGGTCTTCCCCCTACATCTGCTTCTGAACCAGGACTCACTGTTCTAAAGTTAGTTCAACACACACCCCCATCCCCACACCCCCGGTCCCAGCACATTCGTGAGAAATGGATCTTTATTAATGATTTCTTCAAAAAAGGCTGGAAGCTGGGTGTACATTGGACACCTGTGGTTTAAAAATACAACCTTCATTCAAATGAAAATAAAATCATTCTTTTAAAAATATATATATATTTTATTGATTTTTTTTTACAGAGGAAGGGAGAGAGATAGAGAGCTAGAAACATTGATGAGAGAAAAACATTGACCTACTGGGGATGTGCCCGGAATCAAACCTGGGACCCTTCAGTCCACAGGTTGTAGCTCTATCCACTGAGCCAAACTGGTTTCAGCTGAAATCATTTTTAAACATCTCTGATTTAATCCCTTGTCACTATCCACACCTACTCCCCTCCATGCTCCCTTCCTCACTTCAGGTACTTCCTCCAACCTCCCTGCAACCCCAGCCTTCCTATACTTCATCTCAGCAAGTATCAGCTAAGCTCTCAAAACAAAGATCCATTTTTAGGACACATCCTTCTTAGAAAGGAGTTTCTGAGAGGGCTGTAAAGAATTTTTTTTTTCCTGCCATATCACAGCCATACATTTTATTGTTGAATTTACGCCACTCACAGTCCCTCTGTGTTTGGCTGCATTCCGCCTCTCTCCGGCATTTCAGTAATTCCTCCTTGTTTTCTTCCCCACGGTTACAGCTTCTTTTTCTTTTATTATTTCTATCTCCTTCACACTTTCCTAACATGCCTCTTCTCTTCTCTTTGCAGTAGAATGTGGGTGAGGCTGTGGTGAGGGGCCAATAAGGGAAAAGGAGGTGATGGTGGAGGGAAGGACTGTGTTGAAGGAGGGTCATGCTGGGTGCTGGCTGGGCAGGGCACTGTCTTGGGCAGGCTCCCAAAAGGCAAAGTGGGGCTGGGTTTGGGGTGTCTGTCATTTGCTGAAGGATGCACTCAGAAAAAGCAGGTAAGCCGGGAAAGGTGGAGCTGGAAAGTAAAGAGGAAGAGCAAACAAGGATGTGGTCTTGGGCAAAGACTGACTTTGGCCTGATTCACAGGGAGAGAGCTGAGGAGCAGAAATTGCACCCAAGAGTAGGTCTGCTTTGAGGCCAGGGACCAGACTTTTGAAGAACAAAGTGGTCAGTCATTAGCTGTCTGTTGGCCCCCCACTGGGTATCCTTTGTGTTCATGGTGCTCCTGTAGAACAGGAATATCTGTTCTATAGGAGCACTATTTATTTCAGAGAAGAAGGGAGAGAAAGAGAGAGAGACAGAAAGGTCAATGATGAGAGGGAATCACTGTTTGGCTGCCTCCTGCATGCCCCACACTGGGGATCAAGCCCACAACCTGAGCATGTGCCCTGACAGGGAATCGAACCGTGACCTCCCGGTTCATAGATCCATACTCAGCCACTGAGCCTGTCTTAAAATTCATGGGTTCAGGAGTGGTTTCTAACTCCCTTACCACTTATCTACACTAATCATGTGAGCTGTGACTGGAATCCCACTCCTAGGAAGGCATTTCTCACCAGGTATAGCACTGTTTCCTATTGAATCTCAATGCAGCCTCATCGCATTCTAAGATCAATAGCCCACAGAACCAAAAATTACTTGTCAGACTTGCTATAAAAGAGAAAATTAACTTTCTGTCCTATAGTAGTCAATATTACTCTACCATGGTAATAATATGCTAAAACTAATTATTAAAATTGTATCCCATGTCACTCCAGGTAACACTGCAATTGCACCTGAAAAATAGAAAACATAGATAGAACAACTTATTTCCAGGTTCCCCACAAGAGAAGTAAAAAAGTATAATAACTGAAAATTTCTAATTTAATAATGAGAAAAGGCAATTGCAAACATGTTTACAGCTCATATCCTGCCAAAGAAAATTAACTACTATGCACTTTAAAACTCTTCTTTCAGTGGGAGCTTAGGTGCAATAAAGCCGAGCACATTTTGTCTCCATCACAAAATAAAATGATCATCTGTTTATCTATCATTTATTTCACACAGAGGGCTCACACCAATAAAACTCTGATTTTACAGAGCTATGAAAAAATATAAAAACCCATAAAACATACTCTGCACTTGCATAGTGTAAAGATATGTCTCTCATAAAGGTGAGCCAAATATTTACAAACTAGAGGCCTGGTGCACAAAAATTCATGCACTCAGGGGGGTTCCTCAGCCTGGCTTGTGCCCTCTTGCAGTCTGGGAGCCCTCTGTGGGAGGTGTCTTATGGGCCAAGTTAATCATCAGAGACTATTGTAGACCACACTAGAGAAGTCTACATAACAAATAATGCTAGCATTTGCCTTTACCTTCCATTAATTTCCCCATAAATTTGCCTTCCCACAATAATTTGCCAATCTAGAAACTCAAATTCCTTTTCCTTTGTCTTGTCACTTCCCTAAAAATATATTATTATTTTAAGACGTTATATAAGACCAAGTTCTACCCACCTCTTTGAGTTACTCCATCTCAATGTTCCCATAGGAATGCACAATACATATGTAGTGGGATTGGGTTATGGATTTGATCCCCCATAGGGGCAGCCAATCAATGTTTCTCTCTCACACATTGATATATATCTCTCTCCCTTCCTCTCTCTAAAACAAATCAATTTAAAATAAAAATGAAGTTTATTTAAAAAAAAATTTATATTGCAGCCCCTGGCCGGGTAGCTCAGTTGCTTAGATCATCATCCTGATACACCAAAGTTGTGTGTTTGATCCCTGGTGAGGGCACATATAGGAATCAACAATAAATGCATAAGTAAGTGGAACAACTATGCAAAAAGTATGTCATGGAAAAATGTATAGAGGAGCTACCGTAACAGTGATCGTCATGTAGGAAAGCATACTTGAGTGGAGCCAGTGTGGAACTATGGAAAGAACACAGACATGGGGAATTTGGTTTCAGCCTTGAGTCAGCACTTCACCATCTGAGTGATCTCAGGAATGTCAATTCCCTCTTCTGGGTTAATTTTCTTCCACTGAAGCAGAAAGGAGCTACACTATACAAGCATTTGCCCATATGTTTGACTGAACATGATCCTCAAAAAATAATAGGTTGGAAACAAATTAATTCAGGGTTAAATATCCTTGGGAAGCGCAAAATTTATTTATCTCTTGGAGACTCTGATCCACATTAACATTTTCAAAGGAATGTGAAATCTTACAATAAAGAAAACTTCCTAGTTTTTGTTTTTTTTCTTCCTGCTTCATAAATCTCTTGAACCATGTGCTCTCACTATGCTTTTTCTTTAAACCTATTGACAAGTTTGGCTGTCACCTGGCTTAGTTCAAGCTTCTATAACCAAGTACCACAGACTGAGTGGCTTATAAACAACAGAAATTTATTTCTCACTAGTGCACATTGAAAGGAAATTAATTAGAAGGTGGTTGGTGGGACAGGATTGGGTGAGAAAGGCTGGACAGGTCCAGGAGCCAGCCTCCCATGGTCCCTCCCCAGGTGGCTGCACCTGAGGCGGTGCCGCAGCTCAGAGAATGTCTGTGAAGTGAGAGGGGTCCTTCTGGCAGGTGGGCTAGCTCAGCTGGCCTGTGGGGATAGGGCCAAAACCAGCTCTCCAACATCCCCTGAGGGGTCCTGGACTGTGAGAGAATGGCTCTCGGGTGACATACCCAGGAATCGGGCTCCCTCCTCTCTGGTTGCGGAGTGCGTCACCCAAGAACTGCCATTGCCAAGTCACCGCAGCTCAGCAGCTTCTGCATTGAGCATCTTCCCCCCTGGTGGTCAGTGCACATCATACCTATTGGCCAGTTGGATGGTTGGACAGCTTAGCCTTTTGTATATATAGATGGTTTTGGAGCCAGAAGTCTGAAATCAGGGTGCCAGCATGGTCAGGTTTGGGGGAGATCCTTCAACTGGGTTGCAAACTGCTGTCCTCTTGTTAAGTCTTCATGTGGAAGAAAGAGGGCAAGAGACCTACCTCTCTGAGGTTTCTTTTATAAGAGCACTAATCCCATTCATGAGAGTGCTACCCTCATGACCTAATTACCTACCAAAGGCTCCACTTCCCAATACCATCACATTGGGAATTGGGATTTCAACCCATAAATTTGGAGGGGGGAAGAGAAAGGGAATTCAAATACTAAGTCTATAAAACTACCCTAAGATAATTCCTTAGATGAATACTCTAAGAGTCCAATAAGACTCCACAGAAATCATACAGTGGCCCTTGGATCATTGCCAGACTTTAAAAAATGCACAGACTCATACCATTGCTTTCTCTGATTTCTTTCTTCAGTGCTGTGAAGTAAGAAGTCATTTAATATGAGGTTATGAATGTCATTTCTGAAATAAAATTCCCATAAAACTAATGATAGGTCCAAAGCACACCTTGGGTCTATGGAACCGCTTTATCTAGAACTTTTTTATAGAGCATAAGCCACATAACAGATAATTGCTTTATGCAAAAAAAATGAATGAATACACACGAAAGCACTGCTAAAGTGTCATTCAGTGTTCTAAAAAAGACCAGAGCCAGTTCAGACTTTCTAGGCAAATTGCAAATCTCCCTCTTTTGGTAGAAACAAACCTGAGTAAGGAAAATGTAAGATTCTTTTATAATTGTAAACTAATTTTCTAATGAATTTATGGACAAGCCTATGAGAGTTTCTACCTGTCAATGCCACAATGCAGAAAAATATGCCTACTGAGAGACAAAGGAGAGAGAACCTGATTGAAATGCAGAATAAGAAGCATCCATCATACATCAAAGAATGTCGAGAAGAGCTCCTGCTTTATGCCTTGCACACGGTGGGAGCAGATGCTGATACTGGCTCAGGAGAGTCATCAAGTAAACATAAATATGAAACCGCTGTTATACAAGAATGGATAGAGGCCTCGTGGTAGCAAAGAGAGAAGGGTCTCCCAAGCATAGCTACCAAGATAAGGCACAAGAGAAAAGTCTGAACCATAATGGTCTGCAGCTATAGGAGAAGCTGGAGACCTTGATATCCTTAGCAATAACTCCGAGTAGATCTTTCCCCCGTGGGACGTATTTACTGGTCAACTTACAGTCATTATTCCCGATTCTTCCAATTAGGATTACATGAAAAATCTAACCTGACAGTTAGCATTCTATAGAGGCTTGTCTTCCAGAAATCATCAGCATACCTGCCCCTCCCACCCTTAAAAAAAAAAAAGAAAAAAAAAAAAGAAAAAAAAAAGAATATCTGTTCTGTTCAGGACAACTTAAAAATAAATTGCCATCTGCCACCAGCAGGAAAATCTCATTGGCCCCAGAACCAAGAGACTATTCCAAAGCCATTGTTAAGTACCTACTGCAGCAAAGCATAAAAACCAACTATCCTGACAGACTCAGGGGCTCACAGTCATTAAAACAAAATAAAAATATTTTCCACTTCATTAGCATTTAGTCAACCCATCTTTTGTCTTTTCTAGGTCCACAGGCATGCAATGAACTGGAAAAATTATACTTTATCTAAATTTTATCTTTCAGATTAAAAACAATATTGTGTATCCAATCCTCAGTAGAGACTAGAATAAACCAATCTGGTGAGCTCTCAAGTGGATTAAAAACTTATCAAGCAGAAAAGAATATTGTTACTTGTTAGTGACTACAAACTTAAAAACAAAGAATAGAAAAACTGAATGCAAGAAATCAGACTTTTATCACCTAAGTTAATTGCATTGTAATTTCCTATACCAAAGTGCCACCTGTGCCACCATCTCCCTCACCCCTACTATGCCACTATGACAAGGCATCATGGAATTGTCCAATGAGAAACACCAGTCAAGGTCAACTGAGGTAAGAATTTATTCCGCTACTGCCTGAGGTTTCACACTAAAGTGAATTCCAATATCACAAAGTTCCTTTATTCGAGATCCATTGGAACCCTGGCTAGGTAGCTCAGTTGATTAGAGTGTCTTCCCGGTACACCAAGGTTGCAGGTTTCACCTCCAGTCAAGGCACATACAAGAAGCAACCAATAAAGGTATAAATAAATGGAATAACCAATCTCTCTATCTCTTTCTCTCTCATCAATAAATACATTCTTTTTTTTAAGGAGCTGTCTTTAAAAAAAAAAAATCCATTGGAATGAACATATACTTGAGGTTAAAAACAATAGGGTGGGAAAGGTCTGGGGAGGGGATGGAGGTGGGGCAGCGGGAGTTAATGGGGAGAAAAAGAGGACATCTGTAATACTTTTAGCAATAAAGATACATTTTTTTAAAAATCAATTAAGATACACTTTCTAGGGAGATTAGGAGATACCTGGGTTAATTGCACTTACTTGAAATCAACTATATTTTTCTTCAAAAGGCAGGAAACTACCCTCTGTATATTTTTTAAGTTTATTATCTATATACACTGAGAGGCCAGATTATAATATATATATTAGTGGCCCGGTGGATGAATTCGCTCATGGGTGGGGTCCAGCCAGCCTGGCCAGGGGAGGGGACATGGGCGGTTGGCCAGCCTGCCTGCTGGTCAAACTCCTGGTCAAGGGGAAAATTTGCATATTAGCCCTTTATTATTTAGGATATACACTGAGTGGCCAGATTATTATACATTCAAAGATCATAATAATCTGGCCAATCAGTGTATATAAAAGGCTAATACATAAAGTGTCCCCTTGGGAGTTCGAGCAGGAGACCGGGAGTTTGACTGTTTGCTGTGATATGTGCTGACCACCAGGGGGTGATTCGAAATGAAGGAAGGCCCCAGCCAGCAGCTGGAAGGCCCTGATTGGCCTCAAAGGCCGGCCAGGCCTAGGGTCCTCCCCTATGCACGAATTTCATGCACCAGGCCTCTAGTGGTATATAAGCTCCCAATTCTAACCACCCTTTTGAGTTTTTTATCGCTAAGAACTCCCATGTGTATTCATGTTGCATTTGTGAATACACTGTTTTGTGTGTGTTTTTCTCTTGCTAAGGCATCTTTTGTCAGTTTAATTTGCAGGCCCTAAGACACTGAGCTTGAGAGGACAGAGGAAAGATTTTTTTCCTCCCTACATTTTTCAGACAGAAGTCTAATTCATTTTGGAGAACACACAGGGATTTCTCCTCAACACTATGAACATATGCGTATTTAAAAACTCACTTCCTTTTGGTATGCCCTGAAATCCTTATATTTGGCAGCACATGGCTTTGAATAAGCGTTTGGAGTTTAAAATGAGGAAAAGTTTTTAAATATGGCAGCTCCTTGAGACACAACTTATCTAGAAGATTGTCTTTTTTTTTTTTTTTAATAATTTACTTATTTATTTATTTAATCCTCAACTAAGGATATGTTTTACTGATTTGAGAGAGAGAAATTATGTGAGAGAGGAATACTGAATGCTTGCCTCCATACTTCCAACCAGGAATCGAACCCGAAATCCAGGTCTATGCCCTGAAGAGGAATCGAACTTGGCAATCTTTTGGTGTAAGGATGATGCTCTAACCAATTGAGTCAGCTTGCCAGGGTTAGGGGCAGCCTGTCTAAACTGAGCCATCATTCAAATTGTCTGTTTTTTAGTGTTGCAAGTAAAAGGCAGGCAAGCGGGCCATGTCCTTGGTAAGAATGTAACTGAATCATAGGGCATGATAAAGGTCCCCACCTAAGGTGCCTTTGGATGCAATGCTCAGGACGAGAAAATGAATATGTTGCTTAAGGAGCCCAAGCCCCCATGGGAGGAAAGATTCGTGAAGCCCCACGTGACCTGGGTAGATCAGTGTAGCATAGAGAAAAGTCCACTAGCAGGAAAAGGTGTCAAGATCCCTACAGTGGAATCACTATGGGGGAACATATACCAACACCAGGAAACCAACCACAGCCTGTAGGAGGATCTATGCCAGGAAGGGCATCAGTGAAGGGAGGAAAGGACAAGTGTCAATCAGGCTGTCCAACAGAGCCAAATTACAGCTTTCTCCTTGAAGCTTATTTTCGCAGGACGTGGCACTATTTTCCGAGGTCTTTGGAATCTTATAATTTCCCTTTGTTTCAATTTTGCTTCCATCGGCAGATTTATATTAGCAGGAAACAAGTTAGCAACAAAGATAAATAGTCACAAAAATCTCTTTATTGCACAGAAAAACAAGCCTCAGAGTCTAATGAAGGTTTCCAATGGTTTATCAAACTAGATTATTCGACCCTGTTGATAGCACAGAACGTTCTCTCTTCCCCTGAAGCCCCAGAGCAGAGAGGACATCTCCTTCTCCTCCTTTTCAGCCTCTTCATTAAATAGAAAGACTTGCACTCACTAGAATTCTAAGAAAAAAACAGGCTATAGATACCAATTTACTGATAGAAATGGAGAGAGTCCTATAACAGTGAAATAATGAGAATATAAGATTACTTTTTTGTTGTTGGTTTTGTGTGTGTGTGTGTGTGTGTGTGTGTGTGTGTTTGTTTGTTTTTGTGCTTTTTTAAAAAGAAATTTTAAGATTACTTTGGGAGAAATACAAATCAGAAAACCCCTAATATGTGTACATCACTTCTAAGCATTTTGAGACAGAGAGATCATAAGCAAAGTGAGACCTCTCCTAGAATTTTATTTAATTGATATTACCCAAGTTTTTGTGTTTGTTTCTTTTGTTTTTTACTTTCATATGAAGGGAGAAAGTACAAGAAGAGCAAGTTGTGAATACAATTTACCTTTATTAGCTCTATGTGTTTGGATAGCGCTCTGAGCCGCTGCTTCATTCATAAAGATGAGAAAATGCATGCATTTCAGGTTTTCTGAGTGGCTTTCTCACTTCTCTCTCCTACCTTGAGGAACCCTGGCTATGATATATCACAGCTTCCCTCCATGCATCCTTTTCACCACCGCCTCTGTGGCCACTGGCTTAGGCTTAGTGATGAAAAACTCAACCGCAGCCTTTGTGAATTCCCAATTCCCAAAGGAGGAAATGCTTAGCCCAGCTCATCTGGTCCTGTGAGGCCACAGATGTGGGGGACATTATTCTGAAGTCACGTATTCTCATCTCACACAGTCCGCTACAACTGATGAGGGGAGACACAAAGCCTTGTCTTTCTGTTGTTGGTTTGGCATCAGCAGAGAAGATTTCAATAGATAGTAAGGTGAAGAGGGCAGGCAATGATGAATAGTTGAGAGCTAACAATATTTTAAAAATTTGATCAAAATACCTGAGCACTTAGACATTTAGAAAAAATGTTTCTAAGTTTTCTTTATCATTTTCAATACTAAATAAATTCTGAGGTATCTTTCTTTTGTAACAGTGAAATAAAGGAAATTAAACTCCATAAAATCAAATGCAAAAGGAAAAGCCAAGGAGATTCAAACCATTTTGAGAATTTTAGTCACTTCAGAATACTACCGTTTGAGGTCTCAAGGACAATATGATCATGAAACAAATAAACCACCAAGAGAGTTGTTGGGATAATTTTTTTAAAATGTTTATCTCAAGCCCCAAACACTACCCCCTAATTTATAAATAATAATTGGTCACCTCTAGTAAACAGCTGGGAGAGGGGCCTGGAGTAGCTCAGGCCCCGAATCTTCATTAAATATGCCAACACAGAGTGTGTACTCAGTAAATATTTGTCAAACACATTAATGAATCAATGCCTTGGCTTTATTTACTTTGGCAGAGTGAAGCAATTGGGCAGTTTTAACACTAAAATAGACCCTAATGTAGAGTTATAAGAAAACAACAACCAAAAAGCACAAGGGTTACAATGCAAACAGCAGAGGGGGCTTGAACTAGGAAAGGGCTAGCCAAGGTGGGGAGAGGTAGCAGGCACGTGATCAAAGATGGTGCTGTGCCCTTGTTTGGTTTTTCCTGGTGTGAACGCAATGACTAAAGAATGTTACTTCTGAGGAGGAAGTAGATGCCTTGGTTCCTTAGTAAGGTGACTTCCAGAAACCTGTAGCCCAATCTCAAGGCATCTATACAGAGACAACCTAGGCCTTCTGGGGAGCTGGCGTGCATTGGGCAGTAAGTACCCCATCTAACAAATAGCAGGGAGCTCCAGAATGTTGTGTCTAATAGAATGTTCCAGAATGTCTCCGCATGTCCAAAACTCATCTCACCATCTTATTCCACTAATCTGGCCTTTTCCTCTGGTTTCCTGAAGCAAGTGGACGGCATCACCCCCCATTCAATCACACAGAAGTCATCCCCCAATATTGCTCAGTCATCCTAGCCAAGCCATGTCAATGTTACCATGACGCTGTGCAAGTCTGACAAGGGAAAAATAAGTGACCCCAAAGAATACTTAGGTTCTAAATGTAAAAAGAGATTAAACTCAAACTTTGTGATCTGCTAGTGTGTATTTTTCACATGAAAGGAAAATTCATGAGTATATCACTTAGCATTTTGCTTCCCCAGAGTTCTGTTATTATACTGATAAGAGTATCTTAAAATAAATTGCACCTCACAATCAAAGAAGTATTTTCACACACCAGAATAGCTTTGGATTAAAAACAATGATTACCACATAGGCCCCTAGACCCCTAAGAACAGCAGGGCCATATGGGGTCTGATGGTACCCACCAGTCAAACCTCCTGATCAGCCCAGGGAGGACCTGTGGTGGGGGGCAGCCCCTGGCCAGCAGGCCTTGGGGACCTTGTGCTGAGGGCAGCTGCACAGCAGTGAATTGCACATTGCAGGCCACATGACTTGGCATCCAGACACCCTGGAACATGTCCTGGGTCCGAGACTTATAGAGATAGACCTGGCCACCAGTGGCACCAGGCCTCTAGTAATAAAATAAATACATATATTTATTAAATAAATATATACATATATCTATATATGTTTTTATTGATTTCAGAGAGAGAAAGGTAGAGGGAGTGAGAGATAGAAACATCAATGATGAGAGAGAATCATTGATCAACTGGCTCCCCCACACCCTTTAATGGGGGGATCTAGCCCGAAAAGCAGGCATGTGCCCTGACAGGAATTAAGCCATGACAACAACTGGCGCCAACCAGCATTTTAAAAAAATAAATGATCTAGAGTTTAAAAACAAATGAGCAGCCCAGCTGATTTGGCTCAGTGATGGAGCATCTACCTATAAACCAGGAGGTCACAGTTGGGTTCGTGGTAAAGGCACATGCCTGGGTTGTGGGCTAGATCCCCAGTAGGGGGTGTTAACCTAAAAAAACTTTCAAACCTGTAAAGAATTTTTGTGAGTTTATTTGAGCCGAACTGTTGACAATTGCAGGGAAGCAATATCTCAACAGAATGGGATAGTGCTCAGGAGAATGGCGGGTTTCATCTATTTTTATACATTGCAATCAAAGGAGGGACAGGGGTGGGTTACATGAGATCCATTGGCGATAGACTAGAGAGGCGGGAGAAAGCAAAACAGGGAAACCTCTGGGACTGGATACAAGTACAATGATGGACACATACCTAGGTGGGTGCAGATAACAATGAAGGAATTTGTGGTATCTGTCCTGGCGCCCAGCACATTAGGTTGTGCCCCAAGAGATCCAGAAAAAGGTAAGTCACAGGTTACCCAGACATGTCAAGGGTCTGCTATTATGATGCAAAAAGACAGATAGGCTCAGTTAAGGTAAAGGTCGACCTTGTCAGTGAAGATAATGGCCTGGGACCGTGGTCAACAAACTGCGGCTCTCGAGCCACATGCGGCTCTTTGGCCCCTTGAGTGTGGCTCTTCCACAAAACACCACAGCCTGAACGAGTCTAGGTTGTAGAAGTGGCGTTAGAAGAAGTTTACGTTTAAAAAGTGTGGGCTCTCAAAAGAAATTCAATCGTCGTACTGTTGATATTTGGTTCTGTTGACTAATGAGTTTGCCGACCCCTGGCCTAGGACATAACTACCCACCATAACTGCTTTCAGTTAAAGTTTCATTTCAGACCATCCTCTGTGGTTACTTAGGTCTCCAGATTTGCAAGACCGCCATGCAGGCCTTCCCTGAGCTTGTCAGGTCAGCACTGGCCCCTTTCATCAACAGGAGCATGCGGAAACAGGCAATCAATGATTCTCTCCCATCGCTGCTGCTTCTGTCTCTCCCTCTCCCTTCCTCTCTCTGAATTCAATAAACACACACACACACACACACACACACACACACACACATATTTTTTAAACCAGCCTAATCATAGCGGTCATATAGACAAGCTCTCCCTAGAAGAGTGGTTTACAGCCTTTATTCTGCTCCAGCCCAGTTTCCGCCCACAGCACACTCCCCCCAATCAGTAACATCTCTCCTCACACAATGCTGTGATTCTCACGGGGACTTTTGGGAGGCAGAGAGCTTGAAAAGTCTCCCCCAGGGTTCTAACTCCCCACCATAAAGGATCACTGCACAGGAGAATAAAATACAAAGTTGCTAATAACAATCTAAGTCAGCAGAGAACATATCATCCTACCAAAATAGCCGAGTTTTAAATAGGCATTGACTAAGTTCCAGGATGATCCGAGAGCTCAGAGCGTAGCTCATTGTTGTAGTTATTCGTTCCCTGTAAAGAATCGCTCTGTTCTTTCAGAAGAAAGCAGGGTCTGGTTAGGAGAAAGGGAAAACTTGCTTGTCGATCAACTAATCAACATTTTTTATGCCTATTGCCTACGCATCAATGTACTAAGCAACATGTAGAAAATGCATCGTTTTATAGCAACTGGATAGAAAAGTTAGGAACATCTTTTTAAAAAAAAACATAAAATCATAACATTAATGTTAAGTTGTGAAAGACTAATTATAAAACCATCCTATGTGGTTTTAAGAAAATTGAACCGGCAGCCTTCTCAGCTCAAGGCAATTATTGCCTTGACGGACAGTAAGAGTTCAGTGCTACCAAGTCGACAGATTTATTTTTTCAAGAAAATGCAATAATATCTTTAAACTTTTAAATGAGGACTCAAATTCTTTAAATGTATCACTTAGGCCAAATAAAACTCAACTCTTGGCCTGACATGAATACCAGTTTATTCAATAAATTCAATTAAAAAATAAAATAAAAAATTACCCTTCTATAGATTTTAGAAGTAATTTTTTTTTTCTTTTATTAATTGAGAGAGAGAGAAATAGAGAGAAAGATGTGAGAGAGGCACATGTAGTGGTTGCCTTCCACATGCACCCTCACCAGGCCGGGGGATTGAACCTGCAATTCAGGTACATGTCCTTGACTGGGAATGGAAACCATGACCCTTCAGTGCACAGGCCAATGCTCTAACCACTGAACCATGCCAGCCAGGGCAGAAGTAACTTTCTTAAGAATCTAAGCTGCATGATTTTTTAACTACTACATAATTAAAAATTTCCCTTATAATAATATTTAAGATTATACCTAAAAAGATGTTTCTCTGAAAATTGATAAGTTTTCATTTCAATTTTCCCCCATATATTTTTCTCAGAAGTATAAAATATTATTTCTCTTTACTCTTTTCAAGAAGATCTGGAAAGGCTGGTCTTTAAACTAAGGTCATTCATAATTTCAAGTTGAACACCTTCTACACAGAAAATTCATTTCTTAAAGATACCTGATTGACTTGAGACAACTGTGATAGAAAATCCTTTCTTATAATGATCTGAATCAAGAACCAGAGCTCAATAATTCCCCAATCAGTGTTCTTTTCATTCTGTTAAATTTCAGTTTGAATAAGGTTTTTAGATATCCTGGTTACAATATAAATACAAACAAATGCAAAACAAAATGCAGAAGATTTCTAGTAGATCCTATATAAATGATAGAAATATTTACTTTTTTCCCTTTTCTATTGAGACAATATTTACTTTTAGAAACAGTTTTGTTGCAGCAAAATGTATTATAGAATTATTTTTATTTAATTTTATATAGTCTTTCCTTCATATTTTTATTTTTTAAAAATATATTTTATTGATTTTTTACAGAGAGAAAGAGAGAGGGATGGAGAGTTAGAAACATTGATGAGAGAAAATCATCGATCAGCTGCCTCTTGCATACCCCCACTGGGGATGTGCCTGCAACCAAGGTACATGCCCTTCACCGGAATCGAACCCGGGACCTTTCAGTCCCTAGGCCAACGCTCTATCCACTGAGCCAAACCAGTCTCGGCTACTTCATATTTTTAAGAATTATATATTTTATTGATTTTTTTACAGAGAGGAAAGGAGAGGGATAGAGAGTTAGAAACATCAATGAGAGAGAACCATCGATCAGCTGCCTCATGCACATACCCAGTAGGGGATGTGCAGGGACAACCAAGGTACATGACCTTGACGGAAATCGAGCCTGGGATCTTTCACAGGCCACAAGCCAACACTCTATCCACTGAGCCAAACCGGTTTTGGCTAGAATTATTTTAAAATAATATATTTTAAAAATCCCTTTGTATTGGTTACCTTCCATTTAATCGAACAATTTGTATTAGAACAAATTTAGGGGACTCATCACTTGCTCACTATAGTGTTACTTTTTATGTGGAAAATCGAGTCAAGAATGAAACTTTTTTCCCCCCAAAACTGATTTTGCATTAAGCATTACTTTTTATTTGGCACCTTCTACAACCCTGAGAATAAATTATTATTCCATTTTCATTATAAGGTAATCATGCACCACATATATAAGCTTACACAAATTCAAATAGCTTGATATTCCTATCTTTTCACATCTAGCCTATAAATCCTTATTTGAATAGTCAAATAGGAAGGAATATGGATTCAGATATCCCTCAAAGTCCATTTCTTATTGGTCTTACCATCTTAACTGGTCATGAAGCTATTGAGCAGGGCCTTAGTGTCATCTTAGGATGACTCGGTAAATAATATGGATCAAGAAAGTAATACTATGTCAAGCACACACTAGCTGCATAAGAAATGTTCATTTCTCACCCCCTCCTCCAGATGCAAATTCAGGAACTTAAGATATAGGGGATATTTATCCACTAGACACAAATATGTTTGACGATTACACACACACACACACACACACACACACACACTGGTGCCAATTAGAAAACTCTTTAATTAAATGCCTACCCAATGCAATAGTATACCAATTTATGCTTAAATATAATTTTCTAAATATGCCATCACCTTGAAAACTTTGTAATTTCATTTCTCAATCACTTCTAAGCATATACCTAACCAAAAACTATCAAGAAATCATAACCTAGCGCGAATGGAATGTTACACCCAGGCAAATACTATCAATGGCAATTGAATGACAGAAAAGAAAAAAAGTTTATTCAAAGTCTGAAGTGCATCTACCTACTCTTTTCGTCCTGAAGTGAAGCCCTTCTCTGCCCCACCCTCCTTTAAAACGAGATTCTCAGTGTCTGAAGGTCTTAAGAAGCAAAAGCAGGGAGTGCAACCGCTTCTGACTATGACCACGACGAAGGAAAGTTTGCTGCTCCCTAATCCTGAAAACACGTCTACTGCCACCACCAGGAAATCAAAACGCCTGTCTATGCCGTTCCTGGCCCCGGTCCCATTCACGCCTCTGAAGCTTAAGGGTTTTCCCTTTCTCCGTGGCCCGCAGCTAAGGCTGGAACACGCTGGCAGGGTGCGGACAGCCACTCCCTGAGCTACAAGATCGTTTCACTGACAACCCCCACCCAAAGCTAGAGACCCCCTGACCCCTTCCCGGCCCGCTTCGCCCCGAGATTCACATTTCCGTAAAAGAAGTTAAGACTTGAGGCTAGAACAATGCGCTTCATCCCCTGCTCCTCCTCCCCTAATCCCCCCCGCCCGCTCCCCCAGGTGCCTGGTCCCCAGCCCGGCTGCCACGCAGCCAGTCCGCCTGCCCTTCTTTGGGCCGCCGGCTTCACGACTCAGCAACGCGCATGTGCAAAAACTTTGCCTCCTGGCCAATAGCGCAGCCGGCGGGGGCGGGGCGGGGGGCGGGGCCGCGTTCCTCGCGCACGCTCCGGGCATGCGCAGTGCCGGGGCTGAGGCGCCAGACGTCGACTTGGAAGTTCCGGGGAGGCAGCGCATGCGCTAGGGGTACGCGTTGCCGGCGAAGAGGGGAGCCTCTCGGACTCGGAAATTTGAATACCACTAAGCATGGAGTGCGACCTCATGGAGACTGACATCTTGGAGTCGCTGGAAGACCTCGGGTAAGCGCGCCCGAGCACGGCGGGTCTGCCGGTCCCCACACGGCGGGTCCCCCCCCCCCGGGCACGCCTCCGGGGTCCCCCAGGCGGAGACACCTGGCTCTCCACGCCGCACCCCGCGGCGGCGCCCGGCCGGCTGGCGCGCCTCCCCTCGGGCGCCGGGACCCCTGTGCCACGTCTACGGTCTGCCCTGCTCGGTGCGGGCCCTCCACATGCGACGCCCCTGGGCCCGCCCTGGGCTCCTGGCAGCCGAGTTCCCCGCGGGGTCGGTCCGTCTGGCGTGTCATTGTCTGGGCGCCGGTCCTCTCGCCAACCAACCAGCCAACCCCCCTCTCGGAACGGAGCGTCTCTCCTGGCTCCCCATCCTTCCGGCTGCACCCCCTCACTTTAGAGGTTGCCAAAGTTGACTCCCGGCTTCCCCGCTTGTCCTCTAGACGCCCTGCAGGGAGCCCCTGCGCCTACCCCACCCCATCCCATCGGGCTCGGTCATCAGCCTTTGCCCAGTCATCTCCGCAGGCGCCCGGCGCCCCGAAGCCACATGTCTGCGCCGCGGCCGGCCGGCCCGTTAGCTGACCGGCCCGCTGTGCCCCTCACCTGCCACCACCTCCCTGGGAGCCACGGGCAGTTCCTCTCTCCTCGGACACCCATTGCTAGCCCTTACTTAACCCTGAGGGTCGTCTTCACTCCCCACACCCCTGCCTGTCTGCGGTGTCTATTGTCTCCCCTCCTGACAGCTAACTATACCCCTACATGGTCTTCTCTACAAGTTGGAAATTAAGGCTTCTGACCTCCCTGGGTTAACCCAGATCAGAATACTCTTATTAAAACTTGAAAACTCAGAGAGACCCTCTTGGGGCAAATGTGGTCTTAGAAACAAATCGTATAATAAAATATTTGGTTATAGGTACAATGTAAAAAAAAAAAAAAATTTTTTTTTACACATTTAGGTAGCTGTCTTCATAAAGATCCAGTCAAAACCTTCCCCTATGCTTTTGGATCATCACGTGGAAACCATTTTTTAAGAAGGGACGCTGGGAGGGTTCCTTCCCCAAGGCTGTCTGTCCCCTTAAGCAACTTGCTGACCTGGTAGAAATGTTTAGGAAAGGAAGTGGCAGTGCTTATCACCTTTCTTTGTCAAAGTGAAGTCCCATTGTTGTTCTTTTTTTAATGAATATTCCGAGCTTTAGGGGGCTTATTTCTTTGAATAGAGTATAAGTAAAAAAGGATCAGCAAAGTGGACTGTTCGGGTAGACATCTCGAAGGAAATGCATGCTCACACAGGAAGCCATTCATTCATTCATTCATTCAGTGCACGGTTGTTGAGGAACACTTGTTCTGCGGCAGGGTTGGGCTGAGCACGGATGGGTACAGAGAAGTTCACAGGTTCCGAATATGCTGTGAGGAAGGCCCCTTTACTGCCAAAGGAGATCAAGCCCTAGAAGCTTCTAAGAAGTGGCATTAAGAGTAGGTCTGAAAGCTGTCGGATGAGAGGACAAGGCGGACCTCACGTGAATGCGGTCATTCTGCATGGGAGGAGGTCACCCAACAATGGGTGATGGACGTCTCTTCCCGTTATTGTTCTTTTACCTCCTTTTAATGTTCTTAAGGGAACTATAAAAGTAGTCATTGGAACCCAATAGTTAATACTTAGGATGAGTTGTAATGTAAAACGTGGGATTTTCTGAAAACTTTGCTATAAATTTTAACCATAACTACTTAGTTTGGTGGCATTCAATCATTAAAATTTAGTCTTAATTGATGGATGTGTACTTTTAAAGAATTCACTGAGAAATGCTAGAATTAAATGACTGCCTTTCATCTCTGATTTGGCACACAGTAGGGATTCAGTAATTATTTGTAAAATAAGAGAGCAAAAATCTAAAAGTGAAGCACAAGGAGAAGTTTCTAGGCCTAGTCTCTTTACGCCAGTGTCTAATATGTGCTTTTAAATCTAGATGCCAGAGATCTAACCTCATTTTGTGTAACACTTTTTCCATTCCATTCAGTGTATACACATATAATTGTATTTTAAAGGGGCTAAGTATTTTAATTGCTCTAACATTTCTATACCACTAAACATCAAATTATCTCCAGTGTACTCAATACATTACCTTTAATAGCAAGGATTTTATTAATATTTTCTTTACAAGAAGATAAAATAATCCTCTGAAGAAAATATATTTTAAAATTCCGTTGAGAATGACAAAATCTTTAATTACAGCTATGTCCTAGATTGGGGTTTGTTATTACTATTGCCTTTTATGAATGTTTGAACATTAAGTAATTTTTTAAAATTACATTTGACTCAGTTGCAAAGGATTAGGTTTCACTTGTACCAATTCACCCAAATATCAACTCGCCAGCAATTATTAGATTAAACTTGACATTTCTCTGGTACTAGCAGGTCTTACCGGTCTTAACCGTCATTAAATATAGAAAAAGAAATAAATGATTAATTGGAAAGTTTTTGCTTTTAAAGAAAGTCGTTAAAACCCTAACCTAATTGATTTCTGGAAAAATCTCAAGAAAAAATAACCTAAGTTATATTTCTAAACTAATAAAATATAGTATAATTAGCTATCACTTATTAATCTGGTTTTAATACTCAGTTCAGTTAGAGTAAGAAAACAAATCTTTATACAGTAAGAGCTTTCTGTAAGTGTTTAGAAGTAGACATAAATATTCACCTATGTTTTGAAGGGATGAAATGCAGTTACCATTTAGCTTATTTTTCTAATGATTTGGTATAGTTCCAAGTTTTTATATTTGTAAGGTTAGAAACTGGTCATAAGATCTTTTTTAAGCTATCAATTATAGAAATAATACATAAACATATTGCATCTGTAATATATTAGGTGTGATTCTGTATTCTTCTGAAGTGTGATTTCTTAACTCGCCAGTTACAAGGGTCCATTGTTAGAAGATGGCGCTCTGTCTCAGGCGGTCTCTGCTGGAGCCAGTTCCCCTGAGTTTACCAAACTCTGTGCTTGGCTGGTGTCTGAATTAAGAGTGCTCTGTAAACTGGAAGAAAATGTGCAAGCAACTAACAGTAAGTAAAGATCAGTTCTAGGGGCAAAATATAACACATAAAATTTGGGTATTGCCAATTGAACACTATCAGTGCTAAAGCTAAAATTTCAAGTTCTTTGTAAATATATATATATATATATATATATATATATATATATATATATATATATATATATAAAATTGTAAAGCAGCAGAATACTCTGCCTCTATTGTTTTTAGAGAAAAGTGATTCAGAAGTTGAAAAAAACAAAATATAGTCATGCAACTGTTATGGAAGGTGAAAAGACCCTATTACTAAGATACAAAAAAATGGAGAGAAATATAGCATATATGAACTTTTCATTCTTTATAAAACTTGACTCGTGAGATCTTAAATTGGTGGTATTTTTTCCTTTTGTACTACCAGATTCTAGAAGTACGTATAGTATGTAAAGTAAATACTCTGTAATTAGTATATGTAGGGAGAAAGAGAAGACTTTATTAAGTTTTCTTATAATATATCACTAGCTATACCAAAATCAAATCCAACCCCATCAGATTTATGACATTGAGAGCTGTTTTATATTTGCCAATTTTGTTACGTTAATAGCAATAACAACTACTGTTTTGTTGATTCTGCTAAAGAGCTGTACAAAAGCTTAGAACCTGACACTCCACCATCTGGCTTCCCTCCTACCATAGGTAAACCTATAATATAATAGTCAAAAGAAAAATGTCCACCTGTTAATCCACTCTTATAGAGAACTATATACTAAAGCCCATTTTCTTTTTCACAGAATTCCATTGTGAAGAGTTCACTCTTTTATGTTTAATATATTTAATGTGTACATATTAATTACACTTAATTCTAATTAAAAATTTTTTCCCCTTCAATGATTTTGAGAGAAAAAGGGAGAGGGATAGAGAGATAGAAAGAACGATAAGAGAAACATCATCAATCCGCTGCCTCCAGCATGCCTCCCTATCGGGAATCTAGCCCACAACTTGGACATGTGCCCTGACTGGAATCAAACCAGTGACCTTCTGGTTCATGGGTCAGCGTTCAACTGCTGAGCCATACTGAGACAAATTCTATTTTTAAAAAAAATATATTTAATTGATTTTTTACAGAGAGGAAGAGAGAGGGATAGAGAGTTAGAAACATCGATGAGAGGGAATCATCCATCAACTGCCTCTTGCATACCCTCTACTGGGGATGTGCCCGCAACCTTGACCATATTCGAACCTGGGACCTTTCAGTCCGCAGGCTGACGCTCTATCCACTGAGCCAAACCAGTTTTGGCCCAAATTCTAATTTTTAAGGAGAGTATAATACAATAGTAGTGATAGCAGCAGCTTACATTTATTGAGTAGTAGGTTCTGAGTACTTTACTTATATGAACTCATTTAAACCTCAGGGCAGTCCTAGGTTTTATTACTCTTAATACATTAAACAAGGAAACACAGTGAGATTAAAGACATCACCTGAGGTCACACAAACCAGTAAGGGGTAAAGCCAGGATTCAATCCCAGCAGTCAAATTTGGGAGCCGTTACTCTTAACTTTGCCTCTTAACCTAATATTTCAGAGACTGTAAGACCTTCCGAATAAACATCTGTGCTATATGGTAACTATTTATAACCCGGATCCTCTTTGTTCATATGAAAACACTTTATAGAAGCCAATACATAAAACCGATAAAGTGTTGCTGCTGTAGTTAAGTTGAGAAGGGAGTACTTTTAGCACAACTCTCTTCTCATCGTCCCACCTGCCTCTGAAAGAGGGCTGTGCACTTCTGGACCTCATGGAACACAGTTTGCAAAACATCGATAATACGGTCTTCCCATTTTATGGATGAGAAAAAGGCCTCAGGTCAAATGACTCTCAAAGTTTGTTCATTTCTGCCCCTCTCTGATATTGAATAGAGAGCCATCAAAATAGTAAAGAATAAAAGAGCATTGTTTTTCCTTGGTTCACCCAGTACACTCTATACTTTGCATAGGAATACAGAACTACAAGTCATGTTCACTACCTTCACACTTAGTCTAGAAACTAGAGATGCAATGGAAACCGTTGTACATTAGTAATAGTCACATACTTCACTTGGTGGCTCACAGTGGGAGGAAGTCAGTCAGTGCCATCGTACTTGGGTGGGTAAGGCTTCATCAGGGAGCAAGACCACTGGACTTTGATGGATAAGTGGGACTTGATAGAGGAGAGGAGGGTAGAGGGCATATCCATCATGGGGAATAACTGAAATGAAGGCATGGATGTGGAAATTAGACGGACCTAAGGCATTGAGACTAGCCTGGCACAAGTAGAGGAAATATTTGTGGAAGTAGCAGATAATTATAAAAAACATAATTGGGAAGGGCAAAGCAGAGGCTGTGAAAAATCTTTAAAGACAGAAAATCTTGCCCTAGCTGGTTTGGCTCAGTGGATAGAGCGTCAGCCAGTGGATGGAAGGGTCCCGGGTTCAATTCCTGTGAAGGGTACCTTACCTTGGTTACAGGCTCCTCCCCACCCCACACCCTGGTTGAGCTCATGCAGGAGGCAATCATTCGATGTGTTTCTCTCACATGGATGTTTCTCTGTTTTTCCCACTCTCTTTCACTGCCTAAAAAATATCAGTGGAAAGTAGCCTCCGGTAAGGATTAAAAAAAAGAAGGAAAAAATTGATTAGATGAGGTAGAGATTAGCCATTAAAGATTCTTAAATAAGGGAATAACCTAATGAAAGTATTTAAGGAAGAAAATTGTCAGTGGCGTGAGAAAGGATGAATTAGAAGAAAAAGGAACTTTTGTTAGGAAAATCTTACTAAAATTTCAATTTATATATGTGTGTATGCTAATGGGAAAAACATTTTTATTAAATAAGATGATTTTAATTCTTAAAAGGCCCGAATGAAGCTGAAGAATTCCAACTTGAGGTGAGTGGGCTACTAGGGGAGATGAACTGTCCGTATCCTTCACTGACATCTGGGGATGTGACCAAGCGCCTTCTCGTTCAGAAGAACTGTCTCCTTCTGCTCAGTAAGTTCATGGCTACTCGAATGTAGCTTTTATTTTTTCTATTTATGTTTTCCAAGACTAATAAACTGGTTGTTACTGTTTTGTTTTATTATGGATTTAATTCAGAATACTTATTTTAAAGAAAACTTGATTAAATTTCCAGCTTAGAAGCTATTGGGTCTGTGTGCAGGCAGCAGAGATTTTTTGTAATTGCTACTCATTTATCGTTGTGCTTCACCTGTTGTGACCAAAGGTAGTGCTGGAGTGTTGTTCAGTGTGTGATCATTAAACCTTAGCGTTCTAGACTGGAAGCACTTTTTAAAATAGACTGGAAAAACAGGGTGGGAATGGTGAAGTTTTTTTTAATTATTATTATCATTAAAATATTTTGTCTTGTTGATGTTTCGTTGTGATTGGGTAATTGGTTAAGGGTGTTGGTTTTGTTTGCAAATGTAAAATTTTCTGCAATAATATTTGCTTTGTTCCTGTATTTGCTCATCATTGTGGGAAATAAATTATTATAAAAAGTTATTTCCTTCCATGTTTTGAAATACTAATTACTATTTCTCTCTTCACCCTGAAAAACAGTAAGTAGACTCACAAATTTTGCTGTCTTAAATTCTCCAATAAATTCAGTGAATAATCTTAACTCAGAATTGTTGTAGCATTCTGAAACACATTTAGATTAAGCTTTGGTTAGCTGAGTAAGTAGTACAGTTCTTACTATGACAAACACAAATAAGAGTATTTTTTAAATATTTGTCTTTACTACCGTATTATGTTTTCTAGAAAATGCTACAACTCTAATCTTGAAGGTACAGTTTAAAAAAAAAAAAAGTATTCATAGCCATTATACTTAATTATTCCAGAATCATTTTTTTTTTTTAATATGGATGGAATGTTTCATGAATTTGCATATCATCCTTGCACAGGAACCATGCTAATCCCCATATCCCAATTTTAGTATATATGCTGCCAAAGTAAGCACCAGAACCACTTTCTTAACTACCCCTTTGCTGAATGATTGCCACTGGGGGGATATGCCCTTAAGATTAGATGCTGCTTTAGGTACTGATACTGCTGCGGTAGTTCTTGTGCATGCATGCAGTAACCTTCAAATCGTATAATTTCTATAACTGGCTCAGCCATAGTGTGCTCAGTGATTCTTTGGCAGCGCTGCTTATCTTTACCAACGCCTAATATTTGGCACTTGGACTATGTTATCTTACATAGCAGGACAACAGCTGTGTGGAGAGGTTAGTAATAACCCTGAGTAGCTAATTCTTCCACAGTGCTCAGAGTTTTCCTTTTTAGTGTAACTCTGACAATTATGTAAACCACTTTGAATATAAATCTTTATAAAATACCTTTAACTCTTTCCTCTTCCTTATAAGCAGACTGCACAGAACGTGATCATTTTGGGTCAATATTAATAGGCTGTTTTAATGTGCTAGCACCTCAAAAGCTTTTCAAGAATATGCAGCTATTTGCTCAACTGAGTCAGCTAAAGTTCTCTTTGTGTTCTTCACGCATGCACACTACTCACCTCCCTCCTCATCTTTGCTTTTGCTGTTTCCCCTTTTCTAAAATATTCCCCCAGTTTGTTTTCTTTCATGCTAATGTTTATGTACATGTACTCCTCTACTTGCTCCGTATGAATATTTGTGTCTTTCCCAAATACCAGTTGTCACATCTTAATGCTATAATTTGACTTACTTCTTCCAGCACCCTTACATTACTGATTTGAATCTTTTAATACATTGTGTTTCGAGGGGTAAAAAATAAACTAACCTCATTGGAATTGTTAGTAAAATAAAATAGTCTTCGAATGAGTGGCTGAAAAACTCTCCTGTGTCAGATTCAGAACTATTTTAGCCGTTCATTGGCCTTTCTGGCTGTCAGAACATTTCCCTTAGGTAAAATAAGTCATTTCTAAGTTTCTAATAGATGAAAAAACTATTCATCTTTTTATGCATTTATTATTTATTCCTCACTAGATTGTCAGTAGAGGTAATCTTTTTTGTTTTGTTTTGCATTAATAATCCAGTCAGTGCCTTTCTTAGTACTTTGAACTCACCATCTACAGTTAATGCTTTTTGATGGTAATTGTATTGGGGAACTAATTTTTTGAATACCTGTGCTACGTTGTCCTAAATTTAGAGAACAAATTGATTAAATCATATAATATATGATTTTCTAGAACAAGGGTTGGCAAACTCTTTTTTAAAGGTCCAGGTAATTAACATTTTCAGCTTTGTGGACCACAAGATTTCTGTCACAACTCTGACCTGCACTGCTATGTAGCGTGTAAGCAGCTACAGGTGATACAGAAACAGATGAACGTGGCAGTGTTCCAGTAAAACCTTATTCATAAAAATTGATTATTTTCACGACAGTGGGGAGTTTTACTGTTTTGATCTTTTAACTCATACAGTTTGCTCTATGGAACATGTTAAGATTTGATCAAACCCATTTAGAGTTACCTTTCCAGAAACTCAGGTGTGTATATTTTCTAGAATAGGAGTTGACAGCTTTTCGGAAATGATCAGCCAAAATTATTACCCTTCTACTTCTAGCATTACCCCTTGGGTTTTGCTAGGACATAAGATATTCAGGCTGATCATTAATCTGTCCTTCTAAACTTAAGAGCCCAGAAAATGGCTTTTTCCAAATCCAACTTTCTCATATTATCAAGAGGTTTTCATGTGGTCATATTCCTGAAATCCTGAAATCCACATGATTACTAATTGTCTTATAAAAATGTAAATGTCCTGAGGAAGGTTAAAGGAATAAGACTGAATATTTGTATCTTCACCTTAATTACCGGAAGCAGATTGCAGCCCTCATTATCCATGACTGAAATCAACACACACGGGATGATACTGACACAAAAGGACTCTGCCAAGAAAGGATTTGTTGTTTTCCCGGGAGGGGATGAGAATGAGGAAAGTAGGGGGAAGGGAATACTGAGAAGAATATCGATGGAAGAAGGGGGTTTATTTTGAACAGCCAGAGTGTGACATTAGGTTGCTGGACACTGTAAGAAAGGAACTCATGAGTGTTTAGTGCCTTCCCCCTTCTCCTGTATATTAAACTTGGACTGCTTAAAAATGTTGTTTTATGCCAATTCTAAACAGACTTCCTAAGTATTGGATGACTAGAGGAACATATAATTATACTAGAGGCCCAGTGCACGACATTCGTACACTGGAGGAGAGGGGGCATTCCTCAGCCCGGCCTGCGCCCTCGTGCAGTCCAGGACCACTCGGGGGCTCGCAAGGTGGCAATGGCGGGAGCCGCTCTGGCCTCTGAGGCAGCGCTAAGGAGCAGCAAGGCCAGCTTCTGGCTGAGCAGCACTCTGCACCCCCTGTGGGAGCTCACTGACCACCAGGGGGCAGCTCCTGCATTGAGCCTCTGCCCCTGGTGTCATTAGTTCCACCATTCGGTCGATTTGCATGTTAGCTTTTTATTATATTAGGGTCACTGGTGCATGTCAGTGGTGAGAAGTTAAAAAAGTAACCTTTTGAACTGTCACTGAAAATTTGCCACCTTCCACCTTTTGCAAATTTGTCAATAGATGCCAACCCCTGTTCTGTAGGTTCCTTAATGCAAGAATCCAGATTTTTAGGTCAGCTACCTTGATCTTTTGGTTTCAAAGAAGAATCACTTATTTTTAAATTAGCCTTTAAATATATATTGGTTAAATAACCTGTGCTACAGAATCAGTTTATATGCTATGTCACTTGAGGTAAAAATGGTTTTCCTTTCTTGTTTTTATCCATTCTTGCAGCTTTAAAAGTTACATATCATTAGGTCTATAGCGTTGTGACTCCAGACTTATGACTATTAACTGTAGCTGTATCTCATTTTGAAATCTTATTTTGTTTACTTCAGCATACCTCATCTCAGAACTAGAAGCTGCCAGAATGCTCTGTGTGAATACTCCTCCAAAAAAAGCTCAAGAAGGAGGCGGTAGTGAGGTCTTTCAAGAGTTGAAAGGCATATGTATTGCTCTAGGAATGTCCAAACCTCCAGCCAATATAACTATGTTCCAATTCTTCAGCGGGATTGAAAAAAAAGTAAGACCTTTAGTACCAGATTGTAGTGTATTAAAGGCATAGTCCTACATTTGTTTGAAATGAAGCCAGTTAATTTCTCCTAATGGGAACCTAATGTTCATTAAGTAATTGTTGCTAAATGAGTTTTGGGTTTTAAATCCTAGAAGCTTTAAACAGAAATCAGTATTTTAGTGTATGTGTTTTTTTGTTTTGTTTTGTTTTAACATGGCATGTTTCTTTTTCAAAAAGGAAACTTGACACTTGGATTTATAAGCTTTAATAAGCTAGATATAATTAAAAAGAATTAAGTCCTTTAAAATTATTTTATAATTGAACTTTAATGCAATTAAGTTTTAAAGTCTTTATCATTAAATGTTACCACCCTCCCCATTGACTGGACAGAAAAGGATGTTAAACATTCTTGGTTTTTAATCCACTCACTTCGAGTTTTACAAAGTTTCAATTGGCAATTTAGATTTGTCTGCTAACATAATCTAGTATGTGAAAATAATTTATGCCACACATTATCAACCATGAAGAGGTTTCAAAAAATCAGTGAGTAAAAGAGAATGATATTTGTTATAGCAGAGTTACTCTCTGTACGCATGTCTGTCGGACTCTAAGAATTGGTACATTGGCATTATGGGGCAGGTGTACACCATGATGCACAAATCTGGCTGAACTCCACAGGGGAGCAGCAGTGTGTCCATAGATCCTATTTTTCTGTGCGTTCATTCCTTCCTTCAGGAAATACCCATTCAGTGCCTACTGTTGTCAGGCGCTGGTGTAGGTGCAGTGAAGGAATCGTGCTTCCTTAGGCACATGAGGAGTGGGCCAGTGAGTGTCTTTATTGTGTGGGTCTTGTACATTTCAAAACATCCTCCGCCTTTCCCTCTGTCAGGAATCTTCTTTTGATGGCAAGATATGATGGGACTTAGGAGGATGAGGAGGATATGTGTTACTTTTACATTTATTCATTCATTTATGTTTTTTTGTGTCAGTTAAAGGAAACATTAGCAAAAGTTCCACCTAATCATGTGGGAAAGCCTTTATTGAAGAAGTCATTGGGACCGGCCCACTGGGTGAGTAGTGATCATCTGTGGAGTGAATTTGCAAGGAATCGTCCATCTATCTTATGATATTTACGTTGACACCTACAGTGGGTGCTTTTTAAGTTATTTTTTCTAATAATGTAGTTTCCTAGATGGACATCCTTAGAATCATTTATGAATCTTAAGATTTGTGCAGCAAATAATTTTATTTGCTTAAGATTAGAAACACTTATCGTAATTTGTATATATTTCATGCAGCCAATTAAAATGAATAGAAGTTCAGTACGATGCATGTTTCTAATCGCCAAATGGGTTGCCTTCATTGGGTTGAGCTTCACACAATGGATTATAGGAAAGTTAAAGATAATTTTGTACTGTACATATGTTATGTTTTGAGACATTTTATATCATTTCCTTAATTATAGCTTTTATTACATTTATTGAATAACTATTTTGTGCTAAGTGCTGGGATTCATGTATGAATGAAACAGATACAGTTTCTGCCCTTTGGGAACAAGGGTCAAGCAGATTAAAATTCTAACTTTTTTTTTTTTTTTTTTTTTTTTTCAGGAAAAGATAGAAGCAATTAACCAAGCCATAGCCAATGAGTATGAAGTTCGGAGAAAGCTGCTAATAAAACGTTTGGATGTCACTGTCCAGTCTTTTGGTTGGTCTGACCGAGCTAAGGTACACATTGAATAATTTAAAAGAGCAGAGTATTTATAGACTTGATCCTTAAGCATTCCTAGTACAGTTTAGATACAGTGGAGACTAAAGAGAAGTACATAGGAAACACACAGAGGAACCTTTCTTTTCAGAATTGTCCGGCAAACCCTGTATGTTATAGACCCTCCGTGAGAGAAATGGAGTGTCTGAAAATTACTAAAATAATAACTTTTAAAATTATTTTACTATACTTGGACAATTTAATTTCATTAGATTTAGAAAGACCAAATATGATTTATAGAATTGGAGAATAAGACTTATTTTAGTTTAAATAAGATAATCCAGTTTAAAGGTCTTGGTCATTCAACAGTAGATATTTATTAAATACCTGTTATATGATTACTAAGTGGGAATTAATGGACACGATTAATTTAACCTTAAAACCCTGAAATGGAACTAACTCGTGAATTTTTGGGGAGGTTGGTCCAAATGTTAGTATAAGATGTTCCCTTAATAGTGCATTCAATTTTTTAAATTTTTAAAAAGTATATTTTATTGATTTTTTTTTTTTTACAGAGAGGAATAGAGAGCTAGAAACATCGATGAGAGAGAATTATCGATTAGCTGCCTTCTGCACACCCCCCACCAGGGATGCACCCGCAACCAAGGTACATGCCCTTGACCAGATTCGAACCCGGGACCCTTCAGTCCGCAGGCCGATGCTCTATCCACTGAGCCAAAACGGTTTCAGCCATTCAATTTAAAAATATA
The DNA here is from genome assembly GCF_964339955.1 of Pipistrellus hanaki. Classification (NCBI taxonomy): domain Eukaryota; kingdom Metazoa; phylum Chordata; class Mammalia; order Chiroptera; family Vespertilionidae; genus Pipistrellus; species Pipistrellus hanaki. The sequence goes on from NC_140514.1 coordinate 10,717,512, forward strand.
TATATATTTATTTTGATTTTAGAGAGGAAGGGAGAGCAAGAGAGAGAAACAAACATCAATGATGAGAGAGAATCTTTGATTGGCTGCCTCATGTACCCCCTCCTGGGGATCAAACCCGAAACCCAGGCATGTTCCCTGACCAAGAATCGAACCATGACCTCCTAGTTCATTCATCAACACTCAACAGCTGATCCATGCAATACATTCATTTTTAAAAATAGATTTTTCTCTGAATTTTAGTGAATTGACTCAGTATTTTTATTTAGTTCTCCAATAATCTTGCTAATATGTTAGTTTCACAAAAATCTTGAAACCTTAGCAAAGTCCTATTTGACTGAATTGTAGGGGTAGATATCTATTTGGTTATGGCATTTTAGTAATAGAAGGGGGTTTTAGAAGTCAGTCTTAATTCCCCTTATTTTGCAACTAAAAATGATGGCAACCTAGATAAATGGGAGACTTTGCCTAGTATTTCATAGCAAGTCAATAGTACCAGGAGTAAATTGTTTTCTTCTGTGATTGCTGTTTAACAAATGCAAGTCCTTCCTTGAATTATCTTTGATAAAAATAATCATTTCACCCTCAGATAGTATCTACAATTTAAAGAAATAAATAATCTACAACTTTCAGCTAGAGAAACATATGATGATTGATGAAAGTACACTGGGAAATTGATACCATAGTTCTATTGATGAAAGTACACTGGGAAATGGATATCATAGTTCTAGTCTTGGCTAGTCTTGACAGTAGGCACCCTGATCCTCTGAGCTTCCCTATACTCTCCTCATTTTTGACATTTTTAAGATGCTGCGTTTAATTTAGGTGATACAGTTCAAATATGAAATATATTGAGGATAAGGAAAGCCTATACAAATTATTTAACTTGCACAAATCTATTTTTTCATTTAATGGGATTTATGTACTGACATCTCATTTTGTAGAAATTATTTTAATGTGCACAGTGAACTTTTATTTCATATGAGATAAAATTTATGCTCTTATATCTCACTTTGAAATTGCATTTTAAATCAGTTTTATTTGAAACATAAAACCCATTTTCTCAAAGGTATTTGTTTCCATACAGCAAACATTGATTAGAGTACTTATTTAGGTACAATAGTGACTCGAAGAAAAATAAATATAAGAAATTTAGGAAACATTCCCCAAATTATGGAATGATAATTTTTTTTATTCTTTTCATTATTAAATCTTTAAAAAATAAAAGTCACAGATCATTTTTGTCTTAACTACAACAGCTGTTTGCATTTTTAGTATATTTTTTTGCTCATGTTTAATCATGGTAAATTACCTTTTTACATTCTATTTTGTTATGTAATGTAATCCAAACATTTACCATCAATATTTGAGTACCTGCATATAACCAAAAGGCATACCAAATATTTTTGTTCTTGTGCTGACTTGATGTGTATTATAGTTGTAGCTATTGTTTCTGTAATTTAATATATAGGAATTGTTGCTCTCTCCCAAAATTTAGGTTATTCTAATTTGCATATATTGAAAATGTTTTATATTTGTTTGAACTTAAATTCTCTTGTGTGAATTTGGTCTTTATATTTTTTATTTATCTTTTGTGGTCTTGTGTTTGAAATAGATTGAATGACTTGCCCAAGTTTTCTAATTTCCCAGTGATTTGTCTCTCTCCTTAGATCTAACATCTTAATCATTAGTTGCACTTCTACTAATGGTTAATATAGACCCTTTGTCCTTATTTAGTATTTATACCAGGGGAAAGTATTAAATAGGGGGGGTCACTTTTGTAAGAAATGTATCATGTTATTGTGTTAGCATAATTAGTACAAATTAGTCACAGCTAGCATTTTTTATCTCATAATAAGCAAAGATGGGAGTATTACAAAGCAAGTATCAGACCAATGGCAGGGGTGACCTTCACAGTCAAAATCGCCCGTCTACCCCCTGGGTACCTCTTCTTTTTTACCGCCAAAATATACACAACCATTTCTTGCAGTACTGGAATAGAGTTCTTGACTAGGTAGGAGCAATGGTGAGCATATAACTTATCCCCTTTCCATCTACCAGACCTTTTGGAAATCTTTTAACTTATAGAATATGAGTGTTTATATTCATTTTGAAAACTGACATTTTCTTTGAACATTTTCTTTCAACAGAGTCACACAGAGAAATTAGCAAAGGTTTACCAGCCGAAACGTTCAGTCTTATCTTCTAAAAGTACTATTTCTGTTGCTCACCTTTTGGCTGCAAGACAAGACCTGTCAAAGATTCTAAGGACGAGCAGTGGTTCTGTAAGAGAAAAGTCTGCCTGTGCCATCAATAAGGTGATTAGAGAGCCTTTGTCTTTCTTTCCAATGCAGGTATTTCTGTGTACAAAACAAAATGGTTTAAAATGCCTTTCCTCTCCCGCAGGTGTTGATGGGCAGGGTGCCTGACAGAGGCGGCAGACCCAATGAGATTGAGCCCCCGCCCCCGGAGATGCCGCCGTGGCAGAAAAGGCAGGATGGCCCCCAGCAGCAAGCAGGAGGCCGAGGCGGAGGGAGAGGCGGCTACGAACATTCCTCATACGGAGGACGAGGCGGTCATGAACAAGGAGGGAGAGGTGGACGCGGTGGCTACGACCGCGGTGGCTACGACCACGGTGGCCGAGGGGGAGGAAGAGGAAATAAGCACCAAGGAGGCTGGACAGATGGAGGGAGTGGAGGAGGAGGAGGAGGAGGCGGCTACCAAGATGGTGGCTATCGAGATTCGGGCTTCCAGCCAGGTGGCTACCATGGTGGTCACGGCGGTGGCTATCAGGGTGGCGGTTATAGTGGCTTCCAGACAACTACTTACACAGCAAGTGGATACCAGGGTGGTGGATACCAGCAGGACAATAGATACCAAGATGGCGGGCACCATGGTGACCGAGGCAGTGGGCGTGGGGGGAGAGGCGGGCGCGGAGGCCGAGGCGGGCGCGGAGGCCAGGGAGGAGGTTGGGGAGGAAGGGGGAGCCAGAATTATCACCAAGGGGGACAGTTTGAACAGCACTTCCAGCACGGAGGCTATCAGTATAATCACTCTGGATTTGGACAAGGAAGACATTACACTAGTTGAGGCTACAGAACCTACATTTTGCTAGAGCTCAAGTAATAGAAACTTAGTTTAAGAATCCTGAGTCCGGTATGGATTTTGAATGCGAGACCCCAAGTGGCAGGCAGATTTCCTGCCTGGCACAAGCATTGCAGGTCTTCATTCAATTCTGTTGGTGGTTTTTTTTTTTTAATGGACTTACATAATGCTGTTTATTTGAGAAACACGTACAACATCGCTCCTCTGTATGAAGAATTTTTTTAAAGGTAATTAACATTGCCTTTAATTGACCAGTAGACTAATTCCACAGTCAGAACATGCATACTTTTTTGAAGAAATTACTTGAATAAGTAGTTTTCAATATACAGTTTTGAAAATGAGGATTCTCCTAGATTTTTTTTAGATTTACAACTAGGAAGTCTTCCTCATATTAACAACCCATTTATATGCGTTTTCCTTATACTATTCTAATGTCTATTTTTCAAGCACAGTTTCCACCCTGGTTGGCTTTTTATTTGGAGAGGTTATGCCACATTTGCTTCCTGATAGAACTTGTAGGTCAGTTCCTATTAACTGAGCTCTTCTGCAGATAGCACATTCGGTAGCCTTATCCTCTTGATGGAATATTGTACCACAAGCGGAACTCAGAAAACCTTGAACGTGGCCAAATTCCATCAAGATTATTAAAGCAAACTTAAGTTGTGAGTCTATGGTACATGTAGGCATTTAGTGAAGTATAGCAATTCAAACTGACCTGCATTCATTCAAAACAAGTTCCTCCTTCAACCCTATTTTTACTTGAAATCTGCTAGAAGAAACAGCAAACTGAAATTTGTTTTATGCACGAGTTAATACCACTGGCTCAGCAAATACAATTTAGTTTGCTTTGGGCAGGAGACTTTTTTTTGTAACATAAGAAATGCACTACAGAGAAAGAGGACAGATTTTTGCTTAGTGCAGGAGGCCCTTTATTATTGCTGCAGAAAACAAAAGCCTGGCTGAGCTGATGTTTTACATTCTCCTTTACTGAAATCTACACGACACTTCTTGCTGGGTTTTTGTATACTTAAAACATTGTCAAGCTGTGAAAGAAAATGGCTGGAGGTGTGCTTTGTGTGAAAGGTGAGCAATAAAGTATCTACGTTCTCTGTGGTGTTTGCGTTTTGTTTTAGCTACTTTTTAAAAGGAATTATTCTGCATAATTGCTTAAAGCTTATGAACTAAGGTCCATATCACTGTCCTCCATCCCTCCCCCTCCTCCCCCACCCTGGAGATTCTTGAGTGTTCTCTTAAAACATAATTTGTAGTGAAAGGTAATGTTTACCCTAGAACCTTAAGTAAATCGAAAGATAGCTATTTCCAAACCGACCTTTTACTATGTTATTGCTAGAAAATGTCATTACTCATATGTGACCACTGGGTGTAGCTGTTGCTACACTGTATTAGGCACAGGTAAATTATAACCCCACCTTTTAGGGATTTTGTTTTATATTCTCCATTCTTCCTAAGAACGAGGGACATTTTTCTTAAAAGAAATAGATTTTTCTTAAAATATAAATATATGCTTGTAAAAAAATATATAGTATTTCCTGTTTCTACTAAATTGGTTTTTTTAGAGCAAGGAATCAACTTGTCTTGCCACTAAAATTATTCTATTTGCTATTGAGATAAGCATATTGCTTTGATAGCTAAAACCATTTTTGAAAGTCTGCCTTGATTTTTTGTTAACTTTACCTGTTCATTAGATTTTTTTGGCTAGCTAAGTTCTGTCTGGAAAGTTGTAAGTTTTGGTCTCTGCTATTTAGTATAATTAGGAGGTTTTGTTTTTGTTTTTTTAAATATATATTTTTATTGGTTTCAGAGAAGGGGGAGAGAATTATTGGAATCAGCTGCCTTCTTCATGCCCCATACTGGGGATCAAACCTGCAACCTGGGCATGTACCCTTGACTGGAAACGAACCCAAGACCATTTAGTCTGCAATGCTCTATCCGCTAAGCCAGTGATCGGCAAATTGCGGCTCACTAGACACATGCGGGTGGCGTTTGCCGCTCTGTTGACTAATGAGTTTGCTGACCATTGCGTAAGTTTTTCCTTCAGGTTAAAGACTTTAGTCTTTAAACATTTAAAATTTTTAAATGTTTTTCCCTGAGGCAGTGGTCAGCAAACTCATTAGTCAACAGAGCAGCAAACCGAGGCTTGCCAGCCGCAGTTTGCCCACCACTGCACTAAGCCAAACCGGCTAAGGCCGGGGTTTCTTATTAGAAATAAGATTGTCAAGGTTTCATATCTTAAAATGTTACTTTTAGTATTTTCCTTAATTTTACCTAGGCTCAGAATATACCTAATGACTGTTGCATTCTTTTGAAATATAATTTCATTTTTATGGTTAATAGATTGCTCTTCAAATATGAGCATATTAGAAAGTAAATGATACATTTATCCATGATGATTCAAAAATTTTCATTTTCTGCTTAAAACTAATTTTTTCATGTTATGAAACCATAAAGGAATTGTCTTTTAGTTTCTTTTTGATGTAGATTTTATTCTCTAGAAATAGGATATTTCAAACCACCAGTTTTATTATATTAAAATAATAAAGTTACTAGCTTTCTTAATAGAACAAGTATGTTGATCTTACATTCTTAACCTTGTAGTAAATAATGAATAGGGTATGTGGGAATTCTTTGGAGAAACAAAAATTAGGAGTAAATTTTTTACCTGAAATTTCAAAATATTGTCTCTCAGACAGATTGAGACAAATAATACCTTTTGTTAGTGCTTTGTTTCCTCCCTATACCAGGAACTAGAATGGGATATCAACACTTATGAAAATTGTCAAAGATATGGCACTGTCATGTTCATTTCTTGCTCTAGATCCAAAAATCGAGCTACTGTCCAACTGTGGGCACCAAATAAATTCCTGCTGAGGGAAAGAGAGCATTTGAAGTCATTTCTCTATATACTTAACTATTGTCCCACTGCCTAATTCACTTATACACCACTAGAGGCCCAGTGCATGAAATTTGTGCACTGGGGGACTGGAAGGGGGCGGGAGGAGGTGCTTCAGCCCAGCCTGCACCCTCTCGCAGTCCAAAAGCGGACATCCTGAGAGCTGTCGCAGAGGCGGGAGAGGCTCCTGCCATCGCTGCTGTGCTGGCCAGCTGTTGGTCCAGCTTCTGGCTAAGCGGCTCTCACCCTGTGGGAGCGCACTGACCTTGAGGGGGCAGCTCCTGCACTGAGCGTCCCACCGTTTGGTCGATTGGTATATTAGCCTTTTATTATATAGGATCTTATGCTTAGATGTTTATTTTTTTAGGTTTTGCACACTACCTTTCTGGATACTTTTGCCTTTTGAAAATTTAGGTTTAGCTAAATAGAAAAATTACATTCATCACTAAAGTTATATAAAACTTTCTGGTGCTTGTCTTTTTCTCTTGTTCTTCACTAATGTGATTCTAACCACTAGAAATGTTCATTTTGTTGTTCAGCACTGCATTTCCACATTTCAAGAATCCCTGATTAGAGCAGGTATGCACGCCAGTGTTTGGACTCATTCACCTTTTAGTTGCCTGCAAAGTCACGTTGCTAAAAAGCATTGCATAAACATAACTGTTGGCATGAGAACTTCCACAGTTAAGTCATTTGCTGCCCACTACGTGTCAATGAAAAAGTTTGGAATTGGAGGGAGATTCTCAAAGAAAATGAAGTGCTACGATGACCAGTGTGTGTCATGTTACACTTTCTACAAGAAGAAAAAGGTCTGCAGTTCAATAAACACTTGGGTGCCTGCCATAGTCCAGGCATTGTGGTAGGCATTTGAAGCACAAAGGTAAGTTAGGAAGTCCCTGCCTGTGGGAAATGTCCAGTGGCAGATGCAGATGCAGAAGCTTGCAGTATACTATGGTTTTAAAAATGAAAGGTCCCAGAGTATTGGAATGACGCAGTTTTCAGTATTGCTGGCATGAGGTGAGGTCGACATTGGCAGGAGAAGTTGGAAAGGGTGCAGGTGCCAGGTAATGGAGGGTTCTACATACCTTTCTAAATTTGGTGTTACTTGGACCTAGTTTATGGACCTTGGTATGCCAAGGCATGGACGGATAATGGATTCTGTGTAAATCGTTGGCTAAAGAGTAGAGAATGGACTTAAGGCAGGGGGCAAACATTGGAATGAGAAACACAGAGCGTAAACTAACGTAGACTCTAGGGATGGGGAAGGGACAATTCAGGAAATAAGAGTTAAGACGACCGCATTTATTAATTGGCATAAGAAATTTAGTATGACTCCGGGTTTCTTCATTTTGTAATTCAGTGGCAATAACATTAATTGTAACCAAATTTAGGAGAATTGGGGGGGAGGTTGGAGGGACTGAATGACTACAACCTATCAAAAATGTATTTTTATCTAGCAATCAGTATCAATGCTATTTTTGAACGAGACATGTACAAGATAATGGAGATAAGATTTTCTTAGGGAAAGGTATGAAAAGTACTATCAAGTCTTCTGAGCAGATTCCTTTACTCCCAGTTGTATATAGTTCCCAGCACTTAAGGCTTTCATTAACACCATTTCTAAGGTCTTTGTCTCCTAAGCCCTTAGGTGCTTTAGATTCCTTTATCCCAATAGAGACCAGTTCACAGGGGCTAGAAGACCAGTCAAAAGTCAGCTACACTGACCTGAGTCTACAGAGAAATCTGTTTCATTCTCACTTATTCTCAATTATCAGAAATTAATGAAAAAAGTCAAATGAAACAAGCAGAAAGTCAATCCCAACCTAAAAGATGAGGGCTATTTTAGTATATGTAAATATTTTTATTTACTAGAGGCCCAGTGCATGAGATTTATGCATGGGTGGGTTCCCTAGGCCTGGCCAGCCATCATGGCCAATCAGGTTCCCCCTTCTCTCCCTTTCCCTTGCCACCCACGTCTACCGCCACCCACCCCCAGTCACCCATTCCATTCTGGGGGCCTGGCCCTGATTGGGCGATCCGGGCCTGCTGGCCAGGGGGAGGGAAAGGGAGGTTGGCTGGCAGGTCCCATTGGCAATCGAGCCTGCGGGCTGGGGGCAGCTTCTGCATTGAACGTCTGCACCCTGGTAGTGTGTGTCATAGTCACCAGTCATTCTGTCATAATGGTCACTTAGGCTTTTATATAGAGAGATATTTTATTGATTTCAGAGATGAAGGGAGAGAGGGAGATAGAGATATTTTATTGATTTCAGAGATGAAGGGAGAGAGGGAGATAGAAACAAAAATAATGAGAATCACCAAACAGCATGTCCCACCCTGGGGATTAAGCCTGCAACCCAGGCATATGCTCTCACCAGGAATCAAATCATGACCCCCTGGTTCAAAGAACAACGCTCAACCACTGAGCCCAGGCCAGCTGCGCTTAGTATCTTATTTACAATATGATGAAATATAATGGCTTTAAGTCTTGTGACACTGTTCTCTATCAATTAACTTTTTACCCAGATATTTTAGTGCTTACTACAGAAAACAAAGGAACAGAGTGTTTTCCCTAGAGGAACGTACTCTATTACAAATACTAAGGATTCACTTAGAACAGCAGGACTCAGAACTTGGGTGCATGAGCTATGTGACCTTGAGCAAGTTATTTAGCCTAGCTAAACCACAACATTCCACTCTGTAAAATGGGGGTAGTAATTCCCACCTTCGAGAGTAGCTGTACAGATTAAGTGTGATGATCTGTAAAATGCCTACCACAATATATAATACATAATATGCACTCACTGTTTAGTTACTGTCAATACAGAGGTAATTACTACTCTGGAATACCGTAAGCAGAATCTTAGGGAGAGGATCTGTCTTCCCTTCCTGATTCAAGTTTGGAACAAATGTTGCAAAGTACATAGCATTCAGTCCATATAACTTTCAAATAGCCACACAATACAGAAGCGACGATGGACAATGGTATGCACCCTTCTGATTTTAAATTACAGGGTTTTTTCCAAATATCAGAACCTTTTTCATTGCGTTTAGTATGTATTTGATGATACCAGCTTTAAAAGTAGGCCACCAACTTACACCACACACCAGAATAAACTCAGAATGGGTAAAAGACTTAAATATAAGTCGTGAAAATGTAAAAAAAAATCCTAAAAGAAAACATAGTCAGCAAAATTTCAGACATTTCTCATAGCAATATGTTTGCTAATACATCTCCAAGGGCAAGGGAAACAAAGGAGAAAATAAACAAATGGGACTATACCAAAATAAAAAGCTTCTGCACAGCAACAGAAACCATCAACAAAACGAACAGGGAGCCCACTGTGTGGGAGAACACATTTGCCAATGATACATCTGGTAAGGGGTTACAACCCAAAATATAGAATGAGCTCATACAACAACAAAAGGAACACAACCCAATTTTAAAAACGGGCTAAGGACCTAAAGAGCCACTCCTCCAAAGTGGACACACAGATGGCCAAGAGACATGAAAACATGCTCAAAGTCACTGATGATCTGAGAGATGCAAATTAAAACGACAACGAGGCATCACCTTACACCTGTCAGAACGGCTCCCTTCCACAAATCAACAAATGACAAGTACTGGTGAGGATGTGCAGAAAAGGGAACCCTCGTGCACTGCTGGTGGGAATGCAGACTGGTGCAGCCACTGTGGGAAACCGTATGGAGTTTCCTCAAAAAATTAAATATGGACCTGTCATTTGACCCAGTGATCCCACTTCTAGGAATATATCCTAAGAAACCCAAAACACCAACAGAAAGAATGTATGCACCCCTATGTTCATAGCAGCGCAATTTGCAATAGCTAAGATCTGGAAACAGCCCAGGTGTCCATCAGCAGATGAGCAGATAGCACAGCTGTGGGACATGGAATACTCTGCTGCTGTACAAAAGCAGGATCTCTTACCCTGTGAGACAGCACAGAGGGACCTACAGGAATCAGTCAGAGAAATACAAGTATCACATGGTCTCACTCCTATGTGGAATCTAAAGAACAAAGTAAACTGATAAACAAAATAGATCCAGAGACATAGCAACATGGAACAGACTGATGAATCTCAGAGGGCAGGAGGGGGTGGGTGAGTGGGTGGGAAGAGATTAACCAAAGAATTTATATACAAACTAGTACACGCAGAACCCATGGACACAAACAACAGTGTGGTGAAGGTCTGGGGTAGGAAGTGGGGTAGGCTAGTAGGGGTCCATGGGGGGAAAGGTAAGATAGCTGTAATACTTTGAATAATAAAGATAAATTAAAAAAAATAAAATAGAAAACAAACAAAACAAAAAACACACACAAAGGGAAAAAACACCAAAACAAAAACACCTGCAAACAAATCTCAGATCTTCCTCTTGTGAATTGCCCAGAGTGTAACAACCTCAAGTGCTAAACAGCCACCACCAAATATTGCTTCAAGGACGCCTCCTTTAACATTTAGTCAAAGCATGCTAGCCCTTTAAATCTCCTTAAGCTTATTTCCCTGAATGGTCAAATTGGCCTTAGGATAGTCTGAGTTCAGAGCAACCAAAAACAATGTGTCTTAGTTATACGGTGTCTTTTATGTTTTTTATATTTTAAAAAATATACTCTAAAAATTAATTTCAAAGAGGAAGGTAGAGGGAAGGAGATATAGAAACATCAGTGATGAGAGAGAGGTATTGATCGGCCGCCTTCTGCACACACCCCGCTGGGGATCGAGCCCACAACCCGGGCTTGTGCCCTGACCAGGAATCCATCAGGGACCTCCTGGTTCATAGGTCAACGCTCAGCCGCTAGCCACGCCGGCCAGGCTATATGACGCCTTTTAAATACAACCATTTTACAAAAATTAAATCTCTTAAAGCACTTGCATAAAACTCTCAGCTCAAATGTTAAAGGACTTCTTTCAGATTCAGGGGTCTTTATGCAATAAAACGGCTGAAACTCATCAGCTCATGGCATGAGGTACTCCAATCACAGTGGCTGCTCATTTCATTTATGGCAAATAAACAACTTTCTTACACTTACGATAAAATAGTTTGAATGCAGTAAAACCTCAACATAACGGACTAATTCGGGGGATGAGACGGGGGTGTCCGTTAAACCTGAGAGTGTGTCTTATAATGAAGTAGCTTTTCCCAATGCACATGTTAAAAAAAAAACTGACAAATTAGTTGACCTCTTTTTACCGCACGTTTGTGCAATGAAAATTAAGTATGAAAAGTTCCATTTCACAGACTTTTTTTTATGGATATGACTAGTCTTAAATTTAGGCAGAAAAGTCTAGTAAACGCGAGCACTCACCAGTCACCGCCGTCACGGGAGTGAGCAGAGCCCAGGCCCGCTGCGTGGCTGGCCGCACGTGGCAGCGCCAGCTGCACCTGTTACAGCGGCCGCAGAGAGGCCCGCACGTGGAACAGAACCAGTTACCGCTGGTTTGCGGTGTGATCACGTGCTAGTCATTAGCTGAACATCGTTTACAAGCGGCGATTCTTGGCTTTCTATAGGCCCGTGGTCGGCAAACCGCGGCTCGCGAGCCACACGCAGTTCTTTGCCCCCTTGAGTGTGGCTCTTTTCCACAAAATACCGCGGCCTGGGCTAGTCTATGTTGAAGATGTGGCGTTAGAAGAAGTTTAAGTTTAAAAAATGTGGCTCTCCAAAGGAATTTCAATCGTTGTCCTGTTGTTGATATTTGGCTCTGTGGACTAATGAGTTTTCGGACCGCTGCTATAGGCTATCGGTGTAGATATGGGATATTTATGTCGGCAACATTATGACAGTGTTTTTTTCCCCCAACATATATCCTATTTCCTAAAGTTTGTTAAGAAATAACAACAAGCACAGTGAATTAATAACAACAAGATAACCTGTTAATTTAATATAAGCAAATCTTGGTTAAAAGCATTTTAAAATGAATAGGGTGTTCATTTGCACATATGAATACAGACCGGAAATTTTGTCTGTTAAATCGAGGTCTGTGAAATCGAGTATTTACTGTATAAATTTAAAAGTTTATAGTGAGAAAGGCTTACAGACCACTACCTGGTAAATGTCTGGTGTATCTGAGGGACCCACATTATGTATCCACGATCGTAGACCAGCGCGAACTCTCTGCATACTGTACACCATCCAAACCCTTCTTACCTCTGCTACCTCATGAGTGTACAGAAATAGCTTTAGGAAAAAGAATGAGAGCAATGGGGAAGTTCCTGGAAAGAGGACTGTATAAGGAGTTTTTAAAAAATTGGTTCTTGTCTCTGTTCTGCTAATAAATAGTTCTGTGATTTTTTTTCCCTGTTTCATGGGTAATTATTATTTTAAAAATATATATATTATTGATTTCAGAGAGGAAGAGAGAAAGAGAGGTAGAAACATCAATGATGAGAGAAAAATCATTGATTGGCTGCCTCCTGCACACCCCCTACGGGGGTCAAGCCCACAGCATCAGGCATGTATTCTTGACTGGACTCAAGCCCACAGGTCAACGCTCTATCCACTGAGCCAAACCAGCTAGGCCACAGGTAATTATGAAAAGTGTGACTATGCATTTTTCTGCAGTCATTTCTTAGGAATTTGCTACGAGGAAGCATTTGTCACCCTTGTTCACCTTTCCTCCATTTGTTCCTTTGTGACACAGACCCTAAGAGGCTCCATACCATTTAGCCCAACTTTTAACTACAAACCTTCAGAAAAGTTTGAAAAATAGTACAATGCATATCCATGTGCCTAGATTCAACAGCTGTTAATATCCTGCCACATTTGCTCTCTCTTTATGCAAAACATTTTTTTTGACTGAACAATTTGAAAGTTCTTCATCCCTAACTACATTTTCTAAAAATGAAGACATTCTCCTGAAAACCCTAAAATCGCTATCAACTGATGATGTGAATGAGCATTCAATACATCATTTAATATAAGGTCCATATTCCCCAGATGTTCCCTGAAAACATCTGCTTTATTTATTTTTGGACTCAGAGTCCAATCAAGATTTACAACACTGCATTTGGTGGGTTGCGTTGCATTTGGTTCACGTGTTTTATCTGATCCAAATCTGTTCCTCCCCCTCCTTTTTCAAGTTTTTATGACAATTTATTTTTGAAGGGTTTACGCCAGCTGCTGTAGTCATGCTTCCCTTGTGCTCTTATATATAAACTGCAAGTCACTGGATGTGAATGCCAACGTGCTCGCCATTGACATTTTAAAGAGAAAATTAAGTAAATATTTTGGTTTGAGGTCCAAGTAGTCTCTAGACTTCAGCTGGCAGGATTTGGACACAGCTGGAGAAAGCTATTTCCCGCTGAGCCTTAAATTCCAAGTAGCTTCCTATCATCACCACTTTGAATGAATGGTTGTAAAATAAATGACGTACTTTTTATTTTATTTTATTTTCTTAAATACATTTTTATTGATTTCAGAGAGGAAGGGAGAGGGAGAGAGAGAGAGAAACATCAATGATGAGAGAATCATTAATGGGCTGCTGTATGCCTCACATTGGGGATCAAGCCCACAACCTCAGCATGAGCCCTGACTGGTAATCAAACTGTGACCTCTTGGTTCATAGATCCATGGTCAACCACTGAGCCACACCGGCCAGGCATAGTTTTTAGTTTAAAAATTAGTTTTTGTTTCCTTTTTGTTTCCCTGTAGTTTTTTTGAGAGCTAGCCTCTTAATCAGGTTTATATGTTGCCCTATTTTTCTCTAAACTCATTTACATTTTACCCATTTGGTTTCTTTATCTTGCCTACTTATTTTCAAACAGAGCAAGAATAACTGATCTTAGAAAATGGACAAAAACTAACTACACACAGTGCCAGGAATAAGAAAAACTGAGTATTTTTCACATATGCTTCTTTGCTTGGATAAGCCTTATTTGACACAAAGGTTGGTTGTTATTTTCTTAATATATATATATTTTTTATTTCAGAGAGGGAGAGGAAGAGAGAGGTAGAAGTATCAATGATGAGAGAGAATCATTGATTGGCTATCTCCTTCCCCCACCGTGCCTGGCAAGTCCTCTGACCATGGAATCAAACCGTGACCTCCTGGTTCATAGGTTGAAGTTCAACCACTGAGCCATGCCAGTCTGATGACACAAAATTTAGTTAAATGATGTATTTAGAGCCTCCAAAGTACACAGCCCTGTATCACATGGAGTCTGAGATCTTGAAGACAATTTTATAGTAGAACCCTGTTTAACTGAAAAATAGTATTTGCTAATTTAAAAGGTCTTTACGGTGTATTTTTAGAAATATTATTTGACTTGATCTTTATAACAACTCTAAGAGGTAGTTGAGGAAGGTGGTGAAAACTCTCTTTTTCAATTAATGGAATTGAGGCTCAAATAGGATCTCATGACTCTAAGGGAGAAAGTTGGAATATAAATCTGGCTGTGGATTGCATACCAAAGGTATACTGTAATTGCATTTGACTGAAATTACCTCCTCAGTTGTTTAGAGCAGTGGTCGCCAACCTTTCAGACCTCACGGATCACTAGTGGTCCGTAGACCACCAGTTGGTGAAAGCTGGTTTAGAGTCTTGTATATTTTGGCAAAACCAATATGTTTATCTTAGGAATATTACGCCCTTACTATTAATAACAGTTCTCTTCTGTAGGAGTCCTGCATTATTAAATACCAAACCCCCCTGACTTTTGGAGAATCTTTGTTACATAGAACAATGCATATCTGGGGACATTTGTTGCTCTAAAAAGCAACCACTCAACCTAAATTGTTCAAATACCATTAGGGCCGTCCACTGGTGTAGGCAGATATAAAAATGCCTCAACCCAATTTGTATGTCCTCCAATGAAGACCCAGTTGCATCATCTAGCTGGCATATCCTCTCCTGGTGCCTAATACTATTCACTGGTTTTGTTTTTGCTTTCTACCTAAAAGGTGACCACGATCATCAAAACCACAAAAGGAAGGTCTGGAGGAATCTCCTTCTGCTCCAACCTTGGGTTCTCCTATTTTGTTTATTTTGCTGATTATGAGAAATTGGTAGACTGGAAACATCACAATCGCCATTGGTTGTGAGTAAATGATATAATCTTAATTAGCGAGTTGTTCAATATGGACTCAAATTTCTACAAATAGTATAGTGTATGTACATATTTATATACATATACACACATATAGTTTATGCCTGTGATTGGCAAACTCATTAGTCAACAGAGCCAAATATCTACAGTACAACGATTGAAATTTCTTTTGAGAGCCAAACATTTTTAAATTTAAACAATATAGGTAGGTACATTGTTATTAACTTAATTAGGGTACTCCTAAGCTGCCCTTTGATAAAAACTTAAGGGACCAAAGAGTCACATGTAGCTCGTGAGCCACAGTTTGCCGACCACTGGATATGTACACACATATGTTTATTTTATTTTATTTTATTTTATTTTATTTTATTTTATTTTATTTTATTTTATTTTATTTTATTTTGTGTTTTTTACTCAAAAGTAGCCCATACTGAGTGGAAAGAATATAATTACTCTGAAAAGGAAAAGAACAGTCTAGCATTTATTAAGTTTCTTCCTGAATTTTCTTAAATTAAAAAAACAACAACACAAGAAAGGTTGCTTGTACTTAAACTGCCATTTTTTTGTTTTTAATTTTGTTAGCATGTATTTCATTGCATTTAGGAAGAAGAACAGAACGCATATATACATAAAACCAACACATGGGGGTGGCTGTTTACCTTCTGAGATGTTTCCACATGGTGAATCCTCATATTACTTGGCTTAGTCACGGCTCCTTCAACTAACAACTTCGCTTAATTTTCAATCTCTCTGCAAATCCATCTCTGCATCGCACAATTACGCCAGTTCTAGCAAATTTGGGACTGTATTTTAAGCAACCACCTTGCCTTAATGCCCATAGGCTCTCAACTTCTGAGTGTAGAGACCAAGCATTGCTTGTCTTTGTGCATCTAGCATAGGAAATGCCTAGAGCAGGTGCTCAACAAAGGTTTGCTGAGCAGAACTGGCCTCAATGACCTAATGGGAAAAGAGAAAAAAGGCAACTTTTTACTGAAGTGACTGCCCCAAATAGAAATTAATTCACCCTTACGTGGACTATGTATATACAATACATACATTTCCAAATGGAGACCAGTGCACCTACCTCTGTAGGGACAGTGTCTAACTGATCACTTGGTAGTAGGTCATGGCCCTCATCCCTAGACTCAATCCCATGTCTACTTTTGAACATCTTAAACCAAGTGCTCTCTCCTCTCATCATGTAACAAACAGGCCCATGGAGAGTTATTTGGGGGCAAAGCTATATAAAAAGATATATAAAATATTGACGCTAAGATTGTAAATGAAATGTTGTTCATCAAAGCTGTTCTGTGATTTGCTTCTGATGACGCTCTTTTAATTATGGACGGCAATTTCTCAGGCCTCTTTTACAACCCCAAATTCTCTCTCTTAACAAATAAAATACTTAGAACTATTTTGAGTTTTTAAAAAATTGATGGTTGTTTTGTATTTCACTAAGTGGTTTGTGTTTCTTCTAAATTTTATCCCCAAAGATTTGAACTGTTTTTTTTTTTGTTTTGTTTTGTTTTGTTTTGTTTTGTGGTTCACATTTCTTAAGAGCAGTTTAAATAGAAGTCTTAATAAAGATCACTAACCCTAGTCAGGTGGGACAAGAAGAGTTAATTTTCAAATTACAAAATTCATAATTTATGGCAATTGTAAATATTAGGCTTTTTTTTTTTATTAGGAGAGTTTTCATGGCTGTGTCGGAGCTTCCTAGTGATGCAGAATTGGTAAGACTTACGTGATATATAAATGTGTGACTTATTACACATCCTAATAGCAACCATGTTATTTAAAAAAAAATGTAAACAGCTTCTCCTTGCATCAGATGGTCACTTAGAAGAATCACTGCCTTCCAGGAACTGAATAGCATCCTTCTCCTTCAAGAAAATATTAAGTCCTGGTCCCATCCAAAAAGCACACAAAAAACCCTCAAGATAAACTTCTCATTAACCCCCGCCCGATCCCCCAAAAAATTTTATAAAAATACTGAAATAATATTCTCACACAAAAAAAGCAAAGTCTGATAGAGAGTAAGTATCAAGTACATGCACAAGAGCTTCCATTTCACCCGTATATGATTGGCTCTAGAGAAAGATACATGAGAAAACCACCAACTACATAACACAGTCTTTGGGGCACCTAATCAGGGGGAGGGGTGGGGAGGAAATAAATAGTTCATAGGGCAAGTCCTCTGTCCCATAGTCCAATCAGGGAGATCCCACGGTGCCACTAAGGCAGTAAACGTCCACATATCTTTTCAGGTAACTTCCTGAGGGTTGGACTGTTCTTCCGAGTTTCTCATCTTGCTCCTTCCAAATGCCAACGTGATTGCCTTCGGTGTCTTCAGCCTGAAGTCAGCCATCCTGCAATACAAAGCAGAACCTGTTGCATGGCTGCGTCTCAATGGACAAAATAAGAGTGCTCCTAGAGTGCTGTTTATCTGAAGGACCATCCCGAGTGATCAGAGTCTGTACTCTCAAGATGTAGAGAGAATTAAGAGATCCTGTATCCACCCAGCACATGAAATCGTAAAGGCGTCCACACAGAGGCTCCCATCCAATAAGGAAGCTTGCCAATAAGGACACTTCTCCCTACAGGGTCCTCTACAAAGCACTGGTCCCTGCAATATTCCTTGTGGAGGTTTCCCTGTTATTTTATCTATCTATCTATCTATCTATCTATCTATCTATCTATCTACCTGTCCATCTATCTATCTATTTATCTATTATCCTCACCCAAGGAAATTTTTTCCATTGATTTTTTTCCTGAGAGAGAGAGAGAGAGAGAGAGAGAGAGAGAGAGAGAGAGAGAGAAGGAGGAAGGGGAGAGAGAAACAATATGAGACACATCAGTTGGTTTTTGCATGTACACGTCCCAACTGGGGCCAGGGATAGAGCCTGAAACCAAGTTATGTGGCCTTGCCAGAATCAAACCCATGACTTTTCAGTCTGAGAGCTGATGCTCTAACCACTGAGAAAAACTGGCCAGGGCAAGGTTTCCTTTTTAGAAATTCGTAATATATGTCAGCATAAGAATACTGAGAAAAATTATAGGGGAAAAAGATCTATATCTATACTGATATTTATAGGTGTATATATAGATAATCGTATTTAACTTTGTTTAGTCCACCATTTCCTAGCCTTTCTATGTTTAATTATTTTAAGTTAGCAGAAGATTATAAAAAACAAAGAAGCATTATAAAGAAAATATGTATATTCTTACTGCCAAGAGAGTAACCTTGACTTTTTCTTGCCATCCAAGGGCCTAATGATCATTGGTGGAATGGTATCTACCACCACAGAAAATGTTCACACCCTTATATTTCAAAATGAATGCAAGTCCTAGAACTCCATGGAAGGAAAAACACACATCATAAATCCAACTACTTTCTTTGTCTGTTTAACATTTTTACCAATCGGACTCATAAATATCATCTGAACCTAAATAATAAATGTGTAGATCATTCCTTCTAAAGCCATTCATTGGTCTTGCTTGACAGAAAAACTCTTATATTTGAAAACTCCTACATATTTAACTCTTGGTGCAATTTTGTTATATTTTTTCCTGTTTGCCTTTTCCCTAAACAAGGGTAAATATCTTCTTATTTGCTGCTGATTTGGGTGAGGATTAAGATTGTACACCAATACATTTTACATAAGAACATACTAACTTCTTCAATTAGCACAAATAAAATTGAGTACTAGTGGTCAGTGAACCATCTCTATGATTTATCAGATCAGAAAATTGAAAGGGTAAGGGAACACATGAACATAAAGGTCCAATATTTAAAGAATCAAATCAAGATCTTTGTTTCTATCTCCTTATAGAGATTGAATATTAGGAAACCTTACCCATGTATGGTAAGTGGCTGTTCTACACTCAACCCAGAGCAAGGATTAAGAAACTATGATGGTGCTAGCCAATGGAAGTGACCTCATGGGATAGTGAAACAAACACAGGTGCTCATCTGAATTCAAAGATGGTCCATGAGCGCTCTGGTTGGGCATCCTATTACTCTACCAAAGAAGCTCTTTTTCTGAGATTTCAGTAACAGCCACATTGCTCATGGCAATAGCCTCTGCAGGCTGAAGTGGTACTTCGGGTAACGAGGACAATTTCAAGCACCATCCAAAAAAATCTAACACTGACTCCTCGCTACTTTTTGGATTGCAGACCTTCTTAAGAAACTCTGCCCCAAAATGAGCATAGACGCATTATAATTTTACATAAAATATAATGCACTTTCATGAATTCCCCAGAGCCTTTTTTTAAACCCTAAGATCCCTTGCCCTATGATATCTTCCTCTATCACCAAATCATGAATTTTTTTCCTACCCACCCTTATATTCCAAGCTTGAACTATGTCAGACCATTAAAAGAAATACTAGATAGGACTGAAATATTTGCCAAGATGATTAGTAAGGGGAACATTAAAAATAAAGTTGAATACTGGCTGGTGTGACTCAGTTGCTTTAGCATCGTCCCATACACTGAGAGGTTGCTGGTTCCATACTTGGTCCCAGCAAATGCCCAGGTTTTAGGCTCTATCCCCAGCACGGGGCCTGTAGGAGGCAGCCAATCTATGTTTTTCTCTCTTCTCTTTTCCTTTCCCTTCCTCTCTAAAATCAATAAAAATGTATTAAAAATAAAAATAAATAAAGTTGGTATTGCAAATATACAAAGACAGAAAGTAAATTAGTTGGTTACCTAAGGCTGGGCTAGGCGGGAAGATGAGAAATGACCTCTAATGGGCACAGGGTTTTTTTTTTTGTTTGTTTGTTTGTTTGTTTGTTTTAATGATATAGTAAATGTTCTAAAATTGGAATGTAGAGATGGTTGTGAAACATTGTGAATATACTTAAAACCACTGAATTATATACTTCAAATAGGCAAATTTTATAGCATGTAAATTATATGTCCATGAAGCTATTTTTTTTTAAAGTTGGTGTTATTAGAGCCCTGGACAGTGTGGCTCAGTTGTTTGGGCATCATCCCATGCACTGAAAGGTTGCCTGTTCGATTCCTGGTCAGAGAATATGCTTGGGGTTCAGGCTTGATCCCTGGTGGGGAGTTTGCAGGAGGCAGCTGACCAATCTCACATCAATGTTTCTCTCTCTTTTGCGCGTGCAGTCTCTCTCTCTCTCTCTCTCTCTCTCTCTCTCTCTCTCTCTCTCTCTCTCCCAATAAAAAATATTAAAACAAAGTTGTGTTATTAGAAAGGAAAAAAAATGGCTCAGCAGGAACTTACAATAAACTTCATCTGACCGAAGCTATGTGTGGCCTCCTTATTGTCTTCAGTGACGAAGGAACTAGAGGAATTTTAATTGAAGGTCATTGGAGTTTGTCTCATCCTGAGAGACTATGTGCTTAGATCTGAGGAGTGTGGAATGTGGAGGACCACCCATAAGAATAAAGAGGACTGGCTTGATCCAATAGGATCTCTGCCTAACCCAATATTCAGTTTATGAGACGGATTCAATAGGCAGACAATGGCTGCCCTCCATGACATTGCTTTGAAGGTTAGGAATACGACACCAATTTCCCCAAATCCTTTTTCTTAATACACTATGAATTGTTGACCAATAAATTTATCTAAGTCCATCTTGAACCAATTTATATTTTCAGCTTGTTCTAACAAGTTCCATATGCTTCCCAATTTGCTTTGGATGATTTGAGTGTAATTTTTGCGTGGAAATCAAGCCCACAGCCCAAGCATGTATCCTTGACTGGAATCGAACCTGGGACCCTTCAATCCACAGTCTAATGCTCTATCTACTGAGCCAAACCAGCCAGGTCAAATCCTCCTTTTAAAACAGGGGTAAGAGTTTCCAACTCTCCTTTATCTACCAGTCTTTCACTTCTACTGTCTCCTGATTCTAACTGGAAGATGAAGCTGATTAGTGTAGCACACTGGTATAATGAATACACACACCAGTCATGGGTCCCTGGGACATCATCTCAGTACATAGACATGGCCACCTTCACTAAGTTTTAGGACTCAGCCAGTTCAGTTTTATATGTGACAAAACTGAGGTCCAAAGAGAAGAAACTATTTTGCCCAGGGTCACATAACCAGCCAGTGGGAAAACCAAAAAGTGACATGTCTTTTCCTTTTCTTTCCTTTTTTTTTTCTTTCTTTTTTTTTTCTCTTTTCTTTTCTTAATAGATTCTTCACAGAGAGGAAAGGAGAGGGATAGAGAGTTAGAAACCAATCAGCTGCCACCCGCACCGCCCCCCCCATTGGGGAACCCAAGTTTCCTTTGCCCACAACCAAGATACATGCCCTTGACCGGAACTGAACCTGGGACCTTTCAGTTCTATCCACTGAGCCAAACCGGTCAGGGCAAAAGTGAAATGTCTTGATTCCCAACCATTCCGCTTTTGAAACTACCAGACTGTCTCCTGAACTCACTGTACCACTCATCTCAGCCCTGCCAGCTTCTCTTCTGATTTATTTGTGGTTTGACCCAGCACTGACCTCACCATCCTGTCTGGTTTCAACCATGTCTGCTTCATCCTGGTCAAGTTCAAACTCGGTGCCCCGGTCAACCACATCCACGCCAGCCTGTACCCTGGGCTTCTCATTTTCCCACTTGGCAAAGCCTTTGTCCTTCGCTCCTTTGTCATGAAACTTGGATTTCATCTTGGGGAAGGTGTGGGACCCTGAGTCTCCCCAGCCGGCCTCTGACCACACAGGCTCAGTCTGGGTGGCCTGGCTGGTGGTGGCCCGCTGCAGCCTCACAGAGATCTTGCGAGAAGAGCCTGTAACCAGCGTGATGGCTCTGCTGTCCAGGTCTTGGTGTCCGGCAGCGACGTCAGGAAACTCGAACACCTCATCCTGCACTGGAAGGGGGAAAATTATCGTGATTGCTTGGCACCTGATTGCTTCGTAGCAAACCATCCAAGTTGGTGCAAACAATTGGAGTCTGACAGGTCAGGTCCCAGAGCAACGGGCCAGAGGCAGAATGAAATTGGCTTCAGGTGAGTTGCACGTTAGACCTGAAAGCAGAGAGGAGTGAGGGCAACGCAAGGCTGTGGCCGCTGCTGCTCACCCTGAAGAATGCCTCGGTGTTTATAATGACTCAGACCGGGTTTAGACCCAGAACCCAACCGAGGTCCAGGTGAGGGAAGGGGAGCAGAGAGGAATGGGGGGAGTAAAGAGAGTAGAGGACATTACCTGGGGGCAAGGAGGGGCTTCCAGGCAGCGACCCTTGACCACTGCCCAAGGACGGGGCCCGGGCAAATCTCCTGCAGGCCAGAACCAGGAGGTCTTTGCACTGCTTGTGACAATTGGCTCCGCAGTCTGAAAAATCCCGAAGCATCACAGGTGGTTAGTGAGAACCAAGTGACTCTGGAGCTGACTGGGCTTCCAGGGTTGAACGCAAGCTGTTCACCCTCCTTCCCCATCCTGGATTCTGTGTTGATGCTCAGAGCCTGACTCAGGCCCACGGGGTATGTCTAGGGGCTGGAAAAGGGCCAATGGGACTCTTGCCAGCCTGGAATTCCTATAGTTCTCTTACATTTGTTCAGCTTCTTTTCCTACACAGATCACTGAGGTGCTGGAAGCCAACAAGCAGGGGCTAGGTTGGACGAGGAGTTCCCTTTGCCCCAAACTAAGTCACATGAGTCTGAGGTTCTTTCCCAGGCCCTGGATTTCCCACAGAGAGGCAGAAGGGGGGCCAGAAGTAGAGTCTGGGAAATTTCCCATTAGAATGCTTTACTTAAAAAAAAAAAAAAAAAAAAAAAAAAAGTAGAATATTAATTGCTACTTGGTGTAGAAATTTTTCTTCTACATTTCCCTTAGATTCACTGAGCAGATAGGATAATTTTAAAGAGTATATTTCTTACCATCAGAGGACCTAATGATTTCCAATACCTATTTCCCCCCAAATGGTCTTATTTCAAATGGACTTGTAATGAATGACATCACAGAAAGATCAAGTCTTAATGACGTGTCCAGTCTATTTTAGTTTTTTTTTTTCACTCTCTGTGCCTTTAAGAGAAAATGTCATATGTACAAAGATGATGCAAGAGTTTAACTGATATTCATCTTCATAAAAGTGTGTGTGTGTGTGTGTGTGTGTCTGTCTTTTAAGGTACAAGGGACAGAAGCAGGATAAAACAGTAAGATATTGGAGTGTCTTTGCTGCTTGAAAGTAAAAATCCAAGTTAGACTAAGACACTGATACAAAGATCTAAAGGGAAGAATTTTGAGCATTAAACTGTGGCTCCCACTGAGATTCAGGAAAGCGTTCTGTTCATGCAAAATGAGGGCCCAACACTGAAAGATGACTACGGAAAAAAGGCATTGCAAGGGATCATGAGTGATCTGAAAGCATCCTGTGATCAAGATGTCTCTTTCTGTTGTTTTGTGGTAGGCAGTTAGACAGACATGAGCAGAGCAAGGGCCATGGGCCAGGTACAGCAGCCACCAGGGTGGAAAGCCCTGGGTGCCTAGCAAAGGGCAATTATAGGATGGGACCTCGTGCCCAGGGTGGCCTTTCCTCCCCTAGCACATTGAAGGTCATGTGATTTGGATCCCCTGACCTTTCCTCCCTAGAGATAACATCCTGGCTTCAGTTGCATTTCAGCTCAGTCCAGAAAAGCAGCAAAATCAGACCAGTGACGCCAAGGCTGACCTCAGGACCAGCTGTATTAAAAAAAAAGAACCCTTTGCCCTGGTGACAACCAATCAATCAAAGGAGAACCTGATTTTGAAAGGACATATCTGGAAAGCTGCTGAATATTTTACAAGATCTTACCCTGGGACCTCCCCTAAAATCTCCACCCTTAAAACCCTTAGGATGAATGACCCAGCTTACTCGACCTTCTGGGGGCCCTGCTGAGGCTTCCCCTCCTTCCTCTTATCCCTTCCCCTCCTCTTAGTTACTTTTATCTTCCTTACTCTAAGCTCCCAGGGCCCTTCCTTTGTCTCTACAATTTGTTTCCTAAACCTATTTCTTCTATGAATTACTTCTCCTACCTCTGTGATTTTCCAAATCAGTGTCCTCTTATAGTTGGAGTCTTGGCTCTGAATTCTTTCCTAGCCAGAACTTAAGTACTGAGGTTGCTGAACCCAAGTCCAGTCCAACCCCACCAGTCTATCACTTGGTGCTGTTCGGTTTTATTACAATATTTTTTATATTTTATTATATTTTTCAAGAGCCAACAGTTTTATTATATTTTTCAAGAGCATGATCAGATTCTTCAAAGAACCAGTACAAAAAGCCTGCATAAAAGATTCAGCAACTTCTTAAATCAAATATCAATCATGCATAATACTCACAGGTTACAAGCAGCAAACACAGTCCTAAATGCCTAGTAATCTGCACGTGTATTTCAGTCATCACATATGTATTTATTCAGTTTTTCTATATTTTAATTAAATGAGGGAGCTATATGAATGAATTCATTGAAAGAGACAAAAGTACATTTCAAGGTTTCTCTTCTCATCAACATCTGTGATTTTCTAGGGAAAGGAAGAGCTGTGTGAGAGTGGAAAGCAATGCATATGTATTGATTATGTGTGCATTTTCCTCCTGAAGGGTAAGTTCTTATAATGCAGCATTTCAGCAGGCCTGTCCCACTTCAGAATTCCCCCCTTATTTGATGTGTGCTGATAATTATGAGCTTGATATTTTAGATGTGGGGGCTAGATGTATGCGGGCTGATAGAAGTGTGTGCTTCCTCTTCTACCAAACTTCTAAAACCCAGTCTGGGCTCCCCAAACTTCAGGGAGTCCTTTCCTCAGTTGCCAGTGGCCCCAAAGACTCAACTTCTCCATGCCAAGAGCTTTTGTGGTTTCATCAGACAAATGTGATTCTTGTCCCAAATGTCACATGTAAAAAAAAGGTTAACACAGTAACATGGATTTACCTTTGCATTTGTATCCTTGCTTGATAATGCCCCAGAGCTGAAATAAAAGACAAAAGGATGTCAGGGAATCTGAAGAAAAATCTGGAACAAAAACAAGCCCCTGAAGAAGGAAGTCCTGGGAAGCGTGATGACTAGTGGAGCACAAACAGGATGTAGCTGCCCCTGACACCCTTCCTGTCAGATAGAAGAGCCCTCCCCCAGCCTGCTCCAGCTGGGCTAATAACAGGAATTCGGCTTCCCTTTTCTGTCTGGGAGCCAAATGGGAGCAGAAATGGGAAACTGACGTTGGTGCGTTTATTGGACTTTAGCACCTGCGCTCTCAGCAACACATTCACGGGGGAGACTTTCTGTTTTCATTTTCTGCATGCTGCTCTAGGTGCCCACTGAAGGGAATTAACATGTTAAGCGCCCAGCTTGTTTTGTCTCCGGACGGAAAGCATACTGCCAGCCACTGGTGACCTAAGCAGTGCACATCCCCCTGAAGTATTTATGTTTTGCCAGGTTACCTTCTGGGTAACATTAGTACTTTGAGAGAACTCAGAAAAGGAAAGGACCTAGTATTTATTCGTGCATTCATTCTCTGCATGTGCTCAGTGTTTGGCCTGAGCCAGAGCGGAGGGAGGAAGGATGCAGAAAAGGCTCGGATTCTGCCAACCACACAGGAAGTGAGATGTAGGAGCGTTTTGCCCAGGCAGTTCCGGGGCATCATCCTGGTGGTGTCACCCTGGAAACTATGAAGAAGGGGCTTCCCCATGTTCCTTCCTGTGCCTGTCACAGCATTTGCACGTGGGTACCAGGGACCCCAGGAACATACAGTGCGGATGGATGGAATGGGCTGAGCTTAGGTGGAGAAGCTCACTCCGAACCTTTTAATGGTTTGGTTAGGTGACTGATATCTACTTAATAGAATAATGTTGAAAGCAGCCGAGCTGGCGGCCTGCTGGGGCTGATGGAGATGTCCTTCACAGCGCACTGCAGGGGAGCAATGCCCAGAGTGTAGGCATTATGGCCCTCTGCTGAGAATAAGTAGCGCCAATGTGAAGTGATGCAGAGCATTATAAAGGCTGCTCCGTACCCTCCTCCTGACAAGAAAATCCTCCTGTGGAGAATGATGATTCCTTTGAGCCTTCAAGTTATTTGGTTCTTCAGCTTACATTATTAAGAGCAAATGACTCCTGGGGCAGGGCAACTTGTTACCTTGGGGACAAGAAAGATTATTAAGACAACTGACTAAGCCCAGCCAGTGTGGCTCAGTGGTTGAACATGACATATGAACCAGGAGGTCACAGCTCGATGTTCGATTCCCGGTCAGGGCACATGCTAGGGTTGCAGGCCCAATCCCCAGTCGGGGGTGTGCAGCTGATCAGTGATTCTCTCTCATCATTGATGTTTCTACCTCTCTCTCCCTCTCCCTTCCTCTCTGAAATCAATTAAAATATCCATATCCATATCCATATCCATATCCATATCCATATCCTTATACATATACACATATATGACAACTGCCTGGAAGCAAGAACTCAGGTGCCTAGGGTAACTGGACTAGGATGGGAGGAGGCAATACAGCAAAAGCAAGTGGGTGGTCAGGGCAGAGACATCATGTCAGAGCCATAAGGACCATCAAGATAATCTCGTTTATTCCTTTTTTATAATAGATAAGTGTGATGATCCAGGAAATTAAATAAGTTGCAAGGTTCCATGTCTGGGAAGCTTCGTAGTGATAAGAAATTGTTACCTCATTGAGTCCTTGGAAACAGCAATAACAATAATAATAGCGAAAGTGTATTGGAGTCTTGCTATGGGAGAAGCACTGTTTTAAGCTCTTTCTGTGTATTAGCTCATCTGATGCTCACCATCTCCCTGTGGTGTAGGAAATAATAATTTCCTCATTTTTCCAGATGAGACTGAGCTACAGAGTGGTGAGTTCAGTTGGCAAGGCCTCATAGCTAGAAAGCAGGGAAAGAACAATGTGTCACTTGGAAGAAAGACAGGAAGCCACCGCTCCTGGGTGCCCTGTGTGGGGAGCAAAAGCCGCAAGAAAGGATACGTGTTCGGAAGCATCCTGCTATCCGGATATGACACATGATTAGCAGAGCTGCAGGAACTGCTGAAAGAGGGACAGTCAAGCCCGAGTCCTCTCAGGAGGGGAAGTCAGGGTGTTGCTTGCCTCCTTACTTAGCAACTAGGAGACAACACTGGGCAGGAAGAGGCTCTGGGACAAGGAGAAGGTGGCCTCAAGCAGCTGAGTGTGGAGGAGTACTTCCCACGGTCCTTTGATTGGAGACCTCAGGCTGCTGTAACATTTGGGGGACTGATTGTGATGTAAGGAGCACTGGCCTGGGGGTCAGGGGACCTGGAGCTGAGTCACAGACGTGCTGCTAAGGTTCCATGTGACCTTAGGGAAGTCACTTAACTTCTCCAGACCCTGCAATAAGGGAATTAGCAAAACTCTTTCAGTTCTGGAATTCTAATTTTAAAATAAGTGTATTTTAAGCATTGTCTGTTTATCTCTCTTACCCTTAAAATAGAATGTATTTCAAAAGCAGGTGGTCTAGTCACTGGCAAATGGTTCCTTACTTTCCCCTACAAAGCCTTTCAATGATATATCTAGAGTTCTATTTATTTTAAATATGTTTATATTGATTTGAGAGAGAAAAGAAGGAAAAGGGAGAAGCATCAATATGAAAGAAAAAACATCAACTGGCTGCCTCCTGTACATTCCCTACTGGAATCGAGCCCAAAACTCTGGCATGTACCCTGACTGGGAATCAAACCAGCGACCTTTTGGAACATAGGCCAACGCTCATCCAACTGAGTCACACCAGCCAGGGCGAGAGTTATAGTTATAAATCCCTTTGAAACCGATGGGCTTTTAAAAAATGTTTGTGAGTAAAGATCAAGTCAAATTGTAGCAATGATTAAATACATTTGAAAAAATAAAATAGGGATATTAAAATTTTAATAATTTCATTAAGTTCCAAAAGTATCAAGGGACACTGAAATATATAAAATATATATTTTCTTTGAGCTATGTGACACACAACATGACAGGTAAGCATTAACCCCCTTTACAGAGAGGAAAACTAAGAGATGGCCAATAACTTGGTCAAGAACAAAGAGTTAATATAAGGGGCAGAGGTGAGATTCAAAGCCAGGATTCCTGACTCTAAGTGCAGAGCTTTCTACCTCATCACAGCTGCATCAAGAACCTAGCGCCAGCAACTCTGCTCTGATGAGTTGGGGAGAGGGGTGTAGATGCACCCCAGAAATATTGCCGTGCTGTTTCTACAGAACTGGTGACAGTCCTTTTCATAGAGAGACATCTAGAAGGACTGGAGAGCAGAGATAAGCTCCTGAGATTTGATAAGGGCCTTCCAACTCTCACAACTCACCAAAAGACAGACATCTCAACCTGACTTCAGGCTGTGCTGTGCCATGGCCTAACAGGTTCGCTGAGCCCCACTCTGCAATTGAGAGCTACACATGGCCTCCTCCCACGTCAGTACCTTTGAGGTTTACATCCATGCAAAAATTCCCACCAGAAGAGAGAAACACAAAAAAGAAATAAATCTGTTATGATCAGATTTCTTTTATGATCAAGTGGTCAGGTAATGCAATTACAGTGGTGAAGTTCACAGAAACTCTCTTTCCCTGGGGGTGGGCCGAGAGAGCTTGTTAGGCTGGACTTGCCCTTGACCACATCAGCTGCTGTGACCAATTGGGGCCATCTTTGAGGTAACCACTGCCTGTTATATATCCACTGTTAGTGTGGTATAAGCTTAAACACAAAATCCTGTCTTTGGGGCCTCTCAAAGCTAGTTCTTCAAGAATGGGATGGGCCGAAACCGGTTTGGCTCAGTGGTAGAGCGTCGGTCTGCAGACTGAAAGGTCCCAGGTTCGATTCCGGTCAAGGGCATGTACATTGCTGCGGGCACATCCCCAGTAGGGGGTGTGCAAGAGGCAGCTGGTCGATGTTTCTCTCTCATCGATGTTTCTAGCTCTCTATCTCTCTCCCTTCTTCTCTATAAAAAATCAATAAAATATATTTAAAAAAAAAAAAGAATGGGATGGGATGGGGAAAATGTAATTTGGAAGTAGCATATACTATCAGCTGTGAATTCAATATGGATCAACAGTGGGACTGGACGGCTGAATGAAGCTAACATAACTGAGCCAGGAACAATAATTGTATTCTCTTGGCTGCTGGGCCTCTCTTACGTAGAGTGCCACATTTTCCATCTTATTATAACTTGGGTATCAACTAGAAGATGAAGTCTTTGTTTAATGCCAGGACCAAAGGTGACCTTAGTTGCCAAATGTGGAGGAGAAATGTAATCTTCATTTGCTGCAGTGGTGCAGCTGGAGCACAGGATTCAGGTCAGAATTCCTGCCTTTGAGTCTCGGCTCTGGTGACCATCAGCTGTGCAATCCTAGGAAACCCGGGCTATCCTCTCTGGACCTCCTACCTTCACAGGCAAATAGAGAGAGTCAAATGCCCATGTCACAGCTAGTAATGAGGATTAATTACACTAATGTCTAGGGAAGTATTTCAAGTTCTGGGTAAATGTTATATCCTTCCTCTCTCCAAAAAGGTCTTTTTCCTTTTTGAGTTATAAATTACTGAGCCATGCCATGATGGATTTCTAGTGACTGACACCATATGAAATAAGAACTGGGAGGAACTGGCTAAGATGAATACCCTCCTTAATTGCACTACTTATGAGCATTAGTGATGAATGCCAGGGCTCACTGGGTGGAACGTTTGCCTGGCAGGGATTCAGTAGGAGAAATTGCTCACTCGAGTTAACAGGCTCACCAGTTTTCCCTATCTTGGCTAACCCTGTATCCCTAGAAAGAACATAACTAAACCTGCAGGTCTTGCTTTTTTTGTTTGTTTTTATTTCATTTTTAATTTCAGGGAGCCACCATGTTTAACTTCTGATCCAAGGCAGTCAATGGATCCTGTTTAGTGAACCTTCTCACAATGCGGCACAAATAACCACAGACAAAAGGAACCAATGGGAGACAGACTTACAAATCCTGCACAATGTTCGCAGAAGGTCGGCTTGAGATAGGTCATCTCCTGAAAATTATGGATAAATCCTGGTCCCATTTTACAGTGTAGTTGGGACTTTGCTCTCAGGAAGTAAGCCATCATTTCATCTTTACTAATTAGGCCATCCCTGTGAAGAGAATCAAAGAAGGGAGGGATCTTTGAATACCATATTGCGAAGTGGTTGTCACACTTTAATCATTTACTCCCCCAAACCTTTGTGGCTGAAAGCAGGTGAGGAAGGTTCACTTCTCTGTTACATCTGGAAGGGGAGAGGGCCTCTCATAGATTTGAAGTGCTGAAGGCCTTCTTAGTAAGCAGAGTGTGTGTGTGTGTGTGTGTGTGTGTGTGTGTGTGTGTGTGTGCGTGTCCTGTGCACCATAGCACAGAAAGTGTCCTTTATTACTAAACTAGAGGCTCGGTGCACAAAATTTGTGCACTGGGGGAGGGTGTGTGTGTGTGTGTGTGTGTGTCCCCTCAGCCCAGCCTGCACCCTCTCCAATCTGGGACCCCTTGGGGGATGTCTGATCGGGCCTAAACCAGCAGTCAGACATCCCTCTCACAATCTGGAACTGATGGCTCCCAACCGCTCTCCTGCCTGCCTGCCTACCTGATTGCCCCTAACTGCTTCTGGCTGCCAGCCTGATCATCCCCTAACCACTCCCCTCCCAGCCTGATCACTCTCTAGCCACTTCCCTGCCAGCCTAAATGATGCCTAGATGCTCCCTTGCAAGCCCAACTGCCCATAACTGCCCTCCCCTACTAGCCTGGTCATACCTAACTGCCTCCCCTGCAGGCCCAATCGCCCCCAAGTGCCCTCCCCTGGAGGCCCGATTGCCCCCAACTGCCCTCCCCTGCTGGCCTGATTGCCCAAAACTTCCCTCCCTTGCTGGCCATCTAGTGGCAGCTATGTTGTGATTACATGGGGGTGGCCATCTTATGATGACATGGGCATGGACATCTTGTGGCCACATGGGGGTGGCCATCTTGTGACCACATGGGAGTGTCCATCTTGCGCAAGGGCATGACAGTCAATTTGCATATCACCTCTTTATTATATAGAATAGGAGATTCCAGAAGGACATCTCCTTTCTAGCCCTTGCCTTGCAACACAGTTGTGCAAGAATCAGACTGCAAGAGGAAGGCAGAAAACTGATCATTGGACCCACCATTCTCATATTTACTCAGTATGATGCCATCCAGGCCACTGCCATTGGTAACCCTCTCTTGGAATCATCCTCTCTCAGAGGAAGTCTTGCTCCCCCCTCCCCCCTTTAGCCTCCTCAGGTTCTGCTCCCTCTGTTTACAGATATGCTCAGGACTGCCTAAAAATGTCTTTCCTCAGTCCTGATTCCATCGACTATACTTGTCTTTTCTCTCTTTCTTCTCTAATTCCAAAAGTTTTCAAAAAGAGTATTCATTAGACATTTTTTTCCATTCATTCTGTTACTCCTTACTCCATATGATCAGGTTTCTAACCTTACCATTCTATTGTAACGGTCACGATGACATACTCAAGTAGCTTTTTCTCATTCATTGAGCTTGTTCACCTGCTGGTGGCATGTGAACAGGGATGCCTGTGTTCCCCTCCTTTTTCATGGCTCTTCTGCAGGACCCACTTCTTCCTTTTAGCTTCTCTAAAATGTGGGGAGAGGAGTCTCTGAAATCACATTCCTCGTGCCCCATCTTGGCTCTTACGCCTGGGAGTCTAACTTATACTACTGGGCTGAAGACGTCACACTCTACATCTCCAGCCTTGACTGTTCCCCTGAATCTTAGTGCTACATCTTCAGCAACCTGCTAGAATCTCTTCCTAGATGGTCCATTTTCCTCTCAAAATCAACATATTGTATTTGACTGTTTAACCAAAGAAATCATGTAAGCTATGAATACTTCAAACCTTCATTTTTGGTGGGGAACAAAAGTTGTATATCTGCTGCAAAGTCTCAGTTCCATCTAAAGTATTAGCAGAGAAAAATAAATAAAGACTGGGAAATGATTTTAAGTTTATATCCTATGCATGTGCTACTCATAGAAACAAAGGGAAGAAGTGGGCAGCTTGTGGGCAACTTAACTTTTATTTTATAAAGGAAGTTTTTGTTTTTAATAATTTAATTCATTTAAAGTATTATTTGTTCTAGATATATAATAAAGATGAATTAAGTTTTTAAGACATTTACGATAAAGTACCAAGGCTTTCCTTGGTATGTTGAATTACATACAGCTTTAATTTTTAAAATTTTCTTACACCAACAAAAATATCAGAGGAATTTAATATGACATAATGTGGACATATCACCAATATAAAATCCAGCATTTCATTATGGATCATTTTTAAGCTATGAATTAATCTCAAACAATTAAAAATTAATCAAATTATTAATGCTATGCTTTCTTGGCAATTATTTTTTAATCATTTTTCCAATAAGCTGGGTTTTAGCCTCCACACTCATTTAATTTTTCAAGAATTATTTAAATAAGAAAAATTATTTATTTATTTATTTATTTATTTATTTATTTATTTATTTATTTTAATCAAGACAACCTTTGAGCCGGAAAGGGAAAAAATGGTTGGGTGTACTCTTGGCTATCTGCAGCCATAACCTGCTCTCATGAAAACTAGAAGTAATCAAAAAGTTAAAAAAAAATTTTTTTAAATCTTACTTTCTTGGTGAGTTTGAAGATTGCCTGCAGGTTCACTGATGTTAAGAACTGCACCAGGCTATCCCTAACCCTATTTCTCCTCTACTTTTTTTAATGGAGGTTTCAGGGTTGATGAACTAGCTACACAGTAGAAATAATGTGGGAAATGGAGAGCTGGGCTAACTTGCAAGTGGGCGCTTGTACTCAGCACTGACGATGTGAACTGTCCTGCGATTCCATCCAACCAGTCATGTTCATGGTCACCAGGAGAAAATTCAGTGAAAAGTTAGACTCAGCAATGCACGAGGATGGAAGTTGTCAAGATGTAAACGAACGATTTCCTTGTTCTCTTTTGATAATAATTTTCTGCTTCAGGGAAGTTGCATTAAAATATAGCAAAATTAAGACTTACTGATCTTTGTCCAGCACACAGAAGGAATCCAAGAAGGGAAAATTGGCAGCTATACTTTCAAAGTCCTCTTGGGAGATGTACCCATCATGGTCATGGTCGTAGTTTCTAAACACAGACTACAAAGGAAAGACAAATATTTATTGAATGACCACTTTCAAGACAGGCTCTGAACTTCTTATTGGGAAAGCAATGATAACTAGCATATTATTTTTTCCACCAAGGAGCTTAGAATCTCATGGGAGATTAAAAAAAAAAAAACAGCACCAAGGGCCTTTATGGTATAACAAGATAAGTACAATGCTAATGATAAAAGCAGTGCTATGGGGTGGGAGAGATGGCCTTAAAAAGTTTCCTGGAGAAAATAAGTCTAAATGGAGACCTCAGGGTTGAATAGGAGTGAAGTTTGGTGAATTCACAAATACCAATACTAAGACAATAGAAAATAAAGCTATAAAATGTGAAACTTTTCAAAATGTAAAGTATGCTTTGAACGCAACTCCAATCAAAGTCCCAGTGGAATCATTTTAAGTGAACAAATTAATTCTGAGGTTCAAACAGCAGAAGTGGAGGCATTGAGAACAGTGGAGGATGAGAGAAGTAATGAGGCTGCCGCTATCTGGGTTCTGTGGTCCCCGCAGATGGTCAGTGAAGCCACAGAAACCTCCCTGGTACAGAGCAGGAGCTGCTACAGCCCAGGCTGAGACAAGGTCTGGAACAGAGGCTGGCAGTGATGAGTCAGTCCCAGAGCTGGAGGAACAAGATCCCACACAAGCCCAACTGGTGGCAGCAGCTGAAATCCATGAAGGGCCAGCCAGCAAAGCAAAACAGAGGCTAAGTGAAAAGAAGTCATGGAAGGCTGTGCCCAAAGGGGGTCTTTGAGAGATTACAGGGGCTCCTAGGGTCACTATCTGGAAATCTAAGAATATCCTCTTTGTCATCAAGTATCCAGATGTCTATAAGAGCTCAGCTCCAGAGATCTACCCAGTTTTGGGGAAACCAAGATCAAGGGTTTATCTCGGCAAGGACAGCTGGAAGCTGCTGAGAAATTCAGAGTTCCAGATGAAACTGTCTCAAACATTTAATGAAACAGACTCTAACTGTAGAAGAGGAGAGCAAAGAGGAAGAGGTTGATGAAATAGGTGTGGAATTTGAGGGCACAGAATTGGTCACGTCACACCAAATGTTTTCATTTTTCCTACACTGGCGTCGATACTCCTCTTTCTTCTTTCTTTCTTTTTTCCTTTTAAAATATTTTTATTGATTTCAGAGAGGAAGGAAGAGGGCAGAGAGAAATAGAAACATCAATGATGAAAGAGAATCATTGATTGGCTGCCTCCTGAAGGCCCCCTATTGGGGATCAAGCCGTAACCCAGGCATGTGTCCTTGACCAGAACCAAACCCGGGACCCTTCAGTCCACAGGCTGACACTCTGTCCACTGAACCAAACCGGTTAGGCTGCTACTCCTCTTTCTGTGTGGATAACTCTGACAGAGCCCTGCCCTTCATTAAGTGATGTTTCTTTCCTAGATGGCATTGTGCTGCTGTGTCCCAGATGCCTACAGCAAGAGCAGCTATCCAACATACAGGATCTTTCCCTATGCTCAGGTAGCCAGTGTATAGGGGCATGTTATTGTGACCCATGTGGGTTTGGAATGAGTAGATGATCCCAAACAGCCTCTCAAGTTGCAGGGAGGTGACAGAAGTGTCAAGCGCTGGAGAAAGAAAGGAACTGAAAGTAGCTGTGAGTATTTGGGCACGTGAGAACAGTCTGACAAGGAGGAGAAAGGGGACTTTTCTTGGAGACTCTGTCCCAAGAGGCTGATGTCAGGTTGAGCTAAGTGTCTGCTAAATTGCTCCTACCTGCACCTGCCCGGGTGGGGGTTGGGGTGATGGTGCTGTTTTCATGGCCTCTGGTTGATTGCTGGGCAATCAAAGAATATTCTGAAAGGAGAAATGGGCCTGCTAGCGCTCACTCTTAACACTCCTTCATCCACTTACCTCAACTAACTTCCTTATGTGCTTGTTGATGACTGTGGGGTCTGGCTTTGGCACCACTCCTGATGCCCACTCCAGGGGCACCACGGGCTTGGTAGGTGTTGTAGGGGAGGTAGGCTGCTGACAGAAAACACATACATTTTTTCAAATTTATCTGAGGCCTTGAACAATTAGGACCAGGGATACTGGATAGACATATACATTTTGTATACTAGTAATCCCAGTAAAAATTTACATGTGGGCAACACTTAAATATTTTGAAAACAAACATCTTTTATCAATGGAATCTAACCTGTAACGAAATACATCTTTGCATGGTGCGTTCTGCTTAGCAGGAATCTAGATTCTATTCTTTTAAATGGGAAAAAATAATTGCTCTCCCAGCCCATCCAAAAACCCTATCCAAGTTCCTTAAATATTACAAAAATACCCTTGAACCTCACTATAACAATCCATACAGATTTCTATATAATACAAACTATATGAAACACCAGTATTAATCTAATTCTTTAATACTTGGTGCTTGTGGTAATTAGTAGGTGTGTGCAGTAAGTGTTTGCCAGTGGTTGGCCAAGTTTATGTTCTTATACGGCATCTCTCTTAATTATTTGTCCAATTATTAGGTCCCCTTAGCCCTCTTTCGTGAACGTTCTACACAGGTTTTTCCATATTCTTGCAAGACAGTTTCACTTAATAATGTGGTGAAGATGTTGATGATAACGCATAACATGTTTACACAACACAAGAGAAAAACACAATCCTATCGGGAGACCAACTGTTCCGTTTACATCCTCTCCACGGGACCTCACATGATGTAAATATTTTGGCTGCTGTACTCATGCAAACTTGTACTAACAGGTGTTTTGTTGTTTTTTTTATTTGATACTAAATTGGGGATAAACATTTTTGCAAGAGGAATTGAGGAGTAAATGTGCTGATTTAAGTCCCTAAGGTTGTTGTGAGGTGGGTGTTGGTGGCATCCTACGGGCTACCAATAGGACCAAAATTTACCTGCCCTCTGGACACAGCCACTCCCACAGACAATCACTCACTCATCTTCCCACATTATGGCTCTTTCTAGCAAGCTTTTCATTTCATTGATCTGATGAAGGATGAGCCCACAGTTCCCAAACTGTACAAGGCAAGGTACCCTGCCCGCAGTACTGCAGAGAACTCAGAGGAGTACCCAAAGGTATTTCTAACTTCCAAGGGAAAAACAGTGATACCCAGTATCTGTCAGACACCACACAAACTACCAGCTTAAAGTAGTGCACCGGCCACCCATTAGACAGTACCACCTTGACTTCCGGTCTTGAAACAAAATGTCAACATGGATCAAGAAATAAGGTTGGCAGTTTCCAATCTGATTCCAATACTTAAGAAACTGTACCAGAGCCCAAGAGGCACACACATCCATTAGTAAGTAATTGTGGTCATTTAAGAATGAAATAAAAAATATTTTTAGTTCAATATATATGTATTATTTTTTCAATTGGGTACTATGCTGTTAGAACATAGATATTTGTTAAGTTGTTTGGACTTACTCTCTGATTGGGACTGTTAAGTATTTTGTTCGATCTAGAGGTCGTGTGTAAAACCAGAGAAATAGTAAAACACAAAGATCTAGTGAGGCTGGAGGGACCCACTAAGAACAATAGGAAAAGGTTCTCAGTGAGGCTGGCCGGTGAGTAGGCAAGGTTGGCCAGCACGGGCAGCGAGCACATCCAAGCTACAGGCTCTCAGGAACATAGTCCTGCCTGCGCCTCGCTCTCCTGTGACCAGCACGTGTCACACACTAAACACCCAAGAGGGTAGTGTCCCATTAAGAGAGACAGAAAGGGACTGGGACATGTGGTTTATAGGTTCACAGGATTTCAGTGTGTGGAAGGGGCTTTGAAAGTTTCTTCTTTTGCAAGAAGACCTTTCAGGGTTGAGGGACATGTCTCCCCAAACCGACAACAACTTGAAATCCTGAAAATAAACTTACATGGATCTAAAGAGCACAAAGCAGGCAAGCATGCTAAAATGGTTGAGCCGCCGCTGTTCCCACAAGGGATGATGGGGAAATGATGGGCATTTCCCCATCAGTAGAAAAAGCACAGACTGGCAGACAGATGGGCATGAGGCCAAATCCCAGCTCTACTTTTTACTGAAGACCTACGCTCGCCAGACTCAGTTTCCTCAAGGAGATAATGAGATAACATGCATAGGATGCCCCACCAAGCATCCAATAACTAATAGGTAGCAGTGAAGGTACCTGGTCGTAGGTAAAGGAAGGTGTCCGAGGTGGAAATGCTGTGCCCACAGGTCAGTACAGCCGACCACACCATGGCCAGCTTCACCCCATGAGAGCTATGGAATGAGGAAGGGGCGAACCCGTTTCTCCTCCCTCCACATTGACTTTGCCTTTCTCTCTAGCTGTCTCTTAGTCATGGTAACTTGGGAGAGTCTGGGTCCTCACTCCTCCCTTTGTCTCTGCTGTATCTGCCCACAAGGCTAGGTTCAGTAGTGTCCCTAGGAGATGGGCCTCTGGGACTGGCGGGCTGAAGAGCTGATGGAACCGTCACCCTCACTAGTTTAAGAACAGATGCTTCCAGGTCAGCTGACTCGGACTCATGTGCATGCGCTCCCAGAACCAAAGAGTGGTGCTCACAGTCATTCTGCCTCTTCCAGCCTCTGGGTGCAGAATCACTGCAGGTATGAGTGGATGGACAGACTTAGGGCTGGAGTTGCTGCCACAGAGTTCAACCGGGGGAAAGAGGCGCATGAGACCTTTATTAAAAAACTGATCTCAGGATATGGGTATAAGAAGCAAACAGAAACGCTTTTTCCTTTAACATGCAAACAATCTCATCCTCATTGTGAATTTCAAATCAACCCAGGTCTTCTATTTTATCAGTATAAACACTTAAGAGATAGTTCACTTGCTAAAACTGATGAGAAGTGCTCATTCAGTAATGCATTTTCCTCAATCTCATTATGTAATGTTTTGTTTTGGTTTTTTACTGAGTCAGCTATCATTTAAATAAGACATCATCCAATGCAATATTAAAATTCTGAGCTGAGTCAATCATTATTAGGCTCAGCAAAAGTCATGGATGATGATCAGGGTATTTAAAATGTATTAAATCTAATTTTATGTTGAATGGGAATTTTTCTTAAAGCCTGGTAGGATCTTAATGATCTTTAACGTGATGGTCCGAGATGTAGGTGAGATCTTAGAGGGGACACAACCCAGAGGAGATCAATAGTAACACAGAGCAATTGCAAACAATGTTCTTCTTTATTGACCTATGTAAAGAAATACTTCTCAAACTGTCAGGGCTAAGCTGTGTGATTGCTGAAAAGGGAATAATATAGATGTTTAAGTTCTTCAATCTTTAGATCACAGAGCACCACTGCAAAAGCCAATTACTGTAAATGACAAGCTGGGCACGGATTCTCAGAGAGAAGGCAATACCTACCGATTTAGAATTTCTAGGTTCCAGCACCAGTGACAATTTATAAATATCATCTTCTGTGTGATAGAGGTCCAGTGAGAGCTACAAGAAATTAGAATGGATAAATAAATATGTTGGCTCATATTTATTTACTTACCTGCATTGCCGATATACGATATACTTTTCAAATGGAATGGTTAAGCCAATGTCTAATCATCTGAGTGAATGCAAAGCAGTATGAAGATGGCATGCAGAGGTGGAAAAGGAAATTTAAAAAGAGGGAAAATAAACCTTGTGTGGTCATCAGCATCAATTACTTTATCTAGACTTGATAACCTAAAGGTTTTTCCTAAACATAATAAAATCGACTTTCCTATGAAATTGCCCAGGCATTATTTCACATCATGAACATCCTGCTCACAAAGAATGTGCACTTCCTCCACCTTCACCAGAACAACAGTCACTCTCCTCCCCAGGGGCTCTGCCACTTCGCCCACGAGAACCATCCCCACATCACAAACTACTGTCTTCGGGAGCCAGCCACCCCATAGAAGAGTGAAGTGGGATGTCTGAAAGGGATTATTTTTCAAGAGGATATAAGATTACTTATTGATTACACATGATGATGGATAATACACAAGCTTCATTCCCATCTATAATTTTATCTGGTGCCATAATTCAATTTATATTGCATGGTGTGTGCCAACAATCATTAATAACTAAATAAACTCCATGATTCTACTTGGTGAGCCCGAAAGGAATATTTTGACAGCCATACAGGCATAACAACATCTTATTGGAAAAACTGGTCTTTGCCAGGGTGATGGACTTGGGTGTCTTTCTTGTTAGGTAGACAACAAGGAAAATTTGTGTTAGTGAGTGGAATCTGACACTGGATCTCTGCGGCAGGGAAGCCATCGGGAATGGTGTGGCCTTTGACGAATGGGAGGCAGCCACTACTGAGCTAGAACAAACTCTTGGCAGCCTGACAATTGCCATGTCTTCTGGTTTGTCAAAAGGAGCCAGAAACCTGGAGTTTTGTATGGAATATCCCAATTTTTAAGACCTGGCAACTAATAACAAACAAACAAAATGTTATGATTCCACATGAGCCAAATGAAACCTATCTGTCATGGGCAGGTGCTCACCAGTTTGTAAAACCCACAATAGAAGACTCAGCTAGTCTCCAAGCCTCATGAAAGTGGCCATGCATCTAGCTTTCCTGCCTCTGTAATGACTGTCCCGGCGTGTTGCCCCACACTGTGAATGCTCCATACAAAGAAGGAAAGCAAATTGATGTCTTCCTTCTGAACTCCTTGTTATTAAGAGTTATATAGTCCACAATATTGCAATAACTATGAATGATGCCAGTTGGGTACTAGAAATATCAAGGGGGATGCTTTGTGCCCTAGCTGGTTTGGCTCAGTGGATAGAGCGTCAGCCTGTGGACTCAAGGGTCCTGGGTTCAATTCCGGTCAAAGACACATGCCAGGGTTGCGGCTCGATCCCGAAGAGGGGGTGTGCAGAAAACAGCCATTCAATGATTCTCTCTCATCATTGATGTGTCTCTCTCTCTCTCTCCCTTCCTCTCTGAAATCAATAAAAATATATTTAGAAAAAAAGAGTTAATGGGGACTTTGATGGGCATGTTCCTGTGCTCCTGACTCTGCTCTAAAGACTGGTGCTGGAGAGGAGTTGACAGCAGGACCAGGCATCCAACCAGAAATCCAAATAAGCCACACACCGCACGGGGGAGATGCTCTCTGGAAAGACACAGAACATCCTTGGGTACTGTCATATCAAAGGGACAGGTATCTGCACCTATGATGGAAGTACTTTGCTCTTCTCCCAATGTTTGCTCCCCACTTAATTGTGGTGGTGTGAACCTAGGCAAGTCACGAATCTTCTTGAATCTCAGTCTCCTGATCTATAAAATGGAATTATAAATCATAGCTCCTCCTGCCCCCCCCCCCCCGGGCTGTGGCGAAGGTTAAACACGCTAATATGTGTCCAACAGGGCTTGTTTGGAGGGCCTCACAGATGGGGACGGCAGGGTTCAGTTTCCAGTCAGTGCAGCAGCCACCGTGCTTATCAGTGGCCATGCCTGCCCTCTGGGTACCCTGCCGACTCTCTGCGTTCCCAGCCGTGATCCTATTTGTCTTTTTGGATCTCCTAGGGCCGTGGTCGGCAAACTACGGCTCTTGAGCCACATGAGGCTCTTTGATCCCTTGAGTGTGGCTCTTCCACAAAATACCTGGGCGAGTCTATTTTGAAGAAGTGGCTTTAGAAGAAGTTTAAGTTAAAAATGTGGCTCTCAAAAGAAATTCCTATGGTTGTACTGTTGGTATTTGGCTCTGTTGACTAATGAATTTGCCGACCACTGGCCTAGGGGCTTCACAAAGGTCCTGCACCAAGACCTGATCAACCCCTTACCCCATGTTTATAATACGGGCAGCTTGTCAATGGGATTTAAAGAATATGTGCTTGTGTTGAGCTCTTTTAAGTTGGGTTGTTTCTGAAAAACATCCTGAGTCGCTGTTTCAGGTGGCTGCATTTATGCCCAAGCCAATGGGCAAAAGGTGGCTGTGGATTTAGTCTGGGCAGGAGGACCTGCATGGCTGGCACTGGACAGCTGGAACATAAGACACACCTGATCACCAAACTATCCCCGCTCCCCATTTTTGCAACTCTTCTTCTTTTTCTTATGAGACTGTAAAACTACAGGGGCTTTCCAGCTATTTGCATAGGCTCTGGTAAAAGTATCTGACAGATCTAAAAATATTATGAAAAGCATCCGACTATTTTATGTGCCATGAAACGAGAAGCACCAGCTCTTAAAGCTCCTTGCGTGTGAATTGGGACGACAATAAAAATGTCTGCTCCAGACCTCCCCTGAGGAGAACAGTCTGAACCCCAACAGCAGAGCGGTCCTCCTTCCTTCATGCGCCCAGGGCCATTCAGGGGCTAAAGTGACAGTGATAAAAAGTCCTGCCCTCACAGATTCTGTTCTGTAATCTACTTTTTATACGTCCATGGAGAAAGAGAGAGACTACTTAATTTTTACAGATGCAAAATAAAATAAATGCCAGCACATTACAGAGTAAATGCCTGGCAGGGGTGAGGATGGGGGTAGAGGGGAAAGAGAGAAAGGGGGGGGGGGCATCCTTTTTTTTTTTCTTTTCTTTTCTTCATAGCAAAAGGAGTTATTTCTTAGCTTTTATTTCTACAGCTCAGAGTTTTGATTTGCATCCCCAAAGTTTTTAAGTCACAAATCCTCCTATATTTCTCTAAAGGTGTGTCGTGATGTTGTGATGTTGCTTGCTGCATTTATAACTCAAAAGTCATGTCCCTACTCCACCATGGACTTTTGCCTGGATGAGAAACTGGCTTAGGCGTAGGCCTCTGCTCTGTGAGACTCTCCTCCACCTCATGGAGACAACCCAGGCAGGGACAAGTGAAACGCAGGCCGGTCTGCAGACATCACCTGTGTCTGTGGGTTTGTCGTCTGTTGGAAGGTGCCAGTCTGGGCACCTATTCATGGAAACAGATTTACAAGGCAAATGGTGAATACTAGTAAACGCAGGTGCCCAGATTCTTGTGAGGTTTTCCCCCTTTCTCCAATAGAGAACGTCTGTGTGTTTACTATTTGTCACATGATCTCAACCCCAAGAGATTTGTGTTTCTGTGTGTTGGCTATTTCTGCTTTATACTAAGGGTGCAGCTGGCATCGTTTTGTACACTTAGGGTTTCTCCTCTTTGGTAAATAATCCTGTGCTCTAGGAACAGTTGCGGAGAAGGTCTGGGTACCACACTCTATTCTGGTGCCGCAGTTGTAGGGGATTTAGGCTCTCAGAGCTTCAGACAGAGTATTGTTTTTATTTTCCATGGCCACTTAAGGGAAACAAGTCAATTCAATATCGCAGCCAAGCTTCAGATGCTGCAGTGTTAGAAACCTATTCAGAGAAGTTGCTTAGCCAGGATGAGAGAATTTGGTTCAGTTTTGTCCCCCTAACCAAGAGGCAGCCAATGGGAAAAGTTCTCTTCTATGCACCTGCTGTGTCTAAAGGTGCTAGGATCCAGACACCAGCCAAAGGTGACCTAAAATATGAATGGTTGGTGAACTTCTGTCCAACCCCCATCATTAATAAGTACAGCACCTATTGAGCTCCTAAATATGCCAAATTTTGTGAAAGGAGCCGGGGACATGTGATGTTTAAGTCAGGTAAACAGGGTGGGGTGGGATTCTAATGCCAAGGGATAACTCCTATAGGTAAGAAGGCACAGAGTGCAAGGGCAAAATATGCGACGGCTGCATTAATATTTTGGAGGAAAACAGAGAATGCACCCGAAAAATAGGCACTTTTGGATTGGGGCTAATCACAGGGGTGGGGAGGGAAGGGGTTTTCCAAGAAAGTGCCAGGCCTGGAAGCAGAGGCAGCAGTTCATGGTGGAAAGTATAAGGAGTCCACTATCCCTCAAAGGCAGCTGTGATGTGGATGGAGCTGCATGATAACAAACGGGGAGCCAGAACATGAGTCCTGAAGGGCTTCCCGTATCAGGCTGGGAACTGCATCTAGGGTTTGGGGGAGACCGGTGGCGAGGGCAGATCACCAAGGTCCTTGCATTGCTCCAAGCCTCACCAACAGCCGTGAGGATAAAAAAAAAAAAGCAGTGAGTGTAGGGCATAGAGAAGGAGGTGATTTATTTAGGAGTGTGATGGAGGAGAGGGAAGGGCAGAAGGCTGTCCTGGAGGGCCTAAGAATTCGAGAAACTAGAGCTGCAGGTGCAGAAATTGCACCTTAAGTCATGTGGTTAAAGCCATGGGATCCCCACCCCTCATCTTTTGAGAGTTCTCCCTGTCTACTAACAGGAAGTTCACCCTTCCCCTCTGCATCCCCGGTAAACTACAGGCCCAGTTCTCTCTTCATCCCCTGGGACATAACTGGAGGAAGAGCTCTTAGCACACACCCCGGTCCCTTGGACTCACCGTGAGCAGGTTGATCAGATCCATGTTGGGCTCTAAGTGGTGGGAGGCGTTCTGCAGGGAGACCAGTTCACTCAGGGTGACGGAGAGCTGGTGCATTTTCACAATGTTCACTTTGTTCTCCTCCGTCCAGTCTGGGAAAATGACATGGACGGCTATCAAGTCTTTCAAGTGCACACCAAGAATGGGGATTTTGAAGCCCTCGCAGTCGGCAAAGGCCTTGCGGTAATTGCAGTAATTGCCGTTGGAGGAGACCAGCTCTGTCATTTCATTCCAGTTCTGGGAACAGATGGAAAAGAAGAATTTTCAGACAAGCCTTCCCATCTGCCCATCCCTGGGCCCGCAGTGTGTGGCTAGGAAATTCCTCGGCTACTGAGAGAAATATCCATTGCACCAATGTTGATACAAGGAAATGTTAAACAGGAACAAGAAAAATGTCATAGGAGTTGGACAGCCTGTTCCATTCTGCTACAACATGCAAATAGCCCACACCTCTACCTACCTATTAGGGAAGCTGGGATGTTCAATATCATATCTATATATGTATTTTATAATGAATGAAAATATTATGGTCCACAAATACATGCATGTATTATGTTATCTTTAAGTAGGTAATATATTAAAATT
The DNA here is from genome assembly GCF_964339955.1 of Pipistrellus hanaki. Lineage (NCBI taxonomy): Eukaryota > Metazoa > Chordata > Mammalia > Chiroptera > Vespertilionidae > Pipistrellus > Pipistrellus hanaki. Next base: position 10,761,621 of record NC_140514.1, read on the forward strand.
TCCTAGTTATTCCAAGAAAGCTGCATTTGAGATATATTAGTTGAAGATTAACCTGGGACAGGATGGGGTAGGAAATGTCACACTGAGGTGTGAGACAGCTGTGGTTTTGAACTCTGCCACTCACAGGGTGGCCTTGACCAAGTCACTTCACTTTTTAGGGCCTCAGTTCCCTTTTCTATAAGAAAGGGGAGTTCAAATAAGTAATTTTTGAACACACACGGGTGGTACCTAGCTTCTTTGAGCCTCTTTCTTATTATGTTGGATTCATATTCTTCATCAGGGAAATGTCTGCAATCATGCCAACATTAAGAACTTTTAATAAAAAATATGTCTTGCTCTTTATTTGAAATCCAGTACAAAGCTAAAGGAAAATAAAACACATAATGAGCCCTATCATACTTGGAGTGAGTGCAGTGCTTGAGGTCAGACACCAGTGCTCTGTGGTCTACATCCTCCTGTTTATAGGGACAAGTTATTGTTGGTTGCCTAACAGCAACCAGACTTTCCTAACAGACCCTAATTTTGATCAGCCTACTCTTTTCCAAAGCAGCCCATGTGACACTGAGGGAGCTGTTTTCATCCCTAGTTCCAAGGATGGGTTCTGATTTACTGTTATCATAACTCCACCCCTCTGGCTTGTGATTGGTTCAGAAACACAGAGCCAATCCATACACTGTATTCCTCTGGCCACTGTCATTGGCCTGGAAGTAGACAAATGACTAGAGCTGGTCCACTATGTCTAAAAAAGAAGGTCTTTAATTCCACAGGCAAAGCTAATTCAAGAAATGTTCTCTGTCTCTGCCTTTCATGAACAAGAGAGTTTAATTTTCTGCATTGATGAAACAACAAAACCAAACAAAATAAAAACTGATACTCAGAGGAAGGCAGTACCATAGCCAGAGCTCTGATCAGCCCATGCCTGAAGTCAGTGTTGCCTCTGGACTTCCAGGTATGTGAGAAGATGATCTATTTCCCTATTGCTTAAGTCATTTCAAGAGTTTTAAAAAACTTACAACTGAAAGTGTCTTTACTGATACAACAAAGTATAATATACTCTTACAAGGAAATCTCTTTATAAGAAGGAAATGTTTCTTTTTGTTCAGTAAGGAAAAATATACCTGGCAGAGGATTTGGGAAGTCATCATTTTTTAAGAATACACTTTTACTCCTGACAAATCAGCAATAAATCTGAGGAGTTTCTAGACAAGGCCTGTGTCTCTCGCTTCCATTGCATCTTCTGCTGAATTGAATACAGTGCCATGAGTAGAGCAGGTGTTTAATGACTTCCTTTGAGGAGGGGATGATACCGTGTTTCCCCCCAAAATAAGACATCCTCCGAAAATAAGACCTAGCGCATGGAAAGATAAGACATCCCCTAAAAATAAGAACTAGCGCAACTTTGGGAGAAAAAATTAATATAAGACACTGTCTTATTTTCGGGGAAACAGGGTAGGAATGATTTCTGTCTTATTTGCCCTGTAGTCCCTGATTGCATCACAGTGTCTATCACCTGGGAAGCACCAAATACATACTTGTTGAATATTTACAACTACAATATGTAATGGTATTCAAGGTACTCTTACTCGGATACTTGCCACCACCTCCAACTCGTTTTTCAGGTGGCATGTCTATTCCCTTCCCATTTCATCCCCCCTGTGTAACTCACCATTGTCTAAGAAGAAAACACTCCCCTCTCAGTGACATTTGTTAAGAGTGTCCTACCCCTAAACAGTTTACGAATGAATTTTTTTACTTAGCATTAGCATCCAAGCCACTGTACCTTGGTAACTTCTGAAGAAAGATGAGAATGGGTCTCTTTGAGGCGTGAAATGGAACTATGACTAAGGCCTCCCACCACTGCCATCAGGGTGTTAAAGTTTTTGAGCTGAAGGAGCTTCTGCAATAAAAAATGTCAACATCAATACTTTCTAACAATTTCTGAATTCTTCCGTGCTTTCTGAATTACAGGTGAATGCATACACAATTTGATAACAAGGGCATAGGACAAATAATTTTAAAATGAAGTGCAAATAAAATCCATTAGGAAAATATATCAAACATTGCACAGAAAAACAGTGCTTTCAGGTCATTAAAAGCAATTAAAAAGCAATTTTTTTTTGCATGAGAGAAATATGAGTTGTTCATTAAACATGTATGAGTTGCCCTGACTAGTTTGGCTCAGTGGATAAAGTGTCGGCCTACAGACTCAAGGGTCTCAGGTTTGATTCTGGTCAAGGGCATGTGCCTTGGTTGCAGGTAGATCCCCAGAAGCAGGTGTGCAGGAGGCAGCTTATCAATCTTTCTCTCTCATCGATGTTTCTAACTCTCTATCCTTCTCCCTTCCTCTCTGTAAAAAAAAAAAATCAATAAAATATATTTTAAAAAACCATGTATGAGTAGTTTAATTTCCCTTTATATTATGAACCCCAAGTTTCCCCAATGACTTTTCTCAATAGAGTGCATGGACATCTAGGATGCTTCAAGAACTCCAGTCTCATGACCAAATGTACATACCTTGGCAACATTGATAAACTTTGTGATGACTTCTGCCCTTTGCTGGGGGGTTGGTTTGCTCAGGACCATCAACTGGACCCACTTAGAGATTCCATTAAATAAAGCAATAGATCTCTCCAAAGTCGGGTTATTCTCCAGGCAGCCATGGATGACGTAGCTTTGGTAATCAGTAAACTAGTAAAAGAGACTCGGAATTATAATGAAGTCTTTGCAAAATGCAAAATTAGCATGTTGCATGAAAGAGGTGAGCTATTGTTTTATTATAGCACAACGATTTCTTCCATTTCCCATTTGAGTGGCATCTTAGAAATTTAAATACACATGTAGCTTTAACATGTTATTTGGCTGTATTTCACTCCCCAACCAGACATACACTCATTACTAGTACACATGAGGGTGTTGGTAGGGTGAGGAAGGGGTAAGACACATTCCAGTGAAACCTAAAATTGCTGGGTCATAATATTCACCTGGGGCATTTGCTAAAATAGGGGTTTCTGGGAACACCCCAGATCCACAGGGTCATTATCTTCAGAGAAAGAACCTCAGAATCTCCATTTTTCACCCACAACTGGTGATTCCAGTGATCAGGCAAGTTTGAGATATGATGGCATACATCAAAAAGGAGGAAATGCATATAAATATAATGATTTCAAATTTTATCAATGTTTTATTTTCCCAGGAAAAAAAATAGTAATTGAAGTAAGACAGCTCTTTAGTAAAACAGACACATTTTCAGAAAATCAGCATGGATGTTGTCAAATACATACAAGCCTTCTGTCATATAAACAGTGTAGGGGGTTTCCTCTTATAGCCTGCCTGCCGGGAGTCAAAGGGCCCATCCAAGTAGGATTGCTTAGTGAAAAGAATCGGTCTTTCAGAAATTTATAATTCTAACCTCCTGTTCTTCTTTGCAAGAAATAATGTAATTTATTCCCTGGCATCTTGGGAAAGAAGGAGGAGGAGTGATCGCCCCAGAGCTTGGTGAGAGAGACAAAGGCTGCTTGTAACCAACCAACCATTGTGGAAATATTATTATAACAAGTGGGCAGGGAGTAGGTAGCTAGACCACAGTCCAAAGCGAGAAAAGGGTAGAGAAGGAAAGCTATCGAGACAGACTAGGAAAGAAATGTTTAATTCAGGTTCTCCATCCCTGGGAAACAAATACTCCGATGCTGAGATTCTCCTCAAAGCCTTCAATTCTTATGTTCAACCTACACCCATCATTAGGCATTTACACAAATCCCAACCTAAATAAATATTTCTCCCCCCTAACAGGGGGCCTAGTAAAATATGTTCGCTGGGGAGAAGCCAGCAGACCTAAATAAACCTTGAATGGTTCTATCGACACAGGGTGTTCAGAAAGTCATGCTTTCATCCTATGAAAGGGGACATTGAAAATACAGCAGCAGAAATATAGCTCCCGCGCCATAAAATAAAGACAGGATAATATTTATTTTCGGTGGAAAGGGATTGTTCCTGTGAATTAAGGGCACTTTTCCAATGGAACACAGTGACAGAGGCTGCCAACACGTCCGGGTATGAAAACGCCGCTCTTAGGAAAGTTGGCATGGAGGTTGTTATCCTTGGAAGAATAAATGTCAGATTTCTTACTGAGATCCTTCGAAAAGATTTATGCTCCAGAAAAGTGAGGTGCTCCGCCAACTCAATGGGCTCCAGATGGTCAAACAGCAGACAGGCTTTCCCCTTCTTGGAGACTTTTTTCCTCTGTGTGACTCTTCTCATCCAATCGTAGGACGGTCTAGAAAAGAGGAGTGAGGCTGGTCAGTGTGCCAAGAGCCCGTTTCCCTCAATGGAAGTTATTAACCTATTGACTCTGTAACTCTTGGTCTGCCTCCAGGGGCTTGTGCAAAATACATGCCCGGTCCTGGGTATTGGAAGAGAAAACCACTGACCCATCGCCAGTAGGACATAAACTTCAAGTTGTTTTCCCAGACAGGGTGGATTTGCACTGATCCATCCAGAATCTCTCACTTGGTCTTTCTGGTGGCCAGAAAGGTTTGGAATATAAGGGGGAGGTCAGGACTAGGTCTGTAAATTTGGGAGTTTATCAATATATAGGGAGTGGTTTAAGGCACATGGGGATCACTAGAAGCTGGTTCTCATACTTTGGCAAGATAGGGATCATCAGGAAAGTTTGTTATAAACAAAGAGGCCTGATTTCACTGCCAGAGATTCTGATTTACTGGGAATGAACCTGAATAATCATCTGGATTTTGAACAACATCCCCAATGATTCCTGGGCCACTCTTGAAGAAGTATTGTAGAAAAACAGAGAACACATATTTGCAAGATGGACATCCGTACTTAGGGTCATAAAATAGTTTTCTCTGTGCAAAGTGAACTGGTTGATATAAAACACTATCCTAATCAGCACCACATTCCTAGTAACAGGTAAGTAGTTCACTGCACAACTATGGTCAACATGTGTATAGCCTCAGGCTGACCTCAGAAGCACCAGGGTACAGGGCTTCTCAAACTTGAATGAGCATAGGAATCACTTGGAGATCTTATTCAAGCAGAATTTCCAATTCAGCAGGTTTAGGGTGAGGCCTGAGAGTCGGCATTTCTTCTTCTTTTTAAAAAAATATATTTTATTGATTTTTTACAGAGAGGAAGAGAGAGGAATAGAGAGTTAGAAACATCAATGAGAGAGAATCATTGATCAGCTGCCTCTTGCACACAGTAGACTGGGGATGTGCCCGCAACCAAAGTACATGCCCTTGACTGGAATCGAACCCGGGACCTTTCAGTCCATAGGCTGATGCTCTATCCACTGAGCCAAACTGGTTTTGGTGTGAGAGTTGGCATTTCTATTGAGCTCCCACTTGATGCCAATACTGCCTATACAGAGACCACACTATGAGTGGCAAGGGCGTGGGGGGCATTCACTACACTTAGAAAATACTGAGCATTTATCCGTGCCAATTGCTGTTACCTACTGCCTTATGTACTGATTGGGTGCGCATAATAACTCTATGAGAAAGATATTACTCCCATTTTACAAATAAAGAAATGGAAGCTGGGAAAGATGAATTAGGTGCAATGATGCTCACGGCAGCAAGACTTTCTCGAAGAAGCACACCTGGATTCTGAAATGGCATGGACGGAGGTCTAGTGAGGTCGTCATCAGTCCCTCCCCCAAACAGAGGACTCATCATGTTTGAAAGAAGCTTGGGGCCACTCTTACATGCTGGATATGTCGATGAGACTGACATGTTTTTCATATCCTAGTTGACTAGCTACTTCTCGGAATTCTTCAGTCATGCGGATCAAACCAAGGTCCAAATTAAACTCTGCAGGAAACTTCAGAATCCAGTACCTAAAAGGTATCAAATATGTTTCATGACCAGAAGATTTCAAGCTGGACCTCTGTGTAAACTATAGTATCATTTTACAGATTGCATTCAACAGAGAATTTAGGACCACACCCCTATGAACAACTTCTATCCCCTACCCATCACATTGAGTCTCACCCTTTCCCTTTAATCAAGAACCCAAATCCTGCTCCACCCTGAGCCCCTCTTTCTGACTCTCTCCAGAAAGAAACCCTTCTCGACTCATGGCAAGTAGGTGGGAATGTGCATGGTGAGAGAGTAGAAAAGAAGGATTCACTTTCAGGGCTAATTTCATCCTCTACTCACATTTATCTCTGCTTGAGCCCTAGTTCCAAAGAAAGATAAATTCAACCCCCAAGAACAGAGGAGGGCAAATTTCAGCAAAATCAACCAAAGGGAATCTGAGTCGGTTTCCTTGTCAAACTGGATCTGCCTCTTGGGGGAAAGGAGTGTCAACCAGAAGCAGACACTACAAGACAATGAAACTTGTGAGTATACTTACCTCATGAAGTAGCAGATCTTTAATCGAAACTCATCACAGCTTTCTCCACTGGCATTTTGATACGTGCACGGGTTAAAGAAAAGCTCCTGGCAGTTTTTTTCCTTTGCAGACACCCTGCAGCTTTGATCAATGTAGATGAATTCCTGATAAGAGGGCCACACTAGGGACCTTTGGCATATGTGGGCATTCAAATGGGAAGAGAAATGTGTTCTGATGATGTCAGCACTGAATAGTTTATTGCTCTGGGATGTCCTTTTTTGGTCGGGAACAGAAGTCACTTACAAAATTTTACCTTCCTGAGCCCTTACCAAGTGATGACTGTCAGCTATAATTATACTAATGCTACCAACTAGATATCATTTAAAACTGGTAGTATATAGAAGCACCATTTTGGGGGGAAAAATTTTTTTTGAAGTTTTGTAATTAGGATTAATGCCTTATATATGTACTTTAATGTCTTTAATATTTAAAAATGACATTGGCAGGTATATTAATACACAGGGTGTGTTGCAATTTATTCTGGTCTATTTACTCACTGTCTTTAATAAATATTTACTGAACACCTGCTGTAGGCCAGGCACTGTGGGTATGCAGAAGCTAGTGATCTAAAGGGAGGAAAATCTAAAGAAATGTCAGCTCACAGGCAGTTTCAACTGTTATACAATTGGTGCTTTCAGACATTAGGCTATACTATGTCTAAATATCCATGCTAATATGTGTGTCATTTTATTAGCGGGCATACTAATGATAAGCATGCTGTTTAGGGCACATTCTTTGGACAGTGTTTGGATCCTGAGGAGAGATGGGACCAGACTGAGACAATTCCATCCATCCTTCCCTGTGGGCTACCCTCAGTAGTGGGACTCTTAGAAACCTTGAGGCACCAGGAACCAGGACCCTGTTCACTTCCAGGGACCTCTTTTCAGGGTGAATATCCCCTTGTCCTCTCCATCATCCCCTTCTGCCTGGAGGCTGTGAGAGGATGGAGGGAAGAAGTGGAAAGCGGAGGAAGCTGGAAGTAAGCGGGCGGAAGCCACTCCATGGGCTCGCCCCCTCTCGGGCTCCCCTGCCCAGTAGGGCCTCTCTCTTATCTGCAGGGCCCCTGGGCTTGAAGCAGGCAGAGACTATAGGAACCAATGTTAGTGATTGTATGATAACATTAGACATTGGGGAATGAAACATCCTTATAAATGTGAGACCATTTTCAGTCATTTGGTTTTTAACCATCTTTTAAGACTGCATTATGTACAACTGATGAACTGCTAGAAACCCTTCAAGAATGATATTTTTCCCCCTCTTAAGTCAGAAGGAAACCTGAAATTAACATCAGTCAACAAATTACAATAAACCTGCTAGAATGTTCTTTGTATCTTGACAGTAAGGAAAGATATAAAATCTTAGGTGGTGTTTGTGCCTGAGCCACATCATATTACTTTGGCTGGCGTTTCTGAATGTCTAAATCATATTTTCTAGGTCCAGCATTTTGCCATTCTAAAAGGGATGAATTAGATCCTGAATGAGGGCCAAATATTTGTTCATTGTGCTCACAGCAGAAATGTTGAAGCAGGTTAGAGACATTCAGCCTAGAGCTCCTGTTTCATTTTATATCTAGCACTATGTCCAAGTAGAGCCAAAACATCCAGATGGATAGGCAACTATCTGCTCCACCATCCAGATGTTTTGTCTAGATGTCTAAAAATATTCACAAAACAGCTGGATAACTGGCTGATGATTATTTATTCATCTTAATTTACTGGCTTTGGTTAGACACTCTTTCTACATAAGTACAGAACTTGATTTATGATTATACAGTAGTTGAAAAGATATATGCAGAGAAGTTTTTCTGCCAATTCAGTGGAAGATAAATACCATCGGTGCATCAGTAGAACTATTCTTGGCAAATAACTATTATCCAGCTCTCCATTGTCATCTGTTAAAAAATAAAATGAGATGAAGGGTGAGGAGGTAACAGTACTTCTATTCTCTTTTCCTAATATCAGTAGAGAAACATTAATGTCAAAAATTTCTCATAGACTTAATTATCATTTCCCTCCTACTTCTACTGGTATTTTTGGGCAAGTTAAGTAGGTAGGTTCACCCTTACTCTGGTTTAGGGCTGCCAGAATTTAGCAAGTGAAAATTCAAGACCCTGAGTTAAATCTGAAATAAAGTAAACCACAATCCTGACAGGGGAGATTAGGAATGGTATTATGAACATTGGAGATGGTATCTGAAGCAGAATTTCAGTTAAAGGGGTATGATAAATACATTTAGGTAGAAAGATGCAGAGAATGTTCCAGAATCATTATGTAGACAGTAGGGCTAGTGTATTAGCTGTAGGCAGTGGAGGGAAGGACATGCAGAGAGCAGTGATTCTGGGGAGACAGACTGGGTCAATCAAAAGGCCTTAAGCACAAAGATATGAAGACTGAATTCTTCTCTACAGCAACCCTTGCCTCTGACTAGGAGGAAGTGATAGTATCAGAATAGACTCATACCAAACATCTCAATGCAAGTGCTCAGCAGTTCGTCTAATGTCGCTGCTTTCCCAAGTCCACTGGACCCCATGGTTAGTTAGCCTCTGTCAAAAAACTAGAGACATTTTCAGCAGCACACAGACCATCTCCATAATCATGCAGGTTGGTGATGTTTGTGTCTCGCGGTGGTCTCTGTCCTTAGTTATATTCAAGGCTCTAAAGAAACAAAAAGAAAGTTATCAGACCAGAGTTCAGACCCCATTAAAGCATCACTTTCCTACCCAGAAAGCTAATTGTTTTCATCAACTTTATCTTTCTACGGGAAATGTATCAACCTCAATGATGGCAAAATGTTTGCTAAGTTATCCCTTATGATGCTCTGAGACTACAGAGATGTTCTCTATTAAATATCATCCCATTTTGCAGCTGGAATTTCTGGGGGAAACATTTTCTTCACGTTCTCAAGTGACAAAACAGCCAAGTATTTCATAAACATTACTTAGTTTAATATTATGAGTATATAGAGGAAGATAAATTTTAAATTGCAAATATATTTATGAGCATTATCTTCAGTGATCATATAAAGGTTAAAAATCTTATTTGCCTAAGTTCTCCAATAGTAACACTATTATATTTTTCCTTTCTTAAAATTAAAGAATTTCAGTTATAGTTGACATACAATAGAATATTAGTTTCAGGTGTACAACATAGTGATTAGACATGTATATACCTTGCAAGGCACTGAGGCTGATAAGAGGGACAAATCATTGTCCCTTCCCTGCTTTCAGTGGACTCACAGTCAATTTCAGTAAACACATGAGTAAATAGAGGAAAAAAACTCAAGTCCATATGAGTGGTTGTATTAAATCAGTGGGACCACCGGAGAGGGACATTTGACAGAGTCTGTGTATTGTTTTTGTATAAGAACCATATTCTTGTGTGTTGAAGGTACCACTGTAGAGCATAAAATGTAGGGTTATTTCACATGTGCAATGAAATATAACAGGCACGCTGAGTCAATATTCTCCCACTTTGGCTGCACAAATGATTTGAGAAAGGGGAATATTAAAGTTGCCTGGAGCCCGCCCTCTTACATTTATTAGCCAAGTTACCTTACTGGGAGGCCTTCCTGACCACCCAGTTCCAACAACACCTCTTTCTCCATGCCCAGCCCCCGCCTGGCATGCTCGACCTTACTTCCTGGATTTATTTTTCTTCTTAGCACGTATCTGCATATGTCCTGTGATATATTTTACTTGTTTATTTGGGTTTTTTAAATATTTTCTCAAACACTATAAACATATTCTAGGAACTTGGGGATTTTTGTGTGTTTTTCCCCCCCTCGTGTATTCCCCAGCTCCTACGCTTTTGCCTCTGAAAAAAGCATGTGCTAAATGAATGAATTAGTGAATGAATAGATAAGAAATTAATAAAAGAAAATCATAAAAAGTTTGATTTTGAATATGTATATATTTGCTTGAATGTGTACGATAAATTTTAAGGGGTCATTTTTAAATTTGTTTTACAAACTTAAATCAGGCTTTAGCAAACATCAGTAGGACTCAATAGGGTCTGCCTATGTTTATAGTATGCACTTGGTAATCTCTAGCAGGATATTTGGGGCAGCACTTCTCTGATTTCCCTAACCTCTGCCAACCCCATTAAAAGTAAAGATTAGTCCGAAACCGGTTTGGCTCAGTGGATAGAGCATCGGCCTACGGACTGAGGGGTCCCAGGTTCAATTCCGGTCAAAGGCATGTACCTTGGTTGCAGGCACATCCCCAGTAGGAGGTGTGCAGGAGGCAGCTGATCAATGTATCTAACTCTCTATCTCTCTCCCTTTCTCTCTGTAAAAAATCAATAAAACATATTTTTTAAAAATAAAAAATAAACGTAAAGATTAGGTAATTGACAAGTTTGGTTATCTTTGTTTGTATACAGACATTTTTTTAAATCTTATGAACTCCTGTTGCTGAATATTAGATTTATTACTTAGACCCAAACAGCCTAGATTAACTAACCTAGTTTCTCAGGTCAAATTCAAAATTATTCAGTCAAGCTGTATGAAGAAGTTGTTGAGCTTCCACAAGGGGTTAGACATAACCTGGTACCAAAATCCTGTCACCATGTTCAGAGTTATATTTGTGATCTGCAAAGAAGCCAGCCAGGAGAGCCAGGTGGGCTGGGCTATCCCGTTACAATCTGTTTCTGTACTCAGCAGACGTGTCTGCATCCCTGCTTAGATTCTGTTGCCTGCCCATGGACCTGAGATCTTAGGTCACATATGTGGATACTATTATCTACAAGTACTTTTTTCAAAAGTAAAGCTCCTTTATTGTAAAACGATATAGATACATCATTTAAAATAGACAATAAGAAAGGAAAGGGAAAAAAGTTATCCATTATCTCACCATCTAAAGATAACTCCTGTTTAATATCATGACATGTTTCTGTTAGTTTTTCCAGGGATATTTGTTTTGCAGAGTTTCTTGCTTAATTTACAATAGTTCACAGAAATACCTTACCCATTGGCTTCACAAGATTTCCAGGTCTGAATGAATTTTAAGGGCAGTTATCATCATTGGAAATTGCATTGGGAACGTAGTCTGTAGTAGTGGCTTATCCAATAAGTAGTAAATACTTTGGAGAACCTGATAAAAGAACAGAAATAAAAATCCTCAGACAGAGTTAAATAATAGAAATCCAAAGGAATTCACCTTGTGTTAAAGCATTTCCCAAAACCTTAAAAATTAGGTGTTTTTTGAGATTTCTATTGTCTAAAATTCACCCACAAATTTAATTAAAAAAGAGAAAACATTCAAAATAGTTACTTTGTGACTTGATATTTTAAAAGTCAAGCAGTTGGGTTTTTTTTTAAATCCAATCTATTAAAAACCTTAAAATGTCGCAAACCCAAAATGTATACACATAGTGTAAAATATTACTTTAGTCCAAGTGACTTCTGTCAGTGGATTACTCATTAAGAATTCCCAAACACAGACTTTGGGATGTTAGTAAACCTCTAAAACAATTTGTTGTGCTGATCCTCAGACTCTGGCTCTAAATCACTCCTGGCTGTTTCAACATGAATGTCAGTGTTATTTTAGTCCAGGTTGTTTAGTCTCCCAGGGGTTTAGGAGTTGCTTTAATGTTGATAGTGCTTTCCGGCTGCAATGGAAATGATTGCTCCCAGCATAGACATTTTCTCACAGGTTTAGAAAGGACACAATAAACCAGAATTTCCCCAAAGATTGTATCATTTATCACTATATATAAAAGCCTAAGCAACTGTTAGGACCTAATGACCAGAACAACTGGTCGACTGGTCCCTATGATGCACATTGACCACCAGGGGGCAGATGCTCAATGCAGGAGCTGCCCCCTGGTGGTCAGTGTGCTCTCATAGCGGGAGTACTGCTCAGCCAGAAACCAGGCCCACAGCTGGAAAGCACAGCTGCAGCAATGGGAGCCTCTTCTGCCTCCCCAGTAGCACTACACAGTGGAGGCAGCGGTGGCAGGTGCAGCAGGGCTGGGAAGAGCAGAGCTGAGCCCCGCCCCAGCTGGGGCTCCTTGTTGGCCGCCTGCTGCTTTGACATTGCTACATCCCCCGAGGGATCCCGGATTGTGAGAGGGCACAGGCCAGACTGAGGGGACCTCACCCGTGCACAAATCCGTGCATCGGGCCTCTAGTTTCTAATCAAGAAGTTCTCACTTCAAAAGGGCAACAGAGTTCTGTTGGGTGTGATTTCCAAAGGCCATGATGTGTTTGTGGGGCAAAAAGAATTTCAGTTAACATGACTCTTTCTTCGAAAAATCCCTTGTGAGGTTGCCTAGGACAACAAGAAGTGTGCCCCCAATTTTAGAAATAGTGTAGAGGAGCCAATTCCATGCAACTATCAACAGATATAAATTAGTTCCTAGGTTCTTTTTAAATTTATTTTTTGTTAACCCTCACCGGAGGATATTTTCCCATTGATATTTTAGAGAGCAAGACAGGAGTTCGGTGGGGGTGACGAGGGAGAGGACACAGAGAGAAAAACAGATGTGAGAGAGCTGCATTGATTGGTTGCCTCCTGCATGTGCCCCATCTGGGGCTGGGGATGAAACCTGCAACAAAGGTACATGCCTTTGACTGGAAATCAAACCTGAGACCATTTGGTGTATGGGTCAACGCTCTATCCACTGAGCACCGCTGGCCAGGTTGAATTGGCACCTCAGGCTCTTTACTCAGAATGTTTAGAGGGCTAAAAAATTGGATTTCAACATAAAGTTAACTAAATGGTGAAAGTTTAAATTACCTCTGACTAAAATATTATTAACGCTGCTTAGTGTATTAGATTGCTTTAAATGGCACCTACCGTGTGGCCTGCAAAACACTGTGTGCTCAGGGAAGGTGTCTTCCTGAGCTACCTCTTCCTTCCCAATATCCAAAGGCTTTTAAGTTGAGGATTTGGTTACAGTAGAGGATTTGTGTGTAGAAGGGACAGGAAGAGAGATGGTAGGTTAGAGAAGGGAAAGGGAAATAGAAGAATAAATATCGTCACACTAGAGAATCCAGTAGTGGGGCAGGTGGGCTCATCAGCAATGGCATCCCATTCCTGAAAGTTCTCCAGCCAAAGCAAGGTAATGATTGTCAGAGATGCCGTAGACTAAATTCCCAGACAGTGTCTAGGAAGCATGCCAAAACGACAGCAAAGGTTCCTCCTAGCTCTGTGCTTGCAGAATTTATAAGGTGAAATATTATATCTAATAAGCATTCAACAAATGGTTTTGAAGTGATGTCGGCCATATTAGAACTTCCAAAGATTGTCTAAAGCATTATCTCTAGTGCAAGAAAACAAACCCTTGAAAACTCTTTTCTCCCCAATGGCAGATATTCATAAATATATAACCAAATGGAATAGTATGAACTTGGGAAGTGAGCCAAATGGTTACAGTAAAATTAAAACGCTGTAAACAGGTTGAAATGATGACTCAGAGAATAAGCTATTGTTTATGGATAGTGGAGCAATATCCCCAAAATTTAGTTAACAATTACAATATGAATAATAATGTATTTCTTAACTCTAAAAGTAATTCTTTTTCATTTTGGTCTTGGATGGGTTTATTAAATGAGGTTTTCCTGGGTTTTTAGATTTTTTCCCCCCTGCAAAAAGCTTTTACTAAATCAATGAGGCATTATAATCAATGTTGCTCTAGATTTTAGAAAATGAAGAAATAATAATCTCCACAAATACAACTTGCTGGTGGCATGTAATATGATAGAGATCATATTAGAAAAATTACCTTTATTATGTTAAAATCTTATAACACCCAGAAAACTAAGTATTATTCTGTTCATTTCATGGATGAGCAAACTGAGGCCTACAGAAGTTAAATTACTTGTTCATATTTGTTACTCATTTGCAAAGTCAGGTCCATCTGATTCTAAAATTTAACGTTTTCCACCATCCACACACATTTTATCATTAGTAAGGCTGACTAGATCAATTTTGGGGCATTGTCTAGAACAAATGTTTACTGTTGCCTGTGCTTGGCTTTTAAGCATTCTATCACAGGCCCTATTGTCTGCAAATGAATAACCAGCATGATTACAGCAATCTTGGCAATTCAGGGGCTCACTGGTACCAAATACAGAACAGAAGTCAATAACCAGCTCAGAGCTCATCTCACAGGACTTCCTTGCATTTTTTTTTTGGTTAACCAATTAAGTAACAAAGTTAGGCTGCATTTTATTTATTTTTTCTTGATTACTGGGATTTAACCTTGGCAACCAAACTAACATATTTACAGCGATTTGACATTAGTTCAAGAAGAGAAAGTCTTGAAGAGCTCTAGTAATAAAAACTATGGAATTCCAAAGTCCCACCAAGAAAGTATTTTCCTAGCATCTGGCTGGAGCTGGCTCATTGGATAGAGAGTTGGCCTATGGACTGAAGGGTTCCAGGTTCTATTCCAGTCAAGGGCAAATACCTCGGTTGCAGGTTGCAGGCCCTTCACTGCCTGGCCTGGCCCTGGTCAGGTCATATGCAGGAGACAACTAATCGATGTATTTCTCTCACGTAGATATTTCTCTCTGTCTTTCCTTCTCTCTTCCACACTCTAAAAAAAAAATCAATGGAAAAATATATTCTGGTGATTATTTTTAAAAAAAGTAAAGTATAGAAACAAAATAAATGTTTTAAAGATTCTGTATTCTCATGTATATTTACACAACTTGAAGCCCACGATTTGAAGGCTTCCCTTGGTGACCTGGTCATTCTCTTTTATTTCAGATGTGTCCCTATAGCAAATGCTTCTTTCTTTCTCAAAAAGGAAAACAAATCTCAAAAGGTGGTGGCATTTCTCTTCCTCCCATCTAAGACATTAATTTCTCCTTAATCCTAAAAAGAATACATCATACATACCAACAAAAGAGAAAATATAACGGAGTAGAAAAATCGCAGTAGTATCTTAGGTCCCATTTAACTTCTCTTAAGGTTCACGTTCATCATTTCTAACACGAGAGAAATAATATCACTCTGCCTTCCTCATTAGAACAAAAGAAAATCATTTGTAAAAGGATGTATGAGCATAAAGCACAATAAATAAAAGGAAGTCCTAAAATTATGAAATGTTGCAAACTCTATTTGTAGAGTGGTTATTCAGAATTTAGAATACTAAGTAGGACAAAAGTAGGTTTACAGTTGTTTGTATTGAAAGTAATACAATAACTAATGAATAATAATATAAGAACAAACTGTGTTTTGCATACTCACAACTGTAAGCCAACTCTTGCCACCCCCATGTATATTTCCCAATTAGAACAATTTACTGTAAACAGATTAACAGCAGATTTGGATATAGAGGGCAAGGGGCTCTCAAAAATGCTGAAAAGAACTTTGGGAATTCTCAAGAAGTTTAGATGTTGACAGTACTCATTTTTTCATGACAAACTAGCCTTCAAAAATTGTGCTGCTAGAAACATGAATCCAATGGGCATTTTTTACTCATTAGTGGATTGAGATAGACAAAGGAAGAGAAAGAAAGATAGAGGGACAAGAAGATAGCTTTTCATAAAGAGTTAAAGGGAGAAAAGGACTCTGGGAATATGACTTGTGTTGGTAGTTGTAAAAAAAAAAAGGGGGGGGGGAGGAATTTACTAATTGGAACTGGGTTGTTAGCAATTTAAGTAAACATGGGCTGTCTTTTCTGGCCAAACACAGAAACACCAGCTCTCTGTTGGACATCTCTCCATCTCTCCTATCTCTCCATCTTTCACAGCCAATAAAGTTTGCTGGCTCATTCCATCCCTCTTCAGATCACCAGAATCAAGGTCTGTCCAATTCTCCCTTCACTCCCCACACACCCCACCCCACACTTCACCAAAACCACTCTGGTGGAAACCACGCCAGTGCTCAGCAGCTATGTGTCGCTCTTGACCACACTCCTGATAGAATGTTATCCTTGGATGGTTTTCCTGGAAACCTCTCTCTCTTACCTGGCTTTCCTCCCATGCCTCTGGTTGCAGTTTCTCAGTCTCATGTTGCAGACAGTATGCTGGGGGTTCGCAGGTTCCCGTGCCTGGCTCTTCCCTCTCACTTCAAAACTCTCTATGGCCCACTCATCCACAGCCACCCACCACTTCAATTACCATCTCTATGTGGGTGATTCCAAACCAAACCGAGGCCCGCTGCATCGGGGTACTGTGGAGGGCAGAGTGGAGTCTAGAGAGAGTCAGACTTGGGATTATGTCCTGGCTCTGCTACTACTAGTGTGTGACTCTGGGCAACTTCTGCTTAACTTCTGGGTAAGTTTTCCTATCACACCATCATGATGCTAAAGGCAATGCAAAGTGATACAAGCACTTTGAAAAATGGCTTGGCAGTTCCTCAAAATCCTAAACGCAGCGTTACCATAGGATCCAGCAAATTCACTCCTAGGCATATATCCAAGAAAATGGAAAACTTAAGTTCACACTAAAGCGTGTACACAAATGTTTATAGTAGTATTATTCATAATAGCCCCAAAGCAAAGACAACCCAAATGTCCATGAAGTGATGAATGCATAAACAAGATGAGGTATCTATATCTATACCTATACCTATCTATATCTATATCTATATCTATATCTATATCTATATCTATATCTATATCTATATCTATATCTATATCTATCTATATCTAAAAGCCTAAACGACCAGCTGACTGGCTGACTGGCCAACTGGCAAACTGTCTGGTAGCTATGATGCACACTGACAACCAGGGGGCAGACACCCAATGCAGGAACAGAAACCACAGGCATGAAAACATGGAACAGACTGATGAATCTCAGAGGGAAGGTGCGGGGAGGGCGAGAGAGATTAACCAAAGATCTTATACACATACTAGAGGCCCGGTGCACGAATTCATGTATTGACAGGGTCCCTTAGGCTGGCCTCGAGGGATCGGGTCAACACCCGCTCTCCAATATCCCCCTAGGGGTCCCGGATTGTGAGAGGGTGAATCTGTGCACCAGGCCTCCAGTATCTATATAATGGAATATTGTTCAACCATAAAAAAGAATCAAATATTGACACAAATTACAACATGGATAACATTTGAAGCCATTATGCTCAGTGAAAGAAGCCAGACACAAAAGGCTATGTCATACATTACATAATTCCATTTATATAAAATGTTCATAATAAGTAAATCTATAGAAACAGAAAGTAAATTAGTGGTTGCCAGGGGCCAAGGGAATTGGGGTAAAGGAGTGGCTGCAGACTCAGGGTTTCTTTTGGGGGTGATAGAAGTGTTCTGGAATTTGAAGATGGTTGTACAACCCTGTGAATATACTAAAAATCTGGAACTGTACGCTTTAATAAATGTATGGTATATGAATCATATCTGCTTAAAATTTTTTATCTGTTCAAAAATAGGTCCATGTCACTTATCTAAACTGCCATACCTCCTATACTTGCTTCCTTAATTCCTCAACCTGCCCCCCAATATTCTATGCCAGAAACTTGGGACTCACCCTAGATTCCCTAGCACCTTCTTTCACCATTTCTCCATATCCAAGTCTGACCATCTATCTCCCAAATGCTCCTCCTATGCCTCTACTCCTCTTCCTCTCCACTGTCACTCCTGGGTTCACAACAGCTGTCATTTCTTTCCCTGGGTCCTCTGCAATGCTCACGTATAAGGCTTCAGATGAACTCTCACCTCCTGTTAATCTCTACTCTCTATTGGTGCCAAATCAGTCTTTCCAGATTATCAGATCGATCACAATTCCTATTCTTAACCCTATTGTCTCTTATCTAATTCTAAAATCCTCAGAGGGCATACAAAGTCTTTCATGAATGGCCTTTACTATCTGTGCCATTAATACCCTAACACTTCTTTATTCACCTTTGCCTCACACCACCACATGTTATTGTTGTAAAATGAACTTTCTCGTAGTGCCCATGTGATACAGAATGAATATTTGTGTCCCCACAAAACTCCTCTATTAAAATCCTAATCCCTCTGCTATGGTATTGAAGAAGGAGCCTTTGGGAGCTAATTAAGGCATGATGGTGGTTTGTGGTTGAAAACTCCATGTCTATGGTATTTTGGGTACAGCAGCCTGAACTGAGACATCATACTTTGCACTTACTGCTTCTTTGCACAACTTTACCCCTTCCCCCAGTATGTCTGCTTGGCAATCCCATACTCACATCCTCAGATACCCACTGAATTCTCCTCCTCCCTCCCACCCTTTCCAGGCAGGACATACTAACACTCGACATACTGACTTCCTTTAGTATTTGTATGGTTTGGATTACAAAGTGGTTTTGCCTCCCCAGTGGTTTCTTGAAAACCAGACCATGTCTTTTGTCTTTCTAGCCCCCAATATATACTTGTGTCTGATATCTTTATATGGGTATCTTTCCCCACCACCTCATTCTTCCAACGTGGTCTTCAAACTTCAAATTTGCTTGTTCTCTAAGTTTCTTCTCTGATCTTATTGTTGAATTTTTTTTTTCATTTGGTTAGTGAATAAAGTTTTCTCTGTTTATATGAACATGACCATAATGGAATTTCAAGACATGTTCCCAAAGTTTTAGTATTACAGATTTATGGTAAAGAAAATAAAAGTACACTGAATACTTTCCTCAGTCATTTTATCTTCTACTGAGTAAATGCCTTTTTCTTCTGTGCTTACCACCAGGGCCAGAAGTACAGGTATATGCCAGACACAGATTATGATCTTGGAAGCCTTAGGACCAACAGAGGGGGCACGCATGAGCAGAATGAGGGTAAAGGGCATTATGAAAATGTCGTGAGAGAAATAAAATCAACTTCTGACTCACAGAACTGAGATGCGTCTTGAAGCATGAGTGGGGCTGCACTGACCCACGAAAAGAAGAAGTACACAACATGCAGAGAAAATGACTCAGAAAAGGGCAGCGAGGTGTGGGAAAGCAGCAATGCCAGCAGAAGGATGAAGTCTTAAAGGAATACAAGCACATAGGTGCTCTTCTCTTACTCACCAAACACTGAGAGAGGGGAAGAGGAGGAACTGCCATATTCTAAGCATCACAACTAAATGCTTCTGTGATGGTCTAAGTGGCACAGTCCAATGGCTCAGTGGAGGCTTCACACGTGCCACTCACTTAATGGGTTCTCTTCTGAGTGCAGCTTAATGGTAAGCACTTGGACTCCAGAGCCAGACCACTGGGATCCAGCTAGACCCTTGCATGTTATAGCTGCATGACAAGTTATTTCATCTGTGTCTTGATATCTTTATCTCAATAGTAGCATAATAGATTCTATGCTGTAGGGTTGTTATGAGAATTAAATGAGTTAACACAGGTAAAGTGCTCGTTAGCTGGCACATAGTATATTCTCAAGAAGTACAATATTTGATACTCTTATTATATTTCTGGTTTAGTGACCCGGCAGTGCCCTCTACCTAAGGGATGAAATAATTGATGTTTATCTCATCTCTCTCAAACTCACAAGCCACATATATTTTATCTACATATATCCATAGTGCAAAAGAAAGGAAAGAAGGAAGGGAGGGAGGGATGGAGAGGGAGAGAGATAGGGACGGAGAAAGAGAGAAAGGAAAAAGGGGGGAAAGGAAGACAGCACAGGCTAAAAATTTGAGCTATAAATGAGAACTAGCTTAAATCCCATTTCTACTAACTGTATGTTAGTTTTATGATTTCTTAAATAAAGATTCTGTAGTCAGTTTCATACTCTGTAGTATTATTATTTCGGGAGGATAAAACTAGAGTTCTCAACACATACAACTCAGACTATTCAATTCTATTTTTATTGGTAGTGTCCATCTATTTTTTTTTTTATCACAAGTACTTAAGGGGATACAAAGACACATACTAGTAAATGCCCCCAAAGAGGAGTCAGAAGATTTCAGTAGCTACATATAAAAATGTCAGTGGTATCTCATGTGTACCAACCAGTCATGAGTGGTATCTAAGTCTTGACAATGGCATTCATTCTTCTGCAGAATGGAAATAAATGCATGCCGGGTAATTAATATCCCTGAAGACAATTCTTGAGAGTGGATAATTCAGAAAAACATTTCCAAGAAAAGTTTTGCTGCTGGATCTACCAATCACAATAAGGATGTTGCAAGGTTGAAATAGTAAGTGAAACCAAGCTGGGCACTAAAATTAGAACAAGAGCCTCCTCGGCTTCTGTGGTAATTTGTGGGGATTTCACAAATATGCATGTTCACACAGTTTTAAACCCTTGCCAATCTTTCTCTCACCACAACAGCTCATCCTCAGTGACTCCTTTCCAACACTCTTCTAATTTCTAGTCCAGGAAACAGAGCATGCATTTATTTACTCCATTACCTTAGCACTCTTGAACTATTAATCGCACAAAGCCTGAATGTATTCACCCCACATTTAGGTAAAAAGATACTTCCTCACTACTAAATGCAACACAAATTATTTGTTGCATTTTTAAAACAAAAATGCAAATGCAAATGATTAAACCTCTCACTAAGAGCTCCAAAGTAATATAGTAGTAATTAATACTTGGTTTGAGAGATAAAGGCAAAAAGACACCATAAAAATGAGTGAATTAAAAATCTGAGGAACAGAATAAACTGGTGAATATAATAGAATCAGGGGCAAAGAAAGGGAGTGGATTGATAATTATCAGGGGGAAAGGGGTGTGGGGGGTGCAGGAAGAGACTGGATTAAAATCGTACCTATGGATGAGGACAATGGCGGGGGGCTGGTAAGGGCAGAGGGTTGGGACAGGAACCGGGTGGAAGGGAGCTATGGAGAGGGGGGAGAGAGGAGAAATAATTGTAATAATCTGAGCAATAAAGATTTATTAAAAAAAAACAAAAAAAACAACAACAACACAGCAGTGACTGTGGAAAAGTACTGAACTATCTAAAGCAGTATCTAGACTAAAAATTAAGGAATGCTCAAGACCAAAAATGCATTGCTTTCATGCATCTAAAACAACGTGAAGGGATTCCAGGTTATGTTAGAATGTTTTTGTTTTCCAGGTATTATAGTTTATTTTCCAAAATTTAATTTTGCTTTTATTTTTTAGAGAGGGAGAAGAAGGGAGACAGAGAGAGTGAAAGAAAGAAAGAAAAATATCCATCTATCGTTCCACTTATTTATGCATTCATTGGTTGATTCTTGCACATGCCCTGACCTGGGGATCAAACCTTGGTTGTATGGGAATGATGCTCTAACTAACTGAGCTACCTGGTCAGGCCTCTAATTTTGCTGTTAAATATGGGAGTTTTTACTTTGATAATGGATTGTCTATAAAGTGCCAAATATCTATTTTTATAAAAACTAGAAAACATCTTATGTCATCTAGATGTATCCAAAGCTCCCTATCTTGGCTGTAATATGGAGCAATCTGAATCATTCCAGTGAGATTTTTTTTTCACATTTTAAATTCTTTATTGTTTAAAGTATTACATGAATCTCCTTTCCCCCAATGACCTCTCCCCAGTCAACCCTTCTCCCTTACACAAGCCTTCACGCTCCAATTTTCTGTGTCCCTTGGTTTTGCTCATATGCATGCATACAAATCCTTTGTACCCCCTCACTCCCAACTTCCCTCATAGGTTTTACAGTCTGCTCAATGCTTCTATGTCTCTGGTTCTATATGCTCTTGTCTTCCATGTCAAATATTAATTGGGCATAATGGCTTGGGTCGATCTCTGGGTTCTCTGTTCTGTTCCATTGGTCTATATGTCTGTTCTTGTTCCAGTGAGGTTTTTTTTTTATTGAGGATCATGTTCACAGCAAGATAACTGTATAGACAGCATATGCCTGACATCAGCAATATCTCACATAGATATGGATGTGGGTCCTAACACAAAATCATGCTTTCCACAATAACCCAAGAACTCTGGCTCTGATGCTACAGCATTTAGGTATAACAGGAGAGTCAGTGGTTACTTAATCATTCTAAGTATTGTTCTCAAGTGCCCTTTGCTTTTTACATTTTTCTCTCTGAGAAAGCCTATTTAAAGACATATAAATAATAAACCACAGGTCTTCATTTTTTCTCTCCAAACTGAAGATGGAGCAAGTTGACAAGTTCTTTCTTACTCAGCATCCACAGGTTATAAAATGGTGACCTTTTGGCCAAGGCACAGGCCTATGGGTGTAATTTTTTTTATTAGGCTTGCACAGAATTAGCTCTCACAAAGTTTCAAAAGTTTTAAAGTAGTTGCAAAAATACTTTGAATAAAGTATTCAAATCTAGTCTTTCATATGAAAAATCCAGTTTTCTAGATTATTGCTGAAAAATCAGATCTGCATGTTCTAGGGCTGCATCCCAGTGAGGCAGCTGAAATGTAGGAGCAACTACTTCCCTGTTCCCCAAAGTCCCCACTACCCGCTATCGTCCCCCAAACTGAGACCAAGTGTCATTGCCATTTATCACCCCACTATGTGCCCTTTCTTTTTTAGAAGATTTAAGAGGAAAGTGAAATATTTCTTGTCCCAGATAGAGAACTCTTTTTGTCCCTAATCCACTTCACTTGTTACGGTGTCTTGTTGGCCCTGCAGACATCTGCACCTGTGAACCCCGACCTCAGACTTATCAGGCTGCTTGCTAACATTACATGCTAAGCAAAAGCTAAGGAGGACTCTTCAATGTGCCAATCTTCAGAATGTTACTCTTGTCGGATTGGGTAAGGAAGAATCCCAAGACAGCTACTATGCCTTCTGGCATATATTCACTGAAACAGTAGGTTTGAATTGCAACACAAAGTTCAACTCTTGCCCAAACAAGAAAGTAAATTTGGGGATTTCTATAGCATTTGTCAATCATTGGTTAGGCTAATTCATTATTACTTATTTCCATTTATAATATGGTTAAAATGTCTAGGTTACCTTCAAGATTTTAATTTCCCCTGATTTTTGTGTTTTTCTTTCCTTTTTTGTTAATCCTCACCAGAGGATATTTTCCCATTGATATTTAGGGAGTGGAAAAGAGAGGGAAAGACAGAAAGAAATATCAATGTGAGAGAAACACATCGATTGGTTGCCTCTTGCATGTGCCCTGACAGGGGCCCAGGCTGGGGAGATACCTGCAATCAAGATAAATGCCCTTGAGTGGAATTGAACCAGGGACCCTTTGATCCTCAGGCCAATGTTCTATCCACTGAACCAACCAGCTAGGGGTGTGTTTTTCTTTTACAAAAAAAAATCTTATAAAATAGGTGTTCACTAATGATTCCCAAAGAGCATAGGACATGGCGCCAATACTCTAACAAGACTTTAATTTGTACATTCTGGAAAGTTTAAGGGAAAATAGAATGTACACTGGGCAATCTATTTTAAAAAAATAGTATATACCTACTCATGCTTGTAGGCAAATGCATTTTCAGTTTCTATACTACCGTATCTAGTTTCATTCTCTCTCTCCCACTTCCTCTCTCTGCTGCTTTGGATTTGTTGACTACAATTAGTAACAGCTTACTCCTCCACGTCACACTCGAGTAAATCACAGGCAGTCATAACTGTGGACTTTCCAGGATGGTTTCCAGCACTTAGATAATGGACCACTTGGATAATTGATGACTCTACAAGTTGAGTTGGTATTCTTCCTTTATTGTTGTTTATTATGCCAAAGGGAAAAAACTAGACACCAGGGGAGCATTTCTTACTGGGCAGGACATTTGCAAGGATTGGTCTCTAAACACCTGGCTTTATCAGCTCACTCATTCAAGTCTTCTGATCGTGTGTTGTTTTTTTGTCTCTTCAGAGAAATTGTAGTTCTACCAGATAAAGAGATTGTGGTACAGGGGAGAAGCCCCCTTTCCAAGGGGACATTTCATTTACCAGCTTACCTCATTTTATAATAAAGAGCACCATAGCCAAAAACATAGCATAATTCGCCCAAGTTTAAACAGTGAGCTAATGGAAGAAAGGGAAGTATTCCATCACCGTGGGCTTCCAGACTCACACGGAGGTCCCTGGGCCACAAAGAGTCCATGTGTCAGAAGGCTGATTTCGAACGAAAGCATCTGCTTTAAAAAGTGTGAGTTTTCGGTATAAAACCAAGATGGCTACATAGGTAAAAGCCTGTACTCGCTGCCTCCCACGAGCACATCAAAATTACAACTAAAATACAGAACAACTATCATCCACAACCACAGGAAAGCTGGCTGAGTGGAAGTACTATAACCAGAGAGGTAAAGGAGAAAGCACACTGAGACTGGTAGGAGGTGCAGAGGTGTAGAACAGGCTGGTCTGGCACCCACAAGTGCCGCTTTTTTTAAGCTTTTTTAATTGAGAGGGAGATTGCTTCTGCGGGAGGCTGCCCGGAAAAGAGAGGGGTCCCAGCCCCACACCAGACACCTAGCCCAGGCTTCCAGAGATGGGGAAAGAAGTCCCTAACGGCAGTATGAACTACAGACCATAAGAACTACAGGCAGTAAGAACGAGGGGCTGTAAAAACCAGTGTGGATTGGGGCTGTGTGACACAGGCCACTGGCGACCCAGATGCTCCTCTTAAAAAGCTGACACCTTGAACTGAATTTACAAGTTCCCAATTGCTCTGAGCTCCAGTGCCGGGCTAGGCTTGAGGGGACGCAGACACATACAGGGAGAAAATGGACTGTCTGGCATCAGGGCAGGAACTTAGGGCAGCTTTCTCCTGATGGAGGTGCTTGCAGGGATCATTGTTCCTGTGCTGGGACCTCCCTGCTTGCAGGGCTGAGTGGCAGCCATTTCTGTTTGTTCTGCCCTGGTGATTCCCTGAGACCCCGCCCCACCCAATTTATAACACCACCCAAGCTGTGCACAGTGGCTTTGCATATGAATAGACTGTCCTTACTCAGGCGAAAACCTGTCAAATAGGCAGCAGATGGGTCAGGGAGCTGCAAACCTATCAATAAAAGGTCCAAACCTGATACAAAGAGGAGGAATCTGCAGATCTCTGTAGTTCCTGCTAGGTCGCTCCAGGCAGTGGCTGACTTTGCACCTCTCTAGAGACCCAAGAGCCAGTGTTACCCAGTGGTCAATGTGAGACCATACCAGATTACAACTCTACACATCCATAAGCAATGCACTCAAGGGGCATACTCAGTGAGCACCAAAGCCCCACTGAAGCAAGTCCTGCTCCATAAGGGTGTCTCCTGCACAGCAGCTCTCCCATTGTAGTCATAGCTGGTCCCCACAGCCAATTGGCCTGCAGGTCAATTCCTCACAGTGAAACCAACAGCAATCAAGGATCAACTACAATAAGACTGTACACACAAGCCCACAAAGGGGTGCACCAAGAGTGTCCACCTAAGGTGATTGGGGAGGCTGAGCCACTGATCCTATATAGGACACCTACTACACAAGGCCACTCTATCTACTCAAGGAGATTTAGCAGCTACCCATTACATAGAAACAAACAAAGGGAAGCAGCCAAAATGTGGAGACAAAGAAACAAGTCACAAATGAAAAAAAAAAAAAAATGGAAGAAAACAAACTACTGGATATAGAGTTCAAAACCACAGTTATAAAATTACTCAAGAATCTTCTAGAAACCTCCGAGGAACTTAATGAGACCTTCAAGGATCTTAGTGAGAATGTGGAAAGGAAAAAAAAGGACCAGTCATAAATTAAGCATAGACTGAAATAAAGAATAATATACAGGGACTCAGCAGTAGACTAGAGGACCCCAAGAATCAAGTCAAAGATTTGAAATAAAAAGAAACAAAAAACACCCAATCAGAAAAGCAAAAAGCAAAAAGAATACAGAAAGTTGAAGACAACTTCAAGTGAACCAACATCTGAATTATGGGGGTCCCAGAAGAAGAGAGAGAGCAAGATGTTGAAAACCTATTGGAAGAAATAATGACAGAAAACTTCCCCCACCTGGTGAAAGAAATAGACTTACAAGTCCCAGAAGCATAGAGATCCCTAAACAAAAGGAATCCAAAGAGGACCACACTAAGACACATCATAATTAAAATTCCAAAAGCAAAAGACAAGGAGAGAACATTAAAAGAAGCAAGAGAAAAGCAGATAGTTACCTATAAAGGAGCACCCTTTCAGCTGATTTCTCAACAGAAACCATCCAGGCCAGACGGGAATGGCAAGAAATATTCGAGGTGATGAATAGCAAGAACCTACAGCCAAAAATACTCTACCCAGCAAAGCTATCACTCAGAATTGAAGGCCAGATAAAGAGCTTCACAAATAAAAAAAAGCTAAAGGAGTTCATCACCGCCAAACCAGAATTATATGAATTGCTGAAGGGGATTCTTTAGGAAGAGGAAGAAGATAAAGATAAAAATTTTGAGCAACAAATATGTAACTATCAACAAGTGAATCTAAAACCCAAAGGAATTAAAAAATCTGATGAACAATATTAACTGGTGAATATAATAGAATCAGAGGTATGGAAGGGGAGTGGACTGATGCTTCTCGGGGAAAAGGGGAGTGGGGGGTGCGGGAAGAGACTGAACAAAAACTGTGCACATATGGAAGAGGACAATGGGGGGTCTGGAAAGGGCAGAAGGTGGAGTGGGAACCTGGTGGTGGGGAGCAATGGGGGGGGGGGAAAGAGGAACATTTGTAATAATCTGAACAATAAAGATTTATTTAAAAAATAATAATAAATGAAACATAAAATGCTTAAAATAAAAAATAAAACACTCAGTATATTACAAAGTCAAAGAGAGAGAGAGAGAGAGAGAGAGAGAGAGAGAGAGAGAGAGAGAGAGAGAGAGAGAGAGAATGAGAGAGAATTTGCCTCTTTGACTTTGCAAAAATGATTCCAATCTAATCACCTCCCTTTGCTAAAATAGCTCTTGTTTTTGATGGTCTAAAATGACATTGGAGGTTTCAGTAAGCAGCTAAAATTCCTGGTTGCTGGGCATTTGAAGCAGTCTGGTTACCTTGAGATGGGCAAAGGCGTGTGGTGAAGGTGAGCTTGAGCAGGTGAAGCCTTGGAACTCACAATGGCTCTGGGCCCAAACAGTGGGCTCTCTGCCTCTGACGTTTGGGCCCTGAACCCTGTCTGTTCCTCTACTCCTGTCACACGGAACTCTAGATATTTTGTTAGTTACCTCCAGCCACTCAAACTTTGGCTTTTCTTTTTAAATATTCCAGAAAAGACCTCACAAGCTCCCTTCCCCAATCTAAACTTGCTCCTTCCGCACGTACAGGCTCTGAGCCTCTGCCTTGGTCTCCCAGTTCTGGGACTGAACAGGTTGCGAGTTAGAGCTCCCATTGTCTTTGTCTTCAAATTCCACCTACAACTGATAGCAAGCAACAGCTTTTTAAAAGAGGGATAAGGAGGGGGTAAGTAGGATTTTAAAGAGCAAATACTTCCCACATTCCCAGCGGTTTGCTTATGGCTTGGGTAGCTCCAATCTGAACATCAGGGAGAGATTTCTCTACTTTACAAAATGGGATTATTGTCTTCAGGATGATACCCCTTATTAAGCACTTGAGGAAAACTCAAGGAGCCCTCTGGGTGCAGACGGGCTACCTTCCCAGGGTCTCAAAAGGTCTGAAAATCCACTACTCAAATGCACAAAGACTGGTTGCCCCAGAAATTTTCAAAAGAAGACAAAGGGAAATCAGTATTTCCTGAGATTCTATCAATACCATCATTTTTATACCTTAAAAAATATGGACTTGCCCAATGCAAAAGGTCAGAAACAAAACACCATCCCCTGTTTTCCACCTTCAGCTTTTTTTGAGTCACAAAAATTTGAGATACCAAGGGCCCATGAGCACCCCCAAACTGAATATTCAATTTAAAATCATAAGAGTTTTCTTTTTGCAGAGGTATCTATGACCTCGTCAAGACCTAAAGGTGCTACCCTTTATTCCTCCCCTTGAAGTCGCCTCCTTTGCCATTTTGTTCACCTATTACCCTTCAGTAACTTGGCCAAACACCATCAGCTGGGACCATTTTTCTATGTGGTGCACCAGCTTCATATGACACTTCCCATGAGGCAAGGTAGCAGAGAAGAGGGCTCTGGGGCTGCATAAACAGTTATATAATTCTCTCCACTTCACAAAAACACTGTCATATGGTGTTCTTCAAATAGGGCTTATACCATTGAAGATGACTGACATCTTGCTGGCTCACAAAACACAAGAGTTCAGACACTGGTGCAGTGCACTCCTTACACTAAAGGACTTGATAGTACATGTAAGCTCTGCACCATCTTGAACGGGGCTTGTATGTCTTGAATGTTTTTCTTCAAAGAAGATTAGAGAGTAATTACCTAACTTCATCCTATTAAATAATTCTATAAAAGAGTTAATAGTATTATTTCTATGTTACCAATGAACAACTTGGAATGCAAAGAAATTTAGTATATTTTTCAATTCGTTAATCAACCAATAAGAATTTATTAAATATGATCTTTTTTTTCTTGTGTTTTTCCAGGTGATGTTTAAATGTTAACTTTTAAACTAATTAAAGTTATGATTCTAACAAAAGGACCCAATTCTGATCTTGGCTGGGGGAAAAAAGTGTCTCTTTTACTCTCGGTATCAAAATAGTCCTTTATTGACTCAACAAATATTGACTGAGCACACACTTCTACTGTCCAAACATTTTGCCAGGGCCCGGGTATCCAGGAGTAAATGAAACAGACCTGGTCCCTGTCCAGGGGAGTATACAGCTTAATGAAGAAAACCAGTATCAAATACGTAGACAGACAAATCAATGTATAATTACAAAAGCTATGAATGAAAACCCACACAGGATTAATTTAGTTTAGTAGTAGGAAAGGTCTCTTTGAAGAGGTGATCATTAAGTCAAGAGTTAAAATTTGGAGATTAATTTAGTGAAAGATGTAAGGAAATTAAAAGCTTGAAAAACTGGCTGGATCATAATGCCATATACTGAGTTAGAGAATATTAGCAGGATGGTGGGTTGGTTATACAAAAGAAATATAGAATTGTGCTTAAGATGTGTAAAGGTTGAAATTCCTGTGAAACTCCTGTGTACAGGTCTCAAGATGTGGTTATTTATTCAAATATGGAGCTCCAAGAAAAGATCTGAGATATAATTTAAAATCAGGAGTTATCTCCATGTGAATAGCATTGAAAGCCATAGGAATGGTTCAGATAGCTTGGGGAAAAAGGATAAAGCTAAAGTACAAGAGAACCCACCTTAAGCCTTGGAAATTCCAACATCTAGAGGTCAGCGAGAGGAGATGAAGCAGCAAAGCTTCTTGAGTAGTGGTCAAAGATGCAGAAGGAAAAAAAGCATTTTGTGCCATGAGGCCAATAGCACATACTCATGGGAGATGAAACCATAAACTGCAATGAATGCTACAAAGAGGTCAAATAAGAGAAGGATGGTAAACTACCTGCTGTTAAATTTTTGCTACAAGGAGATCACAGGTAATCCTGACAAGAGCAGTTCAATGGAGCAGCAGGCTGAAGCCAGGCTGGGGTGAGTTAAAGAGTAAATAGAACAACATGGAGGCAATGAAACAAAGACATCATGAGTAGAATGTAAGTTTAATGTGTTTGTGTAGGATTGAAGTAAAGAGCAGTTGGTAGAGGATGTGGGCATCAAGGGGTATTTTTATGGCGAGAGTTGCTGGAACATACCTGGACACTAATGGGGATTATCTCATAGAGAGGAAGAAGTTAAAGACTCGGGAGGAGGAGGGCATAATAAAAATGAAAGGATGGGTACCAGATGTAACAAAAAATAAAGAAGATGAGAATGGCTGTAAATGCAGATAGTCTACATAATTATAGTAGTAAGGTAGGATGAAAGAGAATAATGTAAATAAGAGACACAGAATCACCAGGTTGGCAGAGGAGTTTACCTAACCCATCTGCTTCTGATACCTGCAGTTCTCCTTTTTCAGTTTTTGAAGAGACAAGAAGAAAGAGAGAAATGAGCTCTCAAGTCCCCGAGGGAGACGTCCCAGGATGAACCATTCCCTGACTAAGGAACTAATGATCCTTTTCCCAGCTCAGATAAACAAATGTGGCCCTAATTCCTTTGAGTACTTTTCTGCTGGTTAAATTTCTGCCTTCCTGCCTGCCAACATTTGATGCTCTTGGGCACCCAAGAGTGCTATCAACTTGTGTTGTGAACCACTCAGCTTAGCTTTTTCCGAACCTTGTTCTCAAGGACTAGTCACTTTACATCTCATTTTTGCCCTGGTGTCAATGCAGCAGTATTTCATTAAGTGTGCTAGGTCATCACTACTTAGTGTTCAACAGTGGTTTCAAGAAGAAACGGCACATGTAAATCATCTAAAGTGTTTTGAATGCATATTCGAGTGAGATTTGTAACTGATTCACATGAGTCAGGGTTTCTCGACCTCAGTACTACTGATGTTTCAGATGGCTCATTCTTTGTTGTGAAAGGGGGGAAGGGTCCATCCATGCTGTGCATTGTAGGATGTTTAGCATCATCTTGACCTCTACCCACTAGATGCCAGTAGCACTCTGCCCCCACTCCCAGTAGTACAGCCCAAAATGTCTCCAGATAGTGTCCTCTGGAGGGTAAAAGTGCCTTCAGTGGAGAACCACTGATAGAGACTGACGTCATAACATCATACTGGAACTGAAAATGCCAGGCAAACACCTAATTTAAAAAAAAAATTAACATCAGAATATCTACTTTTTGTATAGGCAAATGCCTGACAGATTGACTGAATATTTCAGTTTGTAGAATTTCCAAATCTGAGGATTAAAACTCAAAACAATTTCCCAAACATATTAGCCTCTCTTCCACAAACTTGTGACACAGTATTCCAAATGGCTGCAGAATTTTATGCATGACACATTATTCACTCATCCTTGTAGCTGAGAAAAGATAAAACCTCAATTCTTACATCACTGGCTTAAGTCAAACACAGTTTCTGCAGCTTCCAGAGAGAGGATTAAAGCAGTAGTTCTTCTAAAACACAGAGAATTAAAATAGCAGGAGATATGTTCCCCCTGGCCCCGCTTCAAGGTCTGCTCGGTCCTTTTATCTATTAGTAATCAGGGCCCCAAGAAAAGACTTATGAAGTCAGGATGACTGCTCCACTCGATGCCACTATTAAGTCACTTCTCATAGAAACTGAATATAACTTACAGCCAACTGTCACTGCTGGTTAATCAGCCAGGTCCTACAGCCCTGCTCTTTTTTATGAGTCCTCATGTGAGATGGAATGATGATCTTTGAGTGTTGCCAGAGGCTTCGCTTTGCAAGAACATGCTGCCCAAGGTGCAGAGCATCACCACAGACAGAACACCTTGACAATGGGAACAGGTGAGTGTTTTCTGGGTGGGGGCTGCAAGGAGACTGTAGGATGCCGTCATG
Source organism: Pipistrellus hanaki (assembly GCF_964339955.1). Lineage (NCBI taxonomy): Eukaryota > Metazoa > Chordata > Mammalia > Chiroptera > Vespertilionidae > Pipistrellus > Pipistrellus hanaki. The sequence goes on from NC_140514.1 coordinate 10,793,237, forward strand.
ACCCCACAGAGTCCTGGGACGCTTCTTTGTCCTACAGCATCCTCCTGATGGAAATGGCCATGCACCAGGCATGCCATAATGTCCACGGCTGGACAGGGACAGCAGAATCTGGACTCCTCACCATGGCTGCCCTTTGCATAGTGAGCATCAGTCTGTAGCATAAGCAGAGCGAGAGACAGTATGGTTGGAATAGAAAAGATGAGCACTCTGTTTCCAGGCAAAGGAGGACCAGAACCCTGGCTTCCCTACTCACTGGCTTGTGACTCAACCTGCTCAGAAACGTGGTTATCACTTCTGCGTCAACAATGTCCACGTCTGGGCGCTGGGAAAGTAAACATCAGTTTCTCTCCTCTCCCAGGGGCAGGCTCCATTGAAATGCTTACCCCGGAAGGAAAATAGAGACAGGCTCGTCTTAGCATCGGAGTGGCTGGGAACAGAAAGGGACGAGAAAGCTCCAGTGCCACCCTTTCAGCGCTGTCCTTGCCATAAAAAAGAAGGATCTCTAAAGCATCCTGTCAACTCATGTGATTTTGAATGGCAGGCATTCCAGATATGGATGAAACACTTTCTACTTTTAAAAAGCAGAACTGAAGTAGAGCTGAATCCAAAGTCAGTCAAATTGAACTTATGACATGAGTTTTCCAGAACCAGATATGGAAATTAGACTCAGTTCTTCTATTTTAAAACTGTTTTAAATTCTTAAGTGGTTTCTGAGCTCCAAAATCTCCATTAACCTGAGATTTGAGAACACTCATCCTTGACAGTCACAGGGCACACTGTTAGAACGGCTGGAAAAGGACACGTGTTCTTTCCAGCTCCCTGACTCCAGGTGTAAGGAGTTTGGAAAACCAGGATGGTCAGTTTTACAGTGTGTAAATTCCTAAAAAAAAAAAAAAATTAAAAAATCCCTAAATCCCTACTGCTATCTCCTCAAAGTGAACTTATGTAAAAGACCCCAAACAAAACAAACAAAAAAACCCCCAACACCTCAGCTCAGCCATTTTGAATTGTTGAACGAAAGGAAAATTATTACTTTATCAAAACTTAAGTCCTAACCAGTTTGGCTCAGTGGATAGAGAGTCAGCCTGCAGATCAAGGGTCCCAGGTTCATTTCCAGTCAAGGGCATGTACCTTAGTTGCGGGCACATCCCCAGTAGGGAGTGTGCAGGAGGCAGCTGATCGATGTTTCTCTCTCATCAATGTTTCTAACTTTCTATCCCTCTCCCTTCCTCCCTATAAAAAAAATCAAGAAAATATATTTCTTAAAAAAACTTAATAGAGGCAAAACTCAGTGACCATTCTTTATTTCTTTCCTTCTTTCTTTCTTTTTAATATGAAGTCTGATTCCATGGAAGCTTCATGGGTTCCCTGCCTTCCTTTTAGCCAGTTCATCCATTGCTAAGATTTCAGTACAGATACCTTACCGGGGGGGGGGGGGGGGGGGGAAGCAATGCAGTTACTAGTTTGCAAATTTTTCTTCATGAATTTGTGTGCCATCCTTGCATAGGGACCATGATAATCTCTGTATGGTTCCAGTTTTAATATATATGCTGCTGAAGCAAGCACTTGCCTGCAATTTCTGAATGGAGCAGCAGCTAAGTAGTTACTAACATAAATTTCTGAAATTCACTATTTGGACTACACTGTTTATGTGTTATTTCCCCCCTTACTAGTTCTTTCTCAAAGACTGTACCTAAAGTATATTCAAAGATGACATGCTGAATACACTTATAATACTAAAGCAAACCAATAGCATAATGATCCATTTCGTGGGCTTGGGATAGGTCCACCTAAACAATAGCAAGTTAAGTATAAGGATAGGGCAGCAGATGACAAATAGGGAAGCCTTTCAAAAACAATCTGATCACCGAGAAACTTAAAAGATGTTGGGACATCAGTCATTCATATACTTAGCTCCATTATCCACTTATAATAGAGGCATCAAAGCCTGTATGACTTCAAATTCTACACTTTTATCTGGGAACCTTTAAGCCACCATTTGATTTTCTTTTCTTTTTTGGAAATTTTCTTTTCCCTTTTGTTCTCTTGAAAGGTGCAGATTATTACAGCATCACCAAAGAAAAAGGCTCTTTGAGTTGGTTCATGAATTAAATGTCTTTCAGGATTCTTTACATTCAAAGAAGACTAGCTTTCACATTCATACTCCCAAAAGAAAGCTACTTTAGAAAGACACACTGGAATAGCCGCTATTATCATAAAGCTGTTCACTTGCTTCCACTCCCCCCTCCCCCACCCCGCCCCGCCTCTAAGCCCTGGCCATGACATGGTGCACTGTAAAATCACCTGCATCCCACAGTCATTTTTACGACCTTGTCAACATACTGACGATGCTTTCCACAATGAACCAGACTGCCACAACAGAAAGTTGACTGGTAGTGCAGATTCTCAAGTATGTTAGTATGTTATCTCCATTGTGGGCAGATAACTTTGCAAAAAGAAATGGTCACAGTGGCCATGGTTCCCATGGGCATAAGGGCACGTAACCAGGCAGAACTTCCAAGAACGCTGGTGGTTTTGTTGGGTAAGAGGAGCTCTGGAAGTCAGATTGCTTTCTTCTTCTTCTTCTTTTTGTATTTAAGAAAACAACCAGATTTCTTTCAAACCTGAACATTACATAATGCCATAGTTGGTATGACTCCAACTTAACCACATTGGGGAAGAAAATCACCACTAAGTTCCTTTAAAAAATTACCCTAAGCAAATACTATTGCATCTGTAACTAAGCTGACCCTGTTTCTGAAGCCAAGTATTCATAGGCTCGGAAATATGATCATTGACATGGGTGAAGCCGCATATCATGAAATCAGCCATTCACTTAGCTTTTGTCCGGCATAAGATAATACAAATGATAGCACTTTTGATCACAGGAACAATGTCATAGGTATCATTCAGTCTCAGGAGATGGGGGGCTGAGCAGAGCTGTGCCAGTTTCTGGTTCCATGACCATGGACAAGTCACTCACTTTCTCTCATTCTCAGGTTTCTCACTGTAAACAATAGTGATTTTGGCCTGTCTTTTTCATAGGATTTTAGCAATTGCAAAAATAATGCCTCACACCAGAAAATTCCCATAAAATGTAGGAATTTGTCTGCCCAATACCATGGATGGGCTCAAGGAAGATCAGAGCACAGTGAACCTACACACCCAGATTCCAGAGGTACTACTGTGATTATCTAAAACAGCAAATAAAACCAGGCTTCCAAATCCATCCTATAAAATAAAGAGGTAAATGTACAAATTGACCCTTACTCAGTCACGCCATCACAAGATGGCTGCACCCACAGCAGAGAAGGGGTTGCTGTAACAAGCGACCAGCAGGGACCTGAGGCTGTGTGGCACTGGGCTGGGGCAGGGGACTTGAGGCTGCACCCTCACTCGGTGGGGCTTGACAGGGAACTTAAAACCACACTCCCTGGCATCAGGTCAGGGGACCTGAGGCTGTGCCCCCTGCCCCTGCACCAACCTGGGTTACCTTAGGCTGCACCTTCTGCCCCGGTGCCAGACTAGGGGACCTGAGGCTGCACTCTCTGCCCAGTGGGGCTTGACAGGGATGGGTCTGGCTAGGTCTGGATCTCACCCAATGGGACTGCGGCCAGCCAGGTCTGGGTCTCGTGTGACTTTGAGGTATACATGGGTGAGCGGGGCCTTGACTCTGGGTCCTGCAGCATGCCCCATACTCTGACAGGAGGAAGATTTTCATATACATTTTACTAATTTTTTTTTTCATCTCTGACACTTCTATTACAGAAAAATGAAAAATAGCAATATTAAAACATTTCCACTAATTAATTCCCTTTTAATGTGCACGAATTTTGTGCAGTGGGCCACTAGTCTGTCTGTCTATCTATCTATCTATCTATCTATCTATCTATCGATCTATCTATCTATCCCTAATATTCAAAGTGTCCCCTCAGGAGTTCCACTGACCGGGAGTTCAATCGCCCACTATGACGTGCACTAACCACCAGGGGGTGGTGTGGAACAAAGGGAGACCCCAGCCGGCAGCCTGCAACTGCTAGGGACCCTACCCATGCATGAATTCCGTGCACTGGGCCTCTAGTAGAACAATAGAAAATTGAAATGCAAAAGCTAAACACCTCCAAGAACTGGATATGAGCAATTCATATAAAAGGAAAGAGGGACCCCAGGGAGTTAACTCCTTGGTAGCAGGTTCTTTGGAACACGCAATCTGGCCAAAACAAAGAAACAAAGCAAGCCCCACATCAGGAAGCTTGTTTCCTTCTCCTGAAAGCTCCTAGGAAAATAATCACAATTTTGATTCAAGTGAGCTCTGAAGTATGACTTGTGTACTCTTCCATGGTTTTGAGTCCACCTTATGTGTCTCCATATTAACACCCACTGGACTGTGCCAAAATACAAAAAAATTTCTGTAGCAATTTCTTATTGCTACAGAAATAAGCACTGCCCGGCAAGGACTGGAGGTAATTTCCAGTGGTTTGGGTTTAGCAGGCTCTATTGCTGATCAGACTCTTGGGTTCTTAGTTTTAGAAACACCGGGCAGGTGCGAAGCGGGTTAAAAATCCCCCTTTCTTGCTATTAATACCCTGATCTTCAAAATGTGTCATCTTGTCATAACAGCCTTAAGAAAACCTTCGTAACTTTTTCACTGACATCCATGAATGGTCTGCTCACTGCATCCTCCTCCCGATTAACCGAAGGGCCCTCTGCTACTTATGGATTACAAGGGCTCTTCTTCAGCGCCAGCCCTAACCTGAACATCTCACCACACGGAGGACTGTAGAGAGCCCAATGCCATTTTGTGAAGGGTTCAAGAAGTAGGTTTCTTAAAGGATTCTGGCCGACGACTCAGAAAAGCCTGGGGTTCGTGACTCACCAGTGAGAGGAGGGCCTCTTTGGCTATGCAGCGGGCAGAGGGGTGAAGCTTGGCAAAGGCAGGTGTAGGCAGCATCCCAGGCCGCAGAGAGACGCACACCTGTCCTCCCTCCCCTGCCACAGCCAGGCCCCTGGCCCACAACCTCCCTCAGAGCTCAGAACAAAGCCAAGGAGCACACAGGGGGGAGCGTTGCGTCACTTCTGGTCATCAACAACAACAAACCTCTGTGGACAACCAACCCTCCAGGTTGAGTCGCTAGAAACAGGTCTGATCCTCGTTTTATCACCACGAAGCAGGCTGTTTGGGGTGGGGCCTGGGTGGAGTGGCAGCCCTCCAGAGGAAGGAGTGACAGGAAAAAAAAAAAAAAAACAGAGGAAAGGGCCAGAGGGGCCGTGAGAGCGGTGTGCTCAGGGCAGGAACACAGCTCTGTTGCTGTTCTTACCAACGGGAGGCTCTTTGCCGAACAGCTGTCAGAGAAAACACCGCCAGTCATTGACTACAGAGCGCCGGCGTGGGCTGTCAGCAGGGGAAACCTCACCCTTCCTGCCATGGAGAGTTCAAAAGGGGCCTCGCACACACATGTGCCTAACTGTATCGCACCGAACTAGTCGCATTTGCATTTCGTCATGGGATTTTACATGTAAATATATGCGATTAGCATATTCATCCCACTGGTAGTTTTTAATGTGTACAGGTTCAAATTCAGCCTCGTGGCTAAGGGGGGGATCTCTGAGCTCCAGTTTCTTCAACTCTAAAACTGGAATGATAGTGGAGAGCACATCGGCTTACTGGGAGGGTTATGTAAAAATGGACATGACTGCTTAGCACGTCCTCTGGCATGGGGAGTACACAATAATGTAAGGTAACGTTATCAGCGATCTTGTGATGATGGAGAAGTAGTAGCAGAAGCTGTGAGCTCTCTTCTCTGGCTCTGCTGCTAACTGGCACTGTGACCCAGATACGATTTCCTCATCTACCTAAGAAGGCAGGGGGAGGGCGGGGGAGGGTGGGTGGGAGGTAATCAACAAAAGACTTTGAATGTATAAATGCATAACCTATGGGCACGGACAATGAGGTGGTGAAAGCCTGTGTGTATGGGGGGGGTGGGGGGATGGGGCAGCCAGACAAGGGGAGGGACAGACTGGAGAGGGTTAATGGGGGGAAAAAGAGGGACATATGTAATACTTTCAGTAATAAAGATTTAAAAAATAAATAATTAGATAATAAATGAATGAATGAATAAATAAATAAATAAATAAATAAATAAATGTATTAGATTGAACCTTCTAAGATTCCTATCCAGACCTAACTAAACATCTTGGACTGGATAGACTGTCTCCATGTAAAACAATTATTTTTATTATTTTGTTACTAGAGGCCTGGTGCATGAATTTGTGCACCGGTGGTGTCCCTCAGGGCGGCCTGTGGGGATTGGGCCCCAGCTCGTGCCCCCAGGCTCAGAGCCCCAGCTTGTGCCCCCAGCCTTGCAGGCCCACAGCCCCACCTGGCACCCCACCATGGCCTGGTGCTGGCCCCTCAACTGTGGGGCGATCGATCAGGGCCAGGCCCCCTGCCCAGCTCCCTCAGTGCCTGGGAGTCGGGTGGCATTCCCCCCCCCCCCGCCACTATCTGCGGGGTAATCAGGGGTGGAAATGTGGCCCCCAATCTCACCAGCCTTGGCCTGGCACCACCCGCTCACCTGCTTCACCATCCCGCCTCGATCCTGCTCTCATCAGAGCCCATTGGGGCCGGCAGGGCCTCCACTGCTGCCCACCGCCAGCGCCACATCGCCGATGCCCGTCATGTTCTGCACCACCCCATGGTGGTCAGGGCACATCATAGCAAGCAATTGAACTCCCGCGGGGACAATTTGCATATCAGGCTTTTATTATATAGGAGGATTATTTTGAAAGTCAAGGGATCCCTGCTTTATTAAAAAAAAAAAAAAAATCTGCAAGTTTTCAAACATTCAGCACTTGAATAATTCCAAGGATACCACCCCATTGCCTCTGTCACACTCCAGAGACCCAATCTCACTGGACAGTTCCTGTCCGCTGTCAGCCTGGGGGAAATGGAAAACCGTCCCAGCACCCGCTGAGCAGCCACGGGCCACATGGGCACAGGCTGACCCAGCGACCTCACACACGGCACAAAGAGGAACAGAGAAGTTGGGAACATTTGTTCCCATCAGACACGCTAAGCTTTGTGGATTCTTCTACACGTTAAGGAAAAGAGGGAGAGAGTAGACAGAGGAGCCACCTTTTCAGACGGGGAACCTGAACCTGCTTCCTTCCCAGATCTCTGGCCGGTGCGGGACGCAAGACCAGCTGTGCAGGGGTAAACGGTGCAGAAGCAGCACGCTGCGGGTCATTTTCAATCCATTCTCTACATGCAACTGGGGAGGGGGGCAGAAACTGCAAGAAAATCACCCAACCAGAGCACCCATGACAGGCCATCCGTCACCTGGGGGAACACAGCAGGGTGCCCCAGGCTTGCCACAGGTCAAATGACTGTTTGGTGACGGTTCACTTGAAAACAACCCCCCTCCAGCCCCCTCCTCAGCATCCAGTCATTCCAGAAAAAGGAACTTGCTGGGTTATCTCCCCACAGCACTCTGATTCAGAAGCTGGTCACTTCCAGAAGTTTACGTCCATTCCAGGGTCTGCCCTCTCCCTTTTCCCTTTTCCTTTCCTCTTAAGGATGCTTTTGTAAAATTGATTTCAGAGAGAGGAAGGGAAAAGGCGAGAGAGAGAGAGAGAGAGAGAGAGAGAGAGGGAGAGAGAGAGAGAGAGAGAGAGAGAGAAAGAGAGAGGGAGAATGAATCATCAATGATGAGAGAGAATCATCCATCTGCTGCCTCCTGTACGCCCCCTACTGTGGATCGAGCCCACAACCCAGGCATGTGCTCTGACTGGGAATCGAACCGTGACCTCCTGGTTCCTAGGTCGACACTCAACCACTGAGCCACACGGGCTGGGCTTAAGCATTCCTTTGGAGTCCACCAGGAAAGGACAAAAGTCCCCGCACAGCAGCTCTGTGCCAGGAAGGGACTGCCGGGCGACTATCCCCAAAGTGAGCTCCCGTGATGCCCAGGGATCCAGCCAAAGAGCTGGTCCCCCAGAGCTGATCATCAGCGTCAGGCCACAGGGTTACAATCTGGGGCATCAACAAGGAAGCAAGACTCTGAGCACCACAAACACATGGATGCTCCCTTGTCTACAACAGGGAAGATCAGAGGCAGCCAAACATTCCAGCTTGAAAGTCAGGCAGGTGAACTAGCTGCTGGAAGCAGAATGCACGCCTGCAATCTAAATCTGACTTCTAACCTAAACCTACAGGCCAAGCGGTTAGTTCTCTGTATTGCAGATTGCTATCCATAGTGAAACGAGACCGTCTTCAAAACTGACATACGACTGATCGTCTTCAAGTCAAATGTACGATAAACAAACAAGCCATTTCACAAAACACTCTCTCTCAAGTTCCAAAGGTAACACCGATTAACATCAAATCTCCACACACTTCAAAAGCTCCTCTGGTTCGTGACCTGACTCTTGGCTTTGAACCTAAGCACCACAGACCATAAAAACCCCGGACCCTGGAAAGGACACGTTCTGTCTTCTAGACAGGAGCTGCACAAGGTGCCTGCCCCGTTCATCCTCACAATTAGCAAACAAGGCAGCTGAAGAGAACAGGTTCTTCAAAACAGGTTTCAAAAATGAAAATTCCTCTTCATCACAGGTACAAATAGAACGCCAGAGGGAAACAAAAATCAAAATGAAGAGCTGCCAGGGGCTTCACACACACACACACGCACGCACGCACGCACGTGCACACACACATACACACACACACACACACTCACACACACGCACGCACACATGCTCTACCGTTACTTACTGGGCGGTCTGCGCGGTGTGCACCCCGCCTGTCCGGCTGCCAAGTGCCGCAGCGTGGAGCAGCTGTTTCCTCCAGGCTGGGGCTCTGTGTCTTAACCGGTCACATGAGCCTCCTGATAAACACGGCCGCGGTGCCAGGAGGTCAGAAACCCAACATCATTCTTCTCCTAATTCGCAAACCCCCCCTCCCGGAGCCCGCGCTGGCTCGGCCCTCTCATTAGCAGGCAGAGCAGCCCGCTCCACGCTCCATGGGGTGTTTGCTTCCAGCCACCGCCCCGCACAGCTGATAAGTCACGCTGGAGGGCAGGCCAGGCGAGTGGAAAGTTGATGTGTTTGTGTGTCTGTGAAGGGCAGGAGGGAGGGGGGAGGAGGGTGGGGTGGGAGGCTGGCAGTCCCTATGCGATCTCCTCTCACTCAAGTTTTCCCTGGGGCTCTGGACCGGCCAGAAGGCAGCGCAGCCTGGCACCGCAGGTGGGGGCTGCTCTCCCCTTCCCGGGGGGCCTCAGTCTGTCCCTCCATGCTTTCCTTCTCTCAGCATCCCAGGCTCCGGTCTGGTGGGAGAGGCCCAGGACGGAGTGGACTGTTGTGAGGAAGGCAGACGGACAGGGTGAGATGGCTGAGGCTGAATGTCAACACCGCCAGGGCTGCTGTGCCCAGTGGGCCAATGGGCGAGCGGCTGATGCCAGTGCATCTACAGAGCTTATGGAAGTGGCTTCCGGTCCCTTAAAACAAACTCCCATACAGTGATCTTGTTGGGTTGCATCAACATTTGGGGATACGGCAGAGCCGAAGAGATGATTCTCCTTCCCCCCCCCCCCCCCACTCCTCCTCCCAGGAATGAGAGTGAAAAGAGAAATTATCATGAAATTTACAAAGCTCGGGACAGGTGTGCTAGGGAGCTGGGCCTACCGCCCATCCATCAGGGCCTTCATTGAATTCCTACTTCCCGCCTCTGCTCATGTTCCCATCCCGCCCCCTCTCCAGGGAAAGTCCTTGGACCCTGACTTTGGATGGTACCTGACCTTGGACTTCTTGGTACAGTCAAGAGTGACACTTCCACGGTCTGCGGACTGGAAGGTCCCAGGTTCGATTCTGGTCAAAGGGCATGTACATTGGTTGCGGGCACGTCCCCGGTAAGGGGCATGCAGGAGGTGGCTGGTCGATGTTTCTCTCTCATAGATGTTTCTAGCTCTCTATCTCTCACTCTTCCTCTCTGTGAAAAAATCAATAAAATTATTGAAAAAAATATATTAAAAAATATATTTAAAAAAAAGAGTGACACTTCCCAAATGATCAGTGCACTGGGCAACGTGAACATCTGAGAAGTTCGCCAAAGGTTAAAATGCCCCGGGGGATTTCTGAGCCCTAAGGAGCCTGGTAAAACGTCACCCTGGATTTTTTAATAAATGAGATCTTAATAAAGGTGCCTGTGTGGGTAATTTTTCGTAGAATTATTTACAGCCTGAATCAAACCAGAAGTTTCCCTCCATACAAAGGATAGAGTGTTTTTTTTCCTGCAAAATAACAGAAAAAGACCTCCGGACTAGCCATTCTTTCAGGGGACTAACTTGTCAACATGTGAGAGCAGAGCCCAATGTGCAAATGAAAATTTTTTTTGCAAGTTTCATAACAGATCCCTTTGTAAGGATTCAAAGTGAGCAATGGCAATAAACAATGAATATTAAAATACAGTGGGCTAAAATAAATATCGCCGCCGTCGACATTTCTCCTTGTGTGTTGATGTGAGCAATCGTGATTCAGAAACAGAAAACGAGGCCTACGGAAGATCTGAAATACTCTTTTGATTTATACATGCTTTGTATTCACACAGCAGAAGCCTTTCCGACCTTATGGCATCCATCCATCGCCTTATTTTCAACTGACTGTGTTAATTATTCCCGCAATCCATTCCACACCACATGGCCAGAGACTTCTGGAAGGCCTCGGATAACCCAGACAAAACAACAGCCCGGGAGACATCCGCCTGGAGACTCATTCCATTAGCAAGGCGGGAGGGAGGGATCCTGATCTTTCTCTCCCCCCCCCCCCCCCTGCTCCCCACACTTCAAGGCAAACTGTATCGCAGACCGAGACCCTGGCCCCTCCCATGGGTTCCTCAGTGACACCCTCTTCCAGCCTTGCACAATAACGGGGAGACCCCGCTTCCCTGCCCAGTCTGCCTACAGGTACCAATCACTTGCTTTGACTCAAAAAGAGGGGCTCTCCTCCTGTCAGAGGCTACCCACCCCTGGGCTTGTCTCCCCCTGTTGGCTTATCTTCCCCTGTGACGCCCACCCGCTCAGGACCCTTCCTCCAAAAATGCCTTTTCCTCGCCCGCTCACCCTCCTCACAATCTAAACATGCTCAGGTTGTTTTATGTCCTAAAAGCTATTTGTTTTTTCCCTCTTTTGCCCCTATAATGACTGCCCTCACCCACTCATTCCCTTCACACCTGTGCTTCTGGAGAATCTTCTTGTCTCCACCATCTCCCATCCCAGGTAAGATTCGCCCTGCTTACGCTCTAGCATCTTCTTCACACTTCACTGGAAATGCTTTCTCAAGGCCAACAAAGACCAAGGTTAACGGACTCTTTTTTGGCCTTTATCTTCCTCGTCCTCTTGGCTGCACTTGGCCCACCGGACCAAGCACTCCTTAAAATGTTCTCTGTGGCAGAAACCGGTTTGGCTCAGTGGATAGAGCCTCGGGCTGCAGACTGAAAGGTCCCAGGTTTGATTCTGGTCAGGGGCATGTACCTTGGTTGCGGGCACATCCCCAGTAGGGGGTGTGCAAGAGGCAGCTGATGGATGATTCTCTTTCATTGATGTTTCTAACTCTCTGACCCTCTCTTCCTCTCTGTAAAAAGTCAATAAAATATATTTTAAAAAATAATAAAAATAAAAAATTCTTTTTAAAAAAAATGTTCTCTGTGGCTTCTTAAAATGTACTCCTACCTCCTTCGCTTCCTACGTGGACTTTTCTTCTTCCCGCCCTTTAAGTGTGAAAATCCCCTCTCTTCTTTCTGTTCTCTGACATCTCTCATATGTCTTATTACCGAATGACGAGGGTGGTTTCCTAATGGGTCGCCTTGCCTCCAAAACCTACCTCTGCCCTGAACTTAACTGTTGTTGTTTTTTGAATGCACTTTTGTACTGAAAGTCTCCGGGGGCCATGGTGGTATCTGAACCAGCTTTGTATGCCCAGAACCTGTGACAGGCTCATGGAATGCCTCTTTTGTACATTCCATGGCTGTTGCATTTCTTACTCTATGATTAGGTCTTCATGTGTCTATGTTCCATCTAGATTTTTACAGTCTTAGAGAAAGTTTATGACTTTACTCATTTTGAAAGTTTACTCATTTTATAGCCCGCCATGTCTAATACATTGCCTGCCATAAAGGGAACAGATAGCTGAAACAATGCTGAATGAAAAAAGGAATCATTGAAGAGAAGGATCTTCTGTCTATTCCTTTAAGAAAAGATAGGTTTGCAAACACTGATTTCATGTTAGGCCACTGAAATATCTCCCCATAAAAGAAATTATGGCCTCATTATATGACCACACTGTAACAAAACTATAAAATAGCCCTGACTGGTTTGGCTTAGTGGATAGAGTGTTGGCCTACGGACTGAAGGGTCCCGGGTTCAATTCCAGTCAAAGGCATGTATCTTGGTTGTGGGCACATCCCCGGAAGGGGATGTGCAGGAGGCAACTGATCAATGTTTCTAACTGTCTCTCCCTCTCCCTTCCTCTCTGTAAAAAAATCAATAAAATATATATTTTTTAAAAACTATAAAATAATTACAAAAGTATAAGTTGAAAAAGAGCCAAGATCTTGGGAAAATTTTATGTTTTCTTTTAAAAAATCATTGATTGGAGAAGAAATAAAAAAGGAAATTACAAGATGCTTAGAAGTTTTTAATAATGAGAACACCACATACCAAATATTGTGAGCAGAGCCTAAGGAGTTAGTTAGAGGCATACTGCCCCCAAGAAAATGCTGAAAAACAACAGATCAATAATCATGGAAAAATGTAAAAGTTATTAAGAAATTGTTTCCATGAAATGTTCTTAGTCCAAATTACTTGCACAATCAAGTTCTCTCTGATTTTCAAGCCACAGAAAATTTCCAAACTATATAAAATGTTCAAGTGGACAAAAGTAACAAGAGCTAACGTAATACCTGTGACTTAAAACAAACTGATAAAGCATAATAAAGGAAACCACAGACTAACCTCATGCATAAACATGGTTTACCTTACAGATATAAAAAGATATCAGTGTTAAGAAATGCATTAGCATAATGCATAAGTCAACTGAAAAAAGATTTTGAATTAGCACAATAAGTAACCTTGAAATGTCTTTTGATGAAATTCAATATTATTTTTTTAATTAATAAAATGGAGTTAGAATTTTTCTTAGCATACTGAAGTTATCTGTATCAAACCAAACACAACATCAGAAACAAGAAAAGGATGCTCACTGTCACTACCATTTAGCACTGTTCTGGGCATTTGAATCATTACAACCAGACAAGAAAAAGGAACTTAAGAAGGATTATGAGAAAGTAGGACACAAAATCATCCAACTTGTACATGTTACAATCATTTACTTAATAGAATCAACTTTTCTTTATTGTTGTTTATCCTCACCAAAGGATATTTTTTCCATTGAATTTTTAGAGAGGGTGGGAGGGAGGAAGGAAGGAGGAGAGGAGAAGGAAGAAGGAGAGAGAGTAAAAGAGAGAGAGAAACATTGATGTGAGAAAGACACAACAATTGGTTGCCTCCCATCTCCACCCTACCCACAACAGGGGACAGGAATTGAACGCACAACCCAGGAATGTGCCCTTCACTCTGGATGTGGGGCCCTGTGCTCTAACAACTGAGTAATACTGGCCAGGGCAATAGAATCAACTTTTTAAAAATGTTTGACATAATTAGCAATGTCAGTGAGGTAAAGACACAAAATAAACACACGAAAATCATAATTTTCCATATAACAGCCAAAAAACTGTTTTAGAATATAATGAAAAAAATCTCATTCAAAGTAGCAACAATAACAAAATTTCTAGGAATAAAAAGTTTATATTTTAAAAGTATATAAAACTCTATGAGGAAATAGGATAGATTTCAATAAATTGAGTTATACAAGTTTCCAGGACTGAAAGACTCAACATTGTAAAAATGTCAATTCTCTCCTATTTAATTTCTAAATATAATTAAATTTTGGTTGAAATGCCAAGAGTTGTTTTTAAACAGGACAAAAAAAGAAACCCTGAAGTTTATTTGAAAGACTTTAAAAAACCAAATTTAAATATTGAATTTGAAAATTTTTCTAAATAAAATTTTAGAGAACAATAAGGAGAGGGAACAAGGTATTAAATAGGCTAAACCCATCAAAAATTAAAAGTTTGATTCTGGTTCCAAAAGAGGCAGACCATGGAACAGAACAGAAATCCCAGAACACAAGATCTACATTAAAATGTTTACTTCTTAAATATGGTATTTAAACCCAGTGGGGAAATGAATTATTCAATAACTGGTCCAATAGTTAATGACTATGAAAAATAAAGATGCAATTTTACCTCAGACCATATACAAAGTATATGGCTAGTGAGCTAAAGATTTAAAGGGGAAAATACAACCACAGGCAGAGTTGAAGAAAATCAGGTGATTGTTTTTATAATCTTAAAATTTTAAATCATAATTAAATACTTATATCATGAAAATTATTTTAATGATGATCACCAAAGCAGAAACTATAAAGAAATTTTTAAAATATTTAAATGAATAAAATGTAAAATGTATGTAAAAAAATAACCCAACTATAACCAAAATTGCCACAAGTGATAAAATGAGATTTAAAAAGGAAACCTATATGGTAAAGAGTTAATACTTTTACCATACAAATAGCACTTATAATTAACAACTGAGCAATAGTTTTACCATACAAATAGCACTTATAATTCCCATTATTGGCCGGAGGCTTGGAAAATGGCACCTTCATACTCTGCTAGCAGGACTGTAAATTGGTACAACATTTAAGAAATATAATATTGTAATACTAGAGGCCTGGTGCATGAAATTCGTGCAAGAAAGTGGTCCCTCAGCCCAGCCTGCATCCTCTCAGAATCTGGGACCCCTTAGGGGATGTCCAACTGCCTGTTTAGGACCACTGGCTCCTAACTGCTCGCCTGCCTGCCTGCCTGCCTGACCATCCCTAACCACTCTGCCTGCCTGCTTCATCACCCCTAACCACTCGCCTGCCTGCCTGATAGCCTCTAACTGCCCCCGACTTAGCCCCACTGCCATAGCTTTGTCCGGAAGGTCATCTGGAATGACGTCTGGAAGGTCGTTTGGCTGTCCGACCTAATTAGCATATTTCTCTCTTATTGCTATAGATGTTGCAAAACTTCTTAAAATATGTGTACCCTTTAATTCTGGAGTTTTTTTTTTCTAGAAATATACCCCAAGAAAATACATGTGAAAGTGGAATTTCACGTGTACAAGGATGTTTCTCACAGTATTGTTTATACTAGGTAGAACTTAGAAACAATCCAGGTGAAAGTAGGCTTTTCTATTTGTGTGTTAATAGACAATTCATTCCAACAGACAGAGCCTATGGTGACCCTCAAAATGCACTACCAACATAAAAGAAGCATTACATTGCTTATTCCCATATTAATTTCTACAAGGGGCCAGGAGTGGGAAGAAAGTACGAGTAAGGCTTTCCGTATTCTGGAAAGCTTGGCTTTAACTCCATGAAAAACTGGGCATATAGACAAAAAGCCTTTTGTGAGCCTCAAGTCCAGGCCACCGTGTTTGAGTTGAATAATTAGGACACATTCATAAGAGGTAGCACTTCGCAATCATTATAAAATAATGTTTGAACTATACTAACATGGAAAAATATTCAGCATAGATTAACTGAAAAACACAAGTTACAAAACAGTTAATCAGTATGACCTCATTTGTCTAAGAAAATATGTTGACATTTGTAACAGTCCATTATATCTCAAATTTTAATAGTGGTTATCTTTGGGAACTGGGGGGTCACATACAGGTTTTCCCTTGTTTATGCAGACCAGCTTTTATCCTGTTTCCATGATAAATGTTTATCAGTTTTTCCTTTTTAACTGAGATCTTTTTTATGTAAGGAAAGAGATACTAGACCTACCATCATACCTCAATACCTTAATCATCTTCACAAAGAGGAATAAGACATTGGTAAGAAATGTGGTAAAGAAAAAAGGACTCAGAGCAGAAAGGCCTGGCCATTCATTAACAAGGCCAGACTGTCTCAGTTTTCTAATGTCCTGGTCCTGGAACCAATATTTGATAGCAAGTCACCGAAAGTGGTGGAACCACCAGGTTCAAAGGATGCAGGAAGAGGGGGGAAGCATGGTCTTGCTTGAGCACCTGGATTCAGCACCTGATGGACCTTTGTGCCTCTTTGAGGAGTTCCTTTTGGTAGAAATTCCCAAATAATATCTATCCATCCCATGCTCACACGTCAGGCAGCATGAACCTCCCCTGCCAGCTGAGGCCTCCTGAAGCTGCCCATCCATGCATCCACCTGGTTCCAACCGCCAACCATGCTGCTCCAAGTTGGCGACACGCCACCTGCTGGTCAATGTCAGGTACTAACTGCATTATCACATTGCCACACACCCCCCCTTCCTTTTCTAGGGGGACCTTTCACACAACACTACTCTCTCTTAAATGCCAGTCACAACCAGTTATCATAAGAGCTCTGCTAGCGACAAGCCCATAACAAATAGAAAAAATGGAGAAATAACCAGAGAATAGAGTGTTTAATCCCTAAAGACGTTGAACAAAGCAAATCATTGTCAATACCTGAAAAAGCAGTGTCTGTGTTTGATGTACTTTGCATTTGGGGATTTGCCAAAGTAGGTGACAAAAATCTCTGCTCTCAAAGTTGATAATCCCTCTGGGAGAAAAGCCATACGTAAGGAAAAATAATTACTTATCATAACAATTAGTACCTAATAATATTATAAAGTACTATGTTAATGTTATTAATATTATATAACAAGCTAACATCTGTGCACAATGCTCATTTAATTCTCACAGCAATGCTCTAAGGAGATACTATTCTTACCCCCAGATGACCTTCGTGAGATGAACTAGCCTGCTCACAACCAGTAAGCAGCAGAGGAAGAGAGGAATATGAATGTAAACCTAGGTCCGCCTGACCCCAAATCTTGCACAGTTGCCCCCTCCCACCCCCCACCCCACCCCCGGTCCCCAAATGATTTGGTAGCCACAGGAGCTTTCTTAGACTGGCTCACTCTTTTTTAAAAAATATATTTTTTTATTGATTTTTTACAGAGAGGAAGGGAGATAGTTAGAAACATGGATGAGAGAGTCATCAATCAGCTGCCTCTTGTGCGCCCCCTACTGGGGATGTGCCCGCAACCAAGGTACATGCCCTTGACCGGAATCAAACCTGGGACCCTTCAGTCTGCAGGCTGACGCTCTATCCACTGAGCCAAACCGGTTTTGGCTGGCTCATTCTTTTTTAATTGAGCCTGCTTACCCTCAAGCACAATAGCCAAGTCAATGGCTAGCACTTTGGGGTCTAAACCATTGGTAGAACAATAGTCATTTCCTGTCACTACCCATTGCAAACGTGTGGAGTTTCAGCCAGTGACACCTGTGAAGTGGTGGTGGCACAGTCTGGTAGACTGAGGGGCGTTTACACCATTATTTCAGTGGATAATGCCTTCTATGGGTTAGATATATGTTGAGTTCCAAATAACTGATATACAAACAAGTGAACCTTTGCAGCATAAGCCATTTATAACCTGGAGACGGGCTGTATGAGAATAAAAAGGAGAGGGAATGAGGAAGACGGCCTCTACCAGAGGCGGCCTCCACGGGTGCCTCCTCACACCAGTAGCTGCTTCCCTTCCTCAGGGTCCCTGGAGAAACTCCCAAATGTCTGGACAAATCTGTCCAGATTAAAGATAGACTTCCGCGTTGAGTCTCTTTTCTTCTGTTTTCTATCTCTTCTCTTTTCTTCCTTCCTTTTTGTAAAATTTCATTTACTTTTAAAAAACACATTACAGCCCTAGCCAGTTTTGGCTCAGTGGATAGAGCGTCAGCCTGTGGACTGAAGGGTCCTGGGTTCGGTTCTGGTCAAGGGCATATACCTGGCTCCGTTGCAGGCTCTCTCCCCAGAAGGGGCCATGCAGGAGGCAGCCAATCAATGATGTTCCTTTCTCATCAATGTTTCTATCTCTCTATCCCTCAGCCATCCTTTCTTTCTAAAAATAAATACAAACATTAAAAAAATAATAAAAATAAAACACATATATTAGTATAGTTGCATTTACTTAATCTAATTCATTTCAATTCACCTTTATGGCAGCATTTTTTCCTTTTGTGATCATTTTTTTATATTAGGCTAGATTTCTAGTGAAAGCTTCATTCGGTAAAACATGAGAAGGAACATTTAATATTCATGGTACAAAACACCTTTAACATAATTGCTTACATAATAACCTTTTCCCCTAATAGTTTTATTTCAAAACGTTGCTTTGACAGCAATTTTTATGACTCTGGGAGGATCTCAGCCCTGGGAACCACAGGCTGGTGGTAAAGTTAATCTGAATCTAAATCTTCTAGCATGCTATGCTGTTCCAGAACTCTTAGTTCTTTAAAAGACTTGCTTGGGGGGGGGGGGCGGGGGGGGGGAGTTTCTGTGGCTGCCCCTATGCCTTTTTCTGAGAATCATTTAGTTAATTAGAAGATAACAGAAGAACAGTTTTCAGGTTAAGATTTCCTTTCTATTCAAATTTCAGCAGCATCATCCTTTCAAAGCTGAAAAGACAAAGCTGATTCAGGGATAAATGCTTAATTTTTTTTTTCTCAAAAAGTGTGCTCGCTAAATATGTGAGGTGGGATACAGTTGGGTCTTCATAGGAATCGCAGGAAAAGCACAGTTAGAAACTCTAAATCCTCTTTTTCTCCTAGGCAAACTATAGGCCACGCCCTTCTCCCATCCCCCACTGCTGCTTCAATCTCACTCAGCACTGGCCTTGGAGTCTCCTAAACTGTCCTGGGTTCGCACACAATCCCCCAGCCTTGGTTGGAAGATGATGCTCCTTGTATACTTTTTGAATGAATGAATGAATAATGAATGCATTTTTACACTGTATTAGAAAATATTCATATTACTTTGAGACCAAATCCATCTGCTCAAAATTGTGCATAATTCTCTCTGCAAACCTAACCATCCTGCTCTTCACTTTTCCATCTTATCCCAGCCCAGCAAGCGGACTGCCAGTCCTGTGTTCCACTCCTTACTGCCAGCTGCTTCCTGCAGTTTTAATCCAACCATTACCGTCTCCAGGTCATGAATCTGGGAGGCCTGAGCCTCTGAGGCATCCCTGCCTTTATCGCAGACGTCATTACGTCATTAAACATCTTCGCTGATACTGTATTTGCTCAGCCTTTTGGCCAGTCTTGGGATTACATAGACCCTTCATGTATACAAAGCCTTCAGATAAGGTTTCCCTTTGAGGACTTCCTGGGACCACAGAGGCAACCACCAGCAGAGCGGGACTTTGCCTGAGGAAGGAAGGTCTGGCATTCTTGCAGCAGGATTCATCTGGTTTGCACAGCACAGGGAGGGAGGTAAACAAACAATAACAACAACAAAACACTTTTGGCAGCACATTTTAAAACATGGTAGGGGAATTCCCAATTTTTTTTCATGTTTTAATTAAAAAGGAGTGTTTGTTCTCAGGGCTCGTCTTTGTGATTGTCATTCTTTTTAGTAAAAGGCTGTAGAGATCCAGTTAAGCTAAAACTCTCAAATGGAAGGCCTCGTGGAGGGGAGGACTCAGGACTACGAGCTGGGTGCTGTTCCCTTAATTTAAACATAGGAGGTCAGAAACTCAACTGGGCTTCTCGGCAGGTGGAGTTAAAAACATGCGGTAAGAAATCAATCCGGGGAACATGGGCTCCAACCGCTGGAAAATGCCAACCTAACTGGTGAGGCTTCGATTGGTATTTAAATGCCGATACATTTTAAAAAATATATATATATATATTATTGATTTTTTTACAGAGAGGAAGAGAGAGGGATAGAGAGTTAGAAACATCTATGATAAAGAAACATCGATCAGCTGCCTCTTGCACACCCCCTACTGGGGATGTGCCCACAACCAAGGTACATGCCCTTGACCGGAATGGAACCTGGGACCTTTCAGTCTGCAGGCCGATGCTCTATCCACTGAGCCAAATGGGTTTCAGCCGATACATTATTTTTATTTTTATTTATTTATTTATTTATTTATTTTTTTAATATATTTTATTGATTTTGTACAGAGAGGAAGGAAGAGAGAGAGAGAGTTAGAAACATCGATGAGAGAGAGTCATCGATCAGTTGCCTCTTGCACACCCCCTACTGGGGATATGCCCGCAACCAAGGTACATGCCCTTGACCGGAATCGAACCCGGGTCCCTTCAGTCCCCAAGCCGACGCTCCATCCATTGAGCTAAACCGGTCCCAGCCGATACATTATTTTTAAACATATATCCTACTGGTCAGAATAATTGCATTATTTTACTGAAGAATGGTTTTGCTTCCTATTCCAAAATAAGAAAAGCAGGACATCTGTGTGTTTTCTTTTTTACTTTGTAAGATACTTACATTGAAAAGGCAATAATGCACATTCTAGCAAGTCAAACAATACAGGGAGATACAGAGAGAGAAACAATGTAAGCCCTCTTTCCCATGCATTCCCCTCTTGCTGAGATAATACACACCTCTGAGAAATGTATCTCATTATATTTTCCCATTTTAAAAAGTAATCCCATTTTAAAAAGTAATCTATAATTAGATTTCCCCGCTTAACAATGTATCATGGCGACACATACTGGTTCCAAGGTCAGGAATATAGATTTAATTTATCCTTTGTAATAGCTGTAGTAATTACATTTAAGACGCTCCCTTGTTTTGCATCTATAGAGTTGCACTAAACATCCTTACACAAGTAGCTTTAGTTTCTAGTGCTCTCATATCCACAGTATAAGGTCCCCAAAATGGGGGCTATTAGAACCACAAAGTGATTCATTTTACTACACTTTCTCAGTTATTTTCCCAAAACTAGACTGAGGGCAACGCAAGGGGTGATGGCCTTAAAAAAACTGATAAATGTCCATTTAGGGGATCAAGGTTATGAGAGGCACTAAAAATTCATTTCAGAATCACATCTCACCAGGTATATTCACTAAATTGCATTACATCTTGCTTGCTTTTTATATGAAATAATATTTTTTCAAAACCAAGGCATTGTAAACCACACGGATTAAAATGTGTTCAAGTTAAAAGTGGAACTATCTCCCCCCAGCTAATCCTTATGATCTGCACACACCAAAAATTCCACACACCCTAAAGGCCCTCCCAGTTGTAGATTCCATTGTTAATTCATTTTTCAAAAATATGCATGAGCCCATGTGAACCGTTATGTTATGAGAACAAAATGGTCATGATGCACGAAGAATATTTTACTGCACCTTCAAAGCACGCAATGATGCTGGTGCAGAGAAGGGTCGGTCCCAATCTCACTTGTTTCTGCCTATTTCTGGACTGTGGACTTCGTAACCAAAGAGCCCTCTCTTTCACATGCCATGTCAGGGAAGCAAGAATGGGGGCCACAGTCCAAACCCAGGGAGAAGGAGCCCTCCCCCTCCCCTGGTGTCTACAGCCACACTCCTCCTGGCTTGGAGTGTTTACCTAAAAACACCTCTTCTAAATTATGTTCTCACCATGTCCTTTGGTTTGAAACTTTAGAGTGAGAGGCCAGACTAGACGTGTCTATACTTTTAACATATATATTCCACATTAGCTAATAGGCTGAACCAGCCAACACACTCCAAGACACAAATGACAGAGCACAGGGTTCCCTGCCTGAAGAAAAAAAAATAAGTTATGCCCACCAGACACTCAAGGAAATTTGTTCCCATTATCAAAGCCTTCTTTGTCTTAGAAGGCCACCCGTTGCCGGATGGCGAGAAATATGTGCAACCCTGCATGCGTTAAAAGTGGCAGTCAACCAACCCAAATCCAACTCGGATTATTCAAGAACACATCTGTTAAGTAAAATAAACAGTCCAAGGTTGGACCCAACTTACGGGTCCAGGTGGTCTGTGTCTTTTCCTTCAGAACAAAAATGTGGGCAAGCAATTTCCAGCTGCCTAGGATAGTGACCGTGGGTTTCACAACCTCCCGGGGCGCGTACAAGCAACTGCTAAAAATAGCCCCAGCTCTCATGTCAACGGCCTCAGCATGAGGGCTAGGGGAAAACATACACTGCCTGAAATGGGTCCCCTGCATTCTGATTCCATAGGACGACTCTGAGCTGAAAACCCCAGGCATGCTCCTGACAGTTCCAACATTGATAGCCTTTTTTCTTTTCTAATCGTCTCCCGAACTGGGAGGAGAGGCAGCGTGGTGAGTGGGTATGGATGTTGGCGCGTGGAGAACCTGGAAATCAGGATTCTCATTCCATCATCGGTCACTCACAAGTTAAGTCCCTGAAGCCTGCAGGTGTGAATCCCCTAATCACAAAAGGGAATGATAATGCCAACTCAATGGGTGGCTGTGTGGGTTGGAAATAATGCACTGCATTTCAGGGTGTGATCCTATAAAAATATTCAACGAGTGCAAAAAGATGGATGCAGGACAAGTTCAAGGTGTCACTTGTAGCAACAACAAAAAGGGAAGCTCCCTAAAAAGAAGGGGAGATGGATGAAAAGAATTGCAATGCATTACTTCAATGCTACATGCATCGTACAGTCATGAAAAAGGGGAAACAGGGAGATGACTTGGATGGAATAAGAAAGCAAGCTGCAATAATTATTGTTTTAAGCAAAACAATAAAAAAACCTACTATGCATTTATCTCCATTCTTATTACAATCATGTATGCTTCAAATGCATAGAAAAATATCTGCCATCTGTTCAGGGCATTAATCAGCTCTCTACAGACATATACCTACTCTGAAGACCAAGGGTGGCAAGGGTTATAAGCCTTCTCCTTTTTACCTACCCATTACAGTATTGAGTACATTCACTTACAATAAGCATGTCTTGTTTTTATAGTTAAAAATTAAGGACAGTAAGGAAAGCAATGAGAAATAATTAGCACACTAATCAGTGGGTTTTGATGAAGGGTTATCATAGTTACTTCTGTCCAGAAACTAGAGAACTTAAATAAAACAAGTTTGCAGAAAACTAGCCAACATTCGTAACATGCAACCATGTATGCGCCTGTGTGAACTGGAGCGGTCTTTTTTTAAGTGACTATTTATTATCTTGATTGTGGTGATGGCTTCATAGGTGCATCCGTATATCAAGACATCAAACTGTATGTATATATTTTTAAAATATATTTTATTGACTTCAGAGATGAAAGGAGAGGGAGAGAGAGATAGAAACATCAATGATGAAAGAACATCATTGCATGTGTCCTGACCAGGAATTGAACCATGACCTCCTGGCTCATAGGTCAATGCTCAACCACTGAGCCACACTGGCTGGACCCAATTGTATACTTTTAATATGTGCCTTTTACTATGTGTCAACTGTATCTCGAGAAAATTGTTTAAAAAAAAAAGTGGAGCTAAATATTTCAACAGTAATAGCATGAAAGATGGGAAAATGAGATCAGAATTAAAGGTTTCTAAGGTCTTTATATTGATATTATTCAGATGTCAATAGGAAGATATTAATAATAGGTGTTGTTAAATCAAATACATATTCAAAGTGTAGCTGCTAAAAAAAAATAGATTACATAACTTCCAAAACACTTGACGGGGGGAAATGGAATAAGGAAAACTTGAAAAACTGAAAAGAAAGCAGGAGAGAAGAGAAAAAGAATGACAACAGGAAATACACTTGACATTATTAATACTTCAATAACAATAATCCGTGCAGACTGAACTCACCATGACAATGCAAAGACTATCACTAAGTTGTGGGAGTAAAAGGGGCCACATGCTAAACCTGACAAATTCAGAAGAGACCCGCCTGGTGGCCTCTCAAACGCAGAGACCAAAAGTAACCGCACAGGGTGGTCTGCCATGGAAGTCCCTAACTACAAGCGGGTCGTGGTGGGAGTCAGTCCTAGCCCTTGACAAGGTCAATCTTTGCAGTATGCGAGCCTGTCTGTTGTCTGTTTGCACCGAAGATAACATACCTTTGAATGTCAGAGGGACCTTTTTATCCAGACCCCTCAGGGTTAACTTCTTGGCACCAGCGTGCGGCCACAGGGCCCCTCCCTGTTACCCTGGTGCCCCATCCTCTCTCCATTTCGCTTAGTATCCAATCTCAGAGATTTCTCTGCTCAGCTCTCCCCCATCCCCTTCATCTGCCACCAAGGGAGGTCAGGTGACCTTACATCTCTTCCTTTTGTTCTAAGGCAGTGGTCAGCAAACTCATTAGTCCACAGAGCCAAATACCAATAGTACACCGATTTAAATTTCTCTTGAGAACCAAATTTTTTAAACTTAAACTTCTTCTAACACCACTTCTTCAAAATAGACTCGCCCAGGCCGTGGTATTTTGTGGAAGAGCCACACTCCCAGGGGCCAAAGAGCTGCATGTGGCTCGAGGACCACTGTTCTAATATATAAAACAGGCTTCGAAACCGCCCTTCTCCATTCTCCGGAGCATTTTCTTGCTCCATTGAGATTTTGCTGCTTCCTGACAATTGTCATCAGTTTGGCTCAAATGTCCATAGGTTTGGACATTTCTTACTCTGACAAAATAATAAGTACATGGATCCATCTTCAGTGAGTTCAGCTCCATGGGTGTAGGGTGTGTGTGTGTGTGTACACGTGCCTGAACAGATAAAAAGATCAGACATCTTCCCCCAAATCAACCTCTTTGAACTGCTTTTCTGAAGCCTTGAAATTAACTGAAAGTTCTTTATACCAAAAATAACAAAGGGAACAAACTTGGTGGGGAGGCGGGAGAGGGAGGGAAGTGGAAGGGAGACGAAAAGAGAACCGGCAAAGAGAACTAACTGGTCCCCACCATAACCTCAGCAGTGTGGTAAATGGACCTCAAGTGGAGGTGTCCGACAGATGCCCGTTGGCCACAGAGGAGATAGAGGCCTTCCTACTGACAGGGAGGCCCTCAGGGCAGGGGGGCTCCGGTCTGTCCCCACTGCCCAGCCCTTCCCCCAGGAGAGCTCTGAGGGGACAGAGGCCTGCCCTGCAGGCGGGGCTGGAGCTTCTGAGAAATGGGAGCTCACCCTGCCCAGGCCACACTGGACAACGCACCCGTTCCCCAATGGGATCTGCAGGTCTGCAGGGATGGTTCTCATCAAGCTTATCTGGAAAACCGATGGAAACTTCTGCCCAGAAGTTCATGCCTTAGTCATTTTCCAAAAGGAGGCCACGTGGCTCTTCCCGGCCTCTGCTGACCGTGCACGGATAGGGGTCCGTGTGCAGGAAATTGTACGAAAGACCCTGGAAGACTAAGCCGTCACACATGCACCGCCTGTAAACAGCATCTCCCCAGGCCCCTCCCAGCCCGTTATCTCAGAGCCTGTGATCCCGGCCTGATCACTGGGGTGCTAAAGTAGAAATTGCATCAGAGGAAGGATCAAAAGGCCAGCTCTGCCTCCACCCAGCTCAAGAGTAGTGAGCCCATCACATTCCCACTGTGAGTCCCTCTTAATAACTAACAATAAAGTGGGAATGGCAACATTTGCCTCATGGGGAAAAGTACTTTAGAAAGCCATTGCGTATTGTAGAAATGCACTTCTTATATTTATCTGTGGATAGACAATTGGGAACACTGAAGCACTCCAAAGGGTTTATTATTATTATTATTATTATTATTATTATTATCACTATCAATACTTACACAGGAATATATCAATATTTTGTCCAATGATTTTTAGAGACAATGGGAGAGAAGGAGAAAAGGAGGGAGGGAGAGGAAAACATCGATGTGAGAGAGACACAGAGATTGGTTGCTTTCTACTTGCACCATAATCAGGGCCAGTAGATCTTTTGGTGCCCAGGCAAACACTCCAACAACTGAGCATACCGGCCAGGACTAAAGAGATTAAAAAATAAATAAATAAATAAATAAATAAATAAATAAATAAAGCAAAAAATATGGCTCAAGGAATTAAGTTGCTGAGAGAAGAAATTCCTGGAAAATTAACTATAGAGGCAATAATAGCTGAATGGATGAAAGAAATTTCACCAAACATCATGTGATTAAATATATTACAGGGGGCAACTGTACAGATAGGTAAATGGGGTTGTAATTTTTCATGGCAAAGAAGAAATAGGGATGTTTGGGGGTGGAGGGGGTGGAGGGGGAGGGAGCCCTAAAAGCTAAAGACATCGAAAGTCGAGAATACTGAAGAAGGAAGGGTTAACTGATGGGAAGGATGGGAGTGGCTTCAGATACAGGTCCAGCCAGGAGAAATTCCAGGAAGGTGATTCAGAAGAGGAAAGTCAGAGGAATACATTATTTTCTTGGCCTAGGCTCTCGTTCCTCGAGCTACATTCATACCTCAACTCACCTATATGTCTCTGAATTCCCTTGCTGATTACTGAAACTAACCATTGCCCTACTCAATCCTGATTTCTTAACCTTGCCTGAAGGCCAGTTAGTGCTTGACCTCGCCACCCCCTCCTCCTTTACTAGTGATTAGAAAAAGCAATGGCAGCAAATTCAGGATCCAATAAGGAATGGCACTCATGAAGCTGTAAATACTGGCTTAGAAAGCACACTCTATGCAAAGGCCAGCTGTACACACCTCCCTTCCACCTCCCTCCCCACTTCCTCCAACCTCCCCCCACTTCCTCCCCTTCTCTCCACTCCCTCCAACCTCCCCAGGCTCCAGGGGGAAATCTGAGCCAGGGTTTCCAACCCTTTTCATCCTTATGGCACCCATAAACCAATTACTAAAATTCTGTGGCACACCAAAAAATATATTTTTTGCCAATATGACCAAAAATATAGAAGGATGATTTTGATTCATTCACACCAGACAGCTATTGTAGTGCTGTTATCGTTTCTCTATTTGACGGTCTAAATGAAAAGAAGCCTCAGGTCCTGCATGTGTCACATATCCTTGGGGCTCTCAGGTTGAAAATCGCTGCTGCATAGCATAACCAGTCTAATTAGCATATCATGCTTTTATTATTATAGATTATGATTTCATAAAGAATTATTTAACATAATACATAGTGAATACACTATAACAATTTTATTGTTAAATAATATGGTATTTTAGGTATACATTCCAACCACTATTTATGACTTAGTTTCTATGGAAAAAATGAAAAGTGAATTCAGAGGACTAATAACATTCTTAAAAACAAGTTTTTGGAGCATGACCAATGTGTAAATCATGCAATGCATGGCCATTATTTATGTTTTAAATGTCTTTAACTTTTAGTTTGATTTTATAATTTTTCTGACTAACTTCATAACGGAACCCTGATGGAATAAGAAACGAGCCTAAATAGGATCGTTTCAGTTGGCTGCAACTCACTGCCGGCCCCTCAGGGGTCCTTGGTCCAGGTCTCTGCCATGGGCAGGGCCATAAGAATCTTCCCGTCCTTTAGTTGTATCCACTCCCACCAGTTCTATTTTTGTAGCTCCATATTTAGCACACAGAGCTATCTTTATCCTCCAGCTGACTGCCATGAGAGTCCCCAGGGCAGAGTAGTTACACAAGATTATTGAGGCATATTTCCGACCCTTCCAAAAGACAATGCAGAATGCAGAAAAAGACATCAGCAAGCAGTCACATTGTTAGAAGTGTGTGTGTGAGAGAATTGCTAAAGGTTTCTTTCTTTGTAATAGTTTTTGTGTATTGGTAAGAGCACAATGTCTATATTGCTTCCTGGAAGTTAATTTTAGCCTGGGTAATGTAATCTATTTCTATGCCTACATTCACTCGAAAATGTCATAAAGTTTCTTACAATCATGTAGTTCTGATCTCAAAATTGGGCATCTTTTTAAACTCCCATTATTCTTATAAAAATCCATAGTTATGCACCTAAATAAGCAACTGGATTGTTCTAACAGGCTCAGACTCAAAAACTGCCAATCCTTTGCTTGCAATTATTGCTTTTCAATTATTCAGCTTAGCTTGATGCCCTTGAGAATGGCCAGCTGAATGTATCATAACGGAGAGGACTCTGAGTCCTGAACAGATAGGAGAATCTCACAGCCTGGTCTTCAAATGCTGTTTATGTAACAGGCAGCACCGTAGCTCTTCTGTTTAGATTTGAACCGTCCAACGCAATACCCACTGAGCATCTGAAGCTATTGAGCGCATGAAATGAGGCTTCTGTGAGCTGAGATATCTAGTCATCGCAAAACACACACTGGATTTCAGGGACTTGCTGCTGGAGAAACAACACAAACTATCTCAATTCTCTTTTACCTTGATTACATGTTAAAATGACAATGCTTCAGATATGTTTGGCTAAGTAAATTCTATTCTTAAAATTAATTTTACCTCTTCTCTTTAATTTTTTTAATGTGACCGCTGGAAAATGTAACATGACATCAGGTGACTCCCACATGTGGCTTTCCTTATATTTCTATTGGCCAGCTCTGGTCTGGAGGCTTCCATGATACAGAGCATGACCAGTGAGTGGTCCTTAGGACTGGAAGTCAGAGCTGATGCAGGATTTTACTCCAAGTCAGACTCATGAGAAGAGAATATGTCTTAGAATAAAGGTGGAAGAAGCCCCTGTTTGGCTAGTTCTCCCACCCAGAGAGGTTTAGTGGCCCCCGGTAGGACAGGTCAATGTCTTGGACACACATCAGAGGGAAATGTCACCCGGTGTATGTAATATTGGGCTTCCTTAGCGCTTTCCTAGTTGATAGCACAGCCCTCATCTCCATCTCCATCCTTATTAACCTTGCTCATGGCACAGCATGGACACTGAGTGAATCATGGATTCACTTCTTTTGAGTTTTTGTTGCTTGTTCTCTATTCTGTTGCTGCTAAAATGAAGACTATGAATCATTTTGCAGGGAACAGAAGAGGGAATTTTTTTAAAGCTTAATGAAAAAAAAATCAAACTTTGAAGACTCTATGTATGGCCAAAATATGGCTAGTGATTATTAGAGAAGCATTATTACTGGGCACAAGCATGGGGGACAGGGGGTCATCTGAATCCTGAATATCAATGTACATCAAAAATTCAGTACCAAATCCCTGAGGTGGGCTTACCAGATTACTGAATTAAAAACATATTGGCGGGCCATTGCTGCCAGCAAAGAATTGGGTAACTGCTGGTAAAAACAACGGTGATTGCAGGAGTCTGCCGAGAACAGAACAATGCCATCTCTGTAAGGCGCTGGGACCGCTGCAGCAGCCTGGCTCCCCTGCATTTTCCAGGCTGATATTTGCTGACCGTCCTTTCTCCCCATAATTGTTTTCTGCCATTCATTTCCTCCAATTGTCAATTATTACTAAAACAATTACGAAAGAGAAAAAAAGAGTGTGTGCCTTTGTTTCCTGTCGCCGATGAATGCAGTGAAGTCATAGGCCAGGCGAGCGCATCATCATTTTTTCCATTGCCATGAATTACGCTGTCACAAACAGGATGCAGCCCTCGACCAGGGCAAAGAGGCCGTGAAGGGGGCTGACGGAGCAGAAACGTGACTGGCAGCCATGACAGCCAGAAATTAGAGCACTGGGACTTAGCTCTCCGCTCTTAAAAAACCAACTGGCTTTTGTTCCTGACAATAAAAGTAGGACGCGCTTATTCTGGAGACAAAGTGAAAAATAAAAATCATCATTACCCCTACTGACCAGAGGTTCCTATTGTTAACATTTCATTGTGTGAATGTTTAGTTCTTAACTCTTTTTCGTATGTACATATATAATGTTTAAGACAACATGTGACACCATGAATATAATGTTTGCCTTTTCTTTTTCATTTAACGTTTATCATGAATAATTTCCAATGCCATTAACAACTTTAATAAACTTTAACGTGCATATAAAATTCCATATCATGAAATATTATTTAGCAATTTCCCTATTTTGTATATTTGTCTGTTACAGATAGGGAAGCAGTCTTTTGAGTGCATTTTTGTCTCAATCTATGAATATTTCCTTAGGATACATTCTTAAACGATATCCATTTATTACAAAAACACACGTGATGTATTTTTAAGTATTTAGAATAAAAGGTCTAGGGCATTTTCCTAACAATGAAGATGCATGTGTGCGTTAAAAGTTTGAAAACAAAACTTGATATATGTGCCTTCCCAACAAGATAAACAAGTGAAATATTTTTCCTAGAAAATGTTCCATGTGCACTTGAAAAAAATGGATATTCTACTGTTTTGGGGTGAAATGCTCTAAAAATATCAGTTACATCCATCTGGTCTAGTTTGTCATTTGAGGCTACGGTTTCCTTGTTGAGTTTCTGTCTGGAAGATCTATCCATTGACATCAATGAGGTGTTAACATCCCCTACTGTGACCATAGTACTGTCAATCTCTCCCTTTATGTCCAGCAAGATTTGCTTTATATATGTAGGTGCTCCTAGGTTGGGTGCAGAAATGCCTACAAGGGTTAGATCCTCTTGCTGGCTTGCTCCCTTTATCATTATTCAGTGTCCTTCTTTGTCTCTTACAGTAGCCTTTGTTTTAAAGTATATTTTGTCAGAAGTAAGTATTGCTATCCCAGCTTTTAAAATTTTTCATTTGCATGAAATGTCTTTTTCCATCCCTTACAGTCTGTGTGTGCCTTTGTACTAAGGTAGGTCTCTTGTAGACAGCATATACATGGGTCTTGTTTTCTCATCCATTCAACTACCCTGGATGTCTTTTGATTGAAGCATTTAAGCCATTTACATTAAAAGTGATTATTGATAGGTATATATTGATTGCCATTTAATTCTTTTTATCACCCAAGCAAGGTGCTCCAGGAATGTCCCTTGCATGGGTGATGTGAGCCTTCCTGTTATAGTTGAGACTGGATTGCTGTTGCCCCCCTGTAAATAGGGTCAACTTTAGACGGCCTGCCTATGGGAAATGGCCCAGACCATCATGTACCAGCTACTGTGTGGATGCTGACCACACAAAGCAAATTTTGCCTTTGCAGGGGCAATGTGTGGCTTCTGGAGCCCAGTGGGTCCTGCTCTGATGTGGTCTGCAGCCTGCCACTGGGTATGTAGATTCTGGGGCCTCTTGGGAGGGACTCCAGTGCAGGTCAATGCCAGATGCTGTCTGTGACTGGCCCCAGATAACCTATTTGGAGCTAGAAAGCAATCCACCGTTTGTGGCTGCCTCGGCCAGATCTGGGTGTGCATGTGAAGGGCAGAGCCACATACCAAGGCTGGCTTTTACCAGCACCTAGTCCAGGGCAGGTCAGCAAAAGGCCCAAGGCACCCTGAGACCTGCCTCCGCCTGTTAGGCTCAGTTGCGTCAGGTAAGTTCTCAGTGAGTCAGGAGGTAGGCAGAGTGGTGTTCACCAGACTGATAGGGATTCACACTCAGTGCCAGTGCTGAGTCTGAGGCCACTCAGCCAAAGTCTCAGGGGACACCAAGGTAGCTGCCACCCACGGGTGCCTGCCAACCTCTGCAGTGGGATGGGGTCTCAAGGAGTTGTCCAAGTGAGGCCAGCCCTTTTCTCCTCACACATCCACCCTTCCTACTAGTCTCCAGGTGGCTTCTTCTGTAAATCTTTGCTTATAAGACTTCTCTTCAGTTGGTGATTCAGGTTGATCGTTCTATATTTTAGCTGTAAGTCAAGTTTGTTCCTGGGAGGAGGTGAGTGTACCTTCCACCTACTCCATGGCCATCTTGGATCTCAACAAGTAAAATACTTTCAATGACTACAAAGTTCAAGATAAACCCCAAACTGACTTGTGCAAAATGTCCTCTGGATGAGCCACCTGTTAAGGGTGTGTGTAATTCCACGAAGTCTTTCACCAGAATCTCCCAGCACAACTAGGCTCCAAATCATTGAAGAGCCCGCAGATGATTCTGCAGTGATTCTGTGAATTCTTGCTTTCCTAAGGGATTTGCATCTAGTGGCTGGCTGTGCAGTTCCTGGGCTGGGCTGAGCATCGTTACCTCATACTGCCACTAGAGGGCAGCCAGGGACAGAGAGAGGAGTTGAACACTATTCTTGGTCATGTTTTCTTTTCCTCGTGATCTTTATTTCACCAGATAAATGAGGAGAAATTGAAAATGAGGTGCCGAGGGGAAAAAACAATCTAGGTAATAAATAAATAAGAAAATCTCTGTATGTAAATTATTCCCTTTTCCCAAGGAGATTCATCAAAAGGTGCAGAATTCCAAGGGTTGCCACAATTAGGCACTGAGGACCAGTCATCTTGTTAGGAACTGGGTGTCAGCATGAGCAATGGGGACGCTTAGATCTATGCAGGAGAAAGTGAACCCAGAGTTGATCCTCAATGTTCCCTGTGGGTGTTAGCAGGAGCTTTGACCTCATACATACCTGGCCTCCACTTTCTGTCTGTCTCTCCCTCGCTAGATAATCTTGGACAAGTTACAGAACCTCTCTGAGCCTCTGTTTTCTCATCTATAAAATGTGGCAAGCAAGGGAACCTGCTCATAGGTGATAGTGAGCATCACATAATAGAATGGCTACCAAAGGCTTGGCACTCAGTAAATGTTCAGTCAATGTTTACCCCTGTCATTATTCCTCAACTCCCTCCTAAGCTGTTTCCCATTCCCGTCTGTCCACTTATTATTTCTACCTAATTATCCCATCATCACCTCCAACTTAACATGTCTGGAACCTCATCTCCCTTCCCGACTCCCTGGCCTGCTGCTGTCTCTTTGATTGACTATTTCTTCTAATAGACATAAAACGTACCATCCTCTCTTGCACTTCCTCTCCTTCGATAACCATATTCAATTAGTTTACAAAACAAGTCGATGTGCTCTCTAATGTGTGTCCATCTGGTTTCTTTCTCTCTGATGTCACCAGTACTCAGGCCTTGGAGGCCTGCTCTCTCTACCCCCCAGGTTCTGCCTCAAATGGGCAGATCTTATTGATGTCATTTCCCCTTTCACAGAGGCTCCCCAGGGTCTTTGAATTAGATTCCAAACTGCTTGGTCTGGCACTGCCATCCCATCACAGTCTGACCCCACCCGCCTCCAGATGCTCCTCTCTTCCTCCACATGCTCATTGTCTCTGCTCCTGTTGAGCTGGTTGACGCACCATTCCCTGGAATGGTTGCCAGGCTCAGGAAATAAAAAACAGACACCCAATTAGATCTGAACCAGATAAACAACAAATAATACTTTGTGTAAGTATGTCCGTGCAATGGGCTTCATACACACCTATGGAATAGGACAGACTTGTACTAAAAAAAAAAAAAAAAAAGGAAAGAAAGAAAGTACTTATTTATGTGGAAAAAAAATCACATCTAAATGGGAATTCTATATTTCCCCTGGCAACCCAAGTACATTCCTCTTTTTGCCCATGCACACAGCTCCACTCTTGTCTTGGATATTCTTACGTCTTCTTGTACCCATCAGATCTCCTCCTGCCCTTCCAGGCCCAGCTCAACCTCAGACCTCCATGAAACCTGCCTGGATCAAGCCTTTCTTATCTGGTACTCCTTCTCTACCTCATTCACGTGGTTCCATATATAGGATGCCTTGTGCCCTCTATTAATTCTCTTTCTCCAAGTAAACTTGCTAAGTTTACCACAGGCAGAGATTGTACTACAAGGAGGAGGATTCAATAAACATGGTTTGATTGTATGGTGCTGCTTCCGAGCTGTGATATAGAATGTGAAGGGCTGAGAGCACAGGAGAAAAACCTCCAGAGGCCACTAATCTGCATTTAAGCTGCTTCTAGGCACGAAAATCAATATGTGACTCCCTCTCCCCACACAGGTATGGCTGCCTGATCTAGGCATGTTTCTCCTTATATCCCACTCCAACACACCAGACAAATTGTGGATTCATTTGCTAACATCTAAATTTCTCACCATTTCACACTATCCCCTCACACTTACATTTAAATGTGAGGACCAGGTGGCTATACTATGTAACCTGTAAGCACATAGTGATCATAGCAGTAATGCTGGAAACCAGGAAATACATTTCTATTTAATTGATAGAGTAGCTAAAAAAATATTGGCAGTTTTTCCCCAAATGACCAAAAAATATTAATAATAAAATATTAATAATAACATAAAATATTCTTAGGAGTTTCAAACTATATCAAAAGACCTGTGAAATCATTCAGTAATTCCCAAGAAATCTATCTAAATAATTAGCATTTCAGGAATCCTATCTAATAAAAGAGTAGTATGCAAATTGACCATGCCTCAGCTATGCCCACAAGCCATGCCCACCAGCCAATCAGGAGTGAATATGCAAATAAACCCAACCAAGATGGCTACAGCCCTGGAGAGAGCAGGAGGGAGGCTTGGGTTTCCCCTGCAATGGAGGAAGCCAAGCTTTCCACTTGCCCTGGCCTCCGCTTAACCCTACCAGACTGCTGTACTGATTTTTCGGTAATTTCAGAATCTGCTGCTATACTGCTGTACCTAATTTGCTTAGACCTATTTTCTACAATGTCTCCAAGTTCCATCTTATTCTAACCACTTGTTTGCATGTAACTAATATTTTTCTACATGCTCAGGATTTTTTCTCTTTAATGCTCAGGAGCCTAGGTATAGGGACAGTTAGGTTCAGGGCCTTAGGTCTAATAGGGTTAAGGCTACAAAATTTCAATTATAGAAGATAAGTAAATCCCAACAAAAACGGTTGCTGCCAGGAGCAAGCTGGAGGCTTGGCTCCACTCAAGGCTACAAAGTTTTAATTATAGAAGATAAATAAATCCCAGATCCCAGGGCTTCCACTTGGGTTGCCAGGGGTGGGGGGGCCAGCCTGCAAACCACCACAGGCTCCTAGCCCATGCCACCCCATGCCCCAAGGGAACCCCCACCCTGATCTGGGACACCCTTCAGGGGAAACCTGCTGGCTC
Source organism: Pipistrellus hanaki (assembly GCF_964339955.1). NCBI lineage: Eukaryota > Metazoa > Chordata > Mammalia > Chiroptera > Vespertilionidae > Pipistrellus > Pipistrellus hanaki. Next base: position 10,828,025 of record NC_140514.1, read on the forward strand.
CCACCCATGCACCAGGTCTTTATCCTATCTAATCCTATCTAATAAAAGAATAATATGCAAACTAACCATCACTCAAACACACAAGATGGCTGCCCCCATGTGATCAAAGATGACTGACCCATGGACACAGATGGCCACCCCAAGACGATCAGCAGGGGAGGACAGTTGGGAGGGATCAGGCCTGCAGGGGAGGACAGTTAGGGGCAAACAGGCTAGCAGAGGAACAATTAGGCATCAATTAGGCTGGCAGGGGAGTGGTTTGGGGGTGAGAAAGCTGGCAGGCAGAAGCAGTTAGGGGAAATCAGGAAGGAAGGCAGGCAAGAGCAGTTGGGAGCCAGCAGTCCCAGGTTGTGAAAGGGATGTCCGACTGTCCCTTTATGTAGGATCGGGCCTAAAGGGGCAGTTGGACATCCCTCAAAGGGTCCCAGATTGTGCAGGGTGCAGGCTGGGCTGAGGGACCTCCCCCCCCCCCCCATGAATTTTGTGCACCGGGCCTCTAGTATATTTATAAGTAGCTATGAACATCCAGAAAACAATCACCAACAACATTTCTAAAAGTGAAAAAATATAATCTTAGAATAAAACGTATATCATAATTTTATCTACTTATATCTTCAATAGTGTTTAAAACATTTTAATTCTCATAATGTAAACACACAAATGTGCCCAGCAAGAAAGTTGCTTTGAAACAGTAAGTGAAGGGACTTCAATGTTAACAGGGTCACTGTAAGCAAGGACTCTAACCCACACAGAGTGGCAATTAATTAGGTTCCCTTTTTCACTTTGCAGAAATAATAAAATGAATTCAGAATTGACTTTGCAGCACCAGAGTGCCCTGGAAATAAATGCTAAGACTTTGTTCTATTTGATTCTTCAGATTCATCGTATCTGTCCAGGTTCATTTTATTTCCCTCAGCTTTTAATAACCTAAGTTCAACTCAAAAATACTGCCCTTTCTATTCAAGAATACCATCCTTTGCCACAGTTTCCATGGGATGAAATATCATTTTCTAATCAGAAAAAAAAGAATCCCTCAGTTCCCCTATGGAAAGAGAAAGCCAGAGGAATCCACACGAAGACAGAGGAAGCCTTGGCCTCCTATGCCAGTTGCAATCAGGCTGGCTCAGCTTTCCTGGCTTCCAGCTTTGCTATCTCCTTGCGACAGATTCTAAACAGACCAACCTCAAACTGGGAAAAGCCAAACAACAGCAACCTACTTCCTTCTGCTCTTTCCAACTGACCACCAGAACCTTATCCCGCTGTTTGACACTGAGGTAAGATTCATCCAGTTCTCCAGGGCACACAGGCAGTTACCATCAGCAGTGGATGCAAATACGGTACATCATTTAAACAAACACACTTGTTTGATGTCAAGGAATGTTGCAAGAATGTGGAATGTCCCTAGGAGCTTTTCAAGCTTTTGCGGTGATGTGAACTGTTCTTGGATTTCATCCATTCCCTCGTGACCTTCCCCGTTCCAGACCCAGTGGCGTTTCTCTGGTCCCTCAGAAAACAAATGCCGCCGAATGAAGGTTTTGAAATAATAACTTAAATGGCAATAACTATTGCGAGCAAATTCTATCTCTGGACCTGTTCAGTGCTGTGTTTTGTGTTTCTAGAAGGTTCGCCTTTGTCTGAACATGATGTCCAGGAGAAAGAAGCTTTGTATATACAAACAGACTAACTTTGTCTACACTTAATTTTACATAAAATTAAATTTAGGTAAAATGACTCTTCTAACATGGACCGTTTATGCCTGATGGCCCAGTACATGTGTTCTAAACCAGTATTGATCAAAGAAATGATGCATGGGTTATTAAACAGTATTTTAAGAAAGATAGAAAAGCAGGCAAATATCCAGAAATTATTTTTCAAAAACGACCTTTAATGAAATTCCTTATACTATTCAGTATCACCCTGGTGATAACGAAATGAAGAAAACCTTAGTGCAGATAAAGTTGTCTTAAGGAAACAACCACTTTGAAAAACATGTATTATTATTAACAATGGCAGGTTTCCTAACTGAGGCTGATTTCTACCTTGTTTCAGAGATACAAGCAAATCGCCATGGAAAGTTGCATCCGGATCTACCCTCAGGTCATATACACAGTCTGTAGCTGCTATCCCAGTTCATGATACACATGTAGACACATCCATGAGCAGTCTTAAAACCAACACTTACCTTACCTCTCCGACACGGGATCATTTCCAGTTCATCTCTATCGCCTCTTGCTCTCCACTTCACCACCCCTAGCAATTCTCTCCCACGTGTCTAAGCTCCTAGAGACTCCTGTTCTCTCTTCCAAAAGGTTGTCATTATCTCCATTGCCCAAATTCAGTTCAGAAATAGGGAGAGGGGGGAAAAAAAACAATTTGCAAGCTGTTTACGCCTAAGCCTAACAACTAACAAGGACAGAAGCTGCTAAGCTTTGAGCTCAATGAATTAAAGGTTGTTTGGCTAAATGGCAGGCACACTTCCTCCTATTCTTTCTGAACGTTTTCCTGCCTCCAGAGGAGCTGGTTCCTTTCCTGAGCTATAAATAGATGGGTCGCAAGAGTAGGGAGGAAAGAAGAAGGCAGGAAATGCATCTGATTTCACAAAGCAGTGCTAGAGGTGTGTGTGTGTGTGTGTGTGTGTGTGTGTGTGTGTGTGTGTGTTTCAAGTGAACACCCATACGCAAGCTAAGGAAAATTCAGCTTTGGTGTGTGCGCCATTCTCAAAATTTTCTTTAATTACTTTGAGTCTCGGTATCCCTATGAATTGTTGTTTACCATGAGCAAAGCTTAGGTTTGGAGAGGTATGATTTTCCATGGAAAATGCCATGAACAAGCCTATATCTGTTCCTTCTTCCCCGCAGCAATGCCATATAAGTTGAATTTCCTCGGGGGAAGTTGAACAACTGGCGATACCCTGTTTGTTTCTTTTCCTCCAAGAGGAGGTGAAGTACTTTTTGAGGCAAAGTCCAACAAAAGGAAGACGTCATCAGGTGAACAGGAAAACCAGAGCTTTTGCTTAAAAGAAATCATGAGCTTGAATTTATAACCCGGCCATTCATCTTCACTAAAACTAAAAGATTGTCCACAGTCTTGCTACTCAATGTTGTTTAACTTCTCATAATCGCCACACACAGAAATAAAAATTAGATGTCATTCCTCACATTTAAAATTGGCAGATTAACATTTTGGATATTGTCTGATACCATTGAAATGAAGAGAAATAAGTATTTATATTGTAGGGGATGGAAGTGTAAACTGGCATTAGCTATCTTGGAGGTTAATTCTTCTCTCAAAACGTTAAGTACACATACTCTAACAAGAGGCCTTAACACGGTTGATTCTGCAAAGGGGCAGGGGTGCAGGTCTGGGGTGGAGGCATAGTTTAGGTTGTGATTGTAAGGTTTGAGGCGCAGGAAACTGACCGCCAAGGAGTTTTAAAGTAAAGTTTATTCCCCAGTAATGGGCGGGACTCATTACAGAGGTAGAGAAATCAGAATTGAAGGAGTTGGGAGGGGGGATGGACCAAGCCGGGCTGCCACCTGGACATGGAGGATCAGCAGCACGTGGCTGATCTGAGGGTCTTTTTAAGGGGAGGAACAGGAGAGGGTTGGACCCAGGGCAGAACAGGAAGGGGTAGGCTCCAGGACACTTTGACAGGCGCTGATTGATGGCTCAATATCTTGGAGATGTCTCTGTGACAGATGCCAGTAATGTCATAACTCCACCCACCAGTTGGGAGGAGGGAGAACCTTATAGTGATATGCAGACTTTGTGCTCTTTAATTTTTACACTGCGTGTGCATTAAAACATTAATTTTCATGACAGAATCTGTAAAACATGTTATTACTTCATGTGGTTCTATTAAAGATCTATTTATTACATGTCTATGGATCATCCTACACTCAGTTCTTATCAACAAGCTGCTCTTTACATTGGGGTAATACTTTGGGAAGCAATAGCTAGAGATTTTCTCAGGAGGAGGGGCTGCTCTAAGTGCTGTTCACCCACCAGTAGCATCTCTGGCACTTTGATCAGAATCTCTGGTGAGGGGCCCAGCAATGTGGGTTTTAACTCCAGGTGATTCTGTTGCTCACTAAGTTATAAGAATCACTGGTCTATGGAATTGTTTTGTTTATTCTGTATTTAGAGTCCACCTTCTAAAGGGGATTTGAGACGACTGACTTTTTTTTTTTAATGTAAGAATAAGGAAAAGTTTTGAGTGCTTTCTAGGCTGGTGAGTTTTTACACATACGGTGAAGAAGACACACTCATTTCACAATGACTTTGGAGAAGCAACCTCAGACAAGGCAAAAGCAGTGGAAAGAACAAGGGGAGGAGATTTCATAAGCCTAACCAATGGACACAGACAACAGGGGGGCGAGGGCATGAGTGGGGGGTTGGGGAGGGGGACAATGGGGAGATAAGGACACATATGTAATACCTTAATCAATAAAGAAAAAAAGTTAAAAGGAAAAACAAACAAACACAAAAACACAAAAAGAGAAGATTTAAGGGTGAGACAAAGGAGCTCTCACTTTGGGGTAGTCGTGATATAAATGGATAAATTCAAAGCCAACTTTACTAATATATGTATGTATATTTGAAAATTACAAGTTGCCTGAAATAAGGCTGACCCAAGGAAAACATGAAAAAATTAAATTAAAAGTCTCTGAAGGAAAACAAAAGGTCCCACTCCCTAGTTATTCTTGCTTAGTAATTGTTGTTTTCTGATCCAGCCATTTCTTGTCCATCTGTAACCGTCATGCAAAGCCCTGTGTTTCAGAAACAATAGGCTCACGATGAGTTCAGAGCTGGGGAGGGACTCTCTACATCCCAGGCACCAATGAGGAGAAAAACATTTCTGAGAGAGAGAGAGAGAGAGAGAGAGAGAGGTGACCCCCTTGCAACAGCAGAAAGGAAGAGGGAAGTCCATGACCATCAGGATATAACAGCTGCAGATTCTGAGTGGCCAAAAGGTACATGACTGACATTGGCTGCCAAAGGGGTAATATTTCTCTGGGAGCAGACCATGCTCTCGTGTGAGAAGGAGGAACAAGTCTAAGAAACTCCCAGGCTTTTCATTGTTCTCTGGAAACATTCCTTCTCCTTTGCAGGGAAATATCTCACTCCTCAAGGACAACTGCACAAGCTCCCTCTGTAGCCCATGGGTGGAACTGAAGCACTAAAACATCTATGAAAACAGAAAGGCTCTGCACTCTTATCTAAAGCTACTGACAGACTCTCCCAAAAGGCACTAAGGGAAAAGGTCAAAGGCTTTGTGAGGAAAGGTACTATGCGGCTTTCTTTAACTATCAATATTTTGGTTCTGTAACTGGAGGGAAATAGATTTTTAAAATTGCAGTCACCTACAAAGAATTGCAATGTACCTATACAATATAGAGGAAACCCAAGCAGAAGTCCTCAACACACACACACGCACACACACACACACACACACACACACACACACACTTCTGTATGTTAATGCTCTAATGAACTGAATGCAATGTAGGTATCTGAACCTGTATGCCTTGTAGTATTTTTAATGATACTTTATCTTTGCTCACAAAATGCAGAAGGTCTAGGTGATAGTCTAGACCTTGGTAAAGTTTAGTGGGAAAAATCTAGCCAGACTGCCTTCACTGTGCTGGACTTTGGTCTCTATTGGCATTCTGTCACTTTCCCATGCACCTAAAATAAAACAGCACGAGTTTCCATACAATCGCAGGGAAGAAAGTCTTGAGACTCTCACATAATATATGTCCAGAGCTTTTTCAATTTTGTCAAGACTTAAAGGACATTTTAATTGGTGCTGTGGTAAACGTTTTGTCTATTGATTTTGAAGCATGAGCACCCTCATTTTGCTGTTCCTGCCAGTTGTGTGTTCCTTTGGGAAAGCCCTTGGACTCCACCATAAGGTGGGCTGTGAGGCTAATCACTGTTGGAGGCAGGAGGAAGTAAATCCATCACTGGGAGGAAAGTCTGCAGAAAACAGATCATTACAGGGACGGTGCGTGGCGCACTTCTGAAGCAGATGGAGGTTATTAGGGTCTCCAAGAGCGCAGTGCCAACATTACCTTATTTTTGCACAACATTTAGACAGAAGGAGGAAAGGCAGCATGGGAAGGAGCGTGGCAGTGAAACTGATTTACCCATCACAGAGCAAAATTTATTGCTTTGGCAGCCACTCTGGTCTAATAAAGGCCAAGTGGTAGGTTGGTTGCTGATTTAATAGTCCACACAGCTTCCTTGCTTAAAAAAAAAAAAAAGCAAGGTGTTTGATAAGCCACACGTGGAATTCAATTCCGAGAGTCCTTATTCATGTAACTTGTGCATACTATATGTAGGCACGATCTTGTATATTCCTGAACCAAGAAGTAAAACCTAGAAATAGCTCAATAAGCAAGTAGGGGCTGGCCAATGTTGCAACACGTGGGAAACGCATGACCAGCCACATTACTTGATTGTAGGTGATGACAATAAGGAGGGAAAACACAACAGGCTCCAAAATGGAAAGAGCCGAATCCATTTTTAACCCAGGATTTATTGATTTGTGTTACCCTTATTACAGCAGAGCACAGCAAAACTTTGGAAGGAAACGCACCCAAGTGTCAACGGCTGTAACATTAAAGGTGGATCAGCGCTGGTGTCATCCTTCTTACCCACCCTGCAGCCACCTGCAGCAGTGACTAGCAGCCACCACCCACCACCCACCACCCCACCTACAGCAGGTGACCAGCGGCCCACGGCCCACCACCCACCACCCACCACCCACCACCCACCACCCCACCTACAGCGGGTGACCAGCGGCCCACCACCCACCACCCACCACTCACCACCCTCCTACGGCGGGTGACCAGCGGCCGCTAACCCACCTGCAGCAGGTGACAAGCAGCCTCCACCCACTGCCCTCTCTCTGCAGAGCGATCCCATCAGTAAATGAGGGAATTGCCAACCACTTTTGTGAGCTGGTGTCTCTGTCCTTGCCTGCCACCCTCCCCCACCCCGCCCTGGGCTGGCCGAGGCTGGCCAGCTCTCAGGAGCCCTCCTGCACATCACCTGCGGGACCATTTGTCCTTTTCCAAGGCGGCTAAGGGCTGGCAGCGGCTCATTCCCTCTCAGCATCCTGCTGCGCCTGGCATCCTCGCAGCTGACCGCCCACAGGCACCTTGCTGTCTGCAGAGGGCGCTGTGACTGTCAGGGGCTCCTGCAGCCACATTTCATTCCGGAGGCACCGCCTGGTCAACTGGTCGCCAGCTCCCTGTGCAGGCCTGCCTCAGCGGCTGCACCACAGGGCTCCCGCCCCTTCCGGGGAGAAAGGGCGATGATTGGCAGTGAAGCAGCCCCTCTCAGGGAGAAACTGGGCACACCTGAGCGTGTGGTGGACGATCTGGGCTTTCGCTTTCTCCATCTCCATTTCCATCTCCATCTCCATCTCCAGCAGCTGCTCAGCTAGGACCTCCGGGCCCCAGGCCTGGGCCCAGGACTTGAGGGAGGCTGGCAACTGGTGGGAAGAGTGCCCGCCTGGCTGGTATGGGACCTATGGCTGCCCCAGGCTCCCTAAACTGTGATAACCTGGGACCTGGGCAGGCTTCTCCAGGAACTGCCTTCCCAGCTAAAGGACAGGCTGGACCTGGTCCTCAGTCACCTGACTGATGGCATGTGTGAGTGGAGGATACTCATGCACAAGCAAGCACACACACACACTGGCACATGCTCACTTAAATGCAAGCACACTCCTGAGCAGACCTGCCTGGAGACGGTCCTCCCCAGCTGCCTGGCGGTGCCCCGCCACTGCCCACACTGGTGGAAACCCACCTTCCTCCCCTCCCCCCAGGTCCTGGAACTCCCCCAGGCCAAAAGAGCCTCAGTCAGTCAGGCTGCCTTTTCCACCCTGGACACCGTTTTCCCCATGGAAAGTAGGCAGGAAGCACTAGCTTCCCTCAGCGCAGCCACCCAGCCCAGAAATCTGGTGTCACCCAGAACCTTCTCTTCCTTCTTCTGCTGGCTTCCCAATCTGGGGCAACTCAGTGAATAAGATGAAGCTGTGTGTGTGTGTGTGTGTGTGTGTGTGTGTGTGTGTGTGTGTGTAGAGAGAGAGAGAGAGAAGTGGGGAGAAAATCAGTAAATGGTAACTGCAAAATTGCAAAATACTTTTAAAAATTTTTATTCAAGTGTGTCTCCTAGAAGAGGGCTGGGAGCAATTGAGGAACCCGGCAGCTGGTGATTAGGAACGTGGGGAGGGAATTCTGAACACCGGTGCTGATCTGAGGGAGGAGTTTGAGAACAAAGACCCCAAGAGCTGTTGACTCATGCTGCTCCATTCCGAAACACACAAGTGCCCTGGCAGGACTACAGACTGAGCCATCCTGCCACTTCGGTCCCATGAGGGGCTGAGCAATAACTGGAGCAAAGGGAAGGTGTGTTATTGGGTTGTCTTGTTTTTGTCTTAAAGAGGAAAGTTTCTTAATATTTATACTAACATCTTAAAGGTGTAGGGGCATGCAAACTTGAATAGGTAGCAACCCTATTGGGTGATAGAATCAGACTCAGAAGATCTTGACAGGCTGGAGTTAAGGGACAAATGGCGGGAGGAAAAATTAATCCGAGCGAAGGCAAAATTCTGCCCTGAGGCCCAAAACACCTCTCGTACCAGTTCAGACCGGGGAGACACGGCTTAGTGGGAGCCCATACTCTTCAATCTTGTTATCCGTTTTGTATCAGTTGGAGCTTGCTAATTGCTCAGTGTTTTTAGGGTATCCCTCCAAGAACGAAGTGCAGAGGGGATGACAATGCTGCCTCAATCATTCGATTGCTTCTAGCAAGACTTCAGACATTTCTGTGAATGTGTACCCAGTAAGCAGATTTAGATAGTATCTCATCTTAATTAGGTTAGCACTCATACTGAAAAAAAAGGGGGGCTTTAAAAGATGTCTGCACAAAAGTAGGAAGTGAAAGAAAGATAATAGCAGAATAAACCTAAAGAAAATGGCAGATAAACTTTTCTACTCTGATCACACTCTCCATCAGCCACATTATGAGCTGATGATATCAGTAGACCCACAAGCAATAGTCCCTCCAGATCGACAATTATCAAGAATATTTACATCTGCTGCCATTAGTGATAAAATTCACCTAGTTGGCTAGCATATTGTGTCTTGAGATATTAAGTAGTAATAAACAAAGTCCCATAGTTAGCAAGGCATTTAAAAGCTAAGCATCAGGACAGGAAGACAAACTCCAGTGGTTTCTCAGAGATACTTAGAGCTATGTGGAATAAATCCGGTTCTTAACAAATCTCACAAAACTTACTGACAATTACTTAGAACCTTCTTTTGAGGTTTCTCCCTTTACCATTAAGGACAAAAGCCACAGGTCTCTGGTTCTTTCTGCAATAATAAAAACTATCTATATAAAAATGGTTGGAATATTTGTAACACAAAGACTAACAAACTAAGAGGCATTCCTTTTTCAGCAAATGCTTTTGGGAAGTCACATAGAAAACATTGCTGCAGATGTGAAGAAACAAACATTAGGAAAGATTACCCAGCATTGGTCATGCATTTGGGTGAAAGTACAAATTTTGTAATAAGTCTCAGCTTACAATACTGAGTAATAACAGTAATACAGGAACAGTTACATTCCTGAAGAACTGCTGGGGGGTTTTGTGAGTCATTAAAAAATCCTACAGAAAAATCCTAAAATACTAAAAAGTATCCCAAAGATAAATGCTTTCATAAGTAGACAAAAATATGTTTATGAGAAAACAGTTTTGAAGTATAACCACTGAATTCAAAAGAATAAAAGGTATTTTTGCAGAAACCTAAAAGGAAGGATTTCAGGAAACCTTGGCAGGATATTTATCCCTGTGGTGCTAATCCAATATTTCATAAATGCAGCAAAGAAACCGATGCTGGAAGTGCACACTGTACTACTTGATGTCACTGATGTGGATAGTTTTTTAAAAAAAATATTTCAACAGCAGAACTTTATAAGATTGTAAAGGGATGGAGGGTCTGTTGAGCTTGCATCTAACCCATTTTCTTCTTCTACCCAATATGGCTTCCTTCTCTTCCCTTCCCTTTCATAGACATTGTTCTAAAGAACTCGCCCTAATTTAATACCTGTGTGCTGCCCTACATCTCAGAATTGGCTTCCCGGAAACCCAATTTGCAACAATGGCTGGAGTGGACCAAGAAAATAGATGCTCATATGGGTTTCCGAAGCTGCCACCCACCCACCAGCTAGCAATGAGGATGCTGATCATCAGAACGAGGAGATCTGCCGCTACATGGGACAGAGAAGAATGTGGTGACTTCCTGGTGATCCCCTCAGTTCCCTCTTAACATTCCCTTGCTCATCTTAAGGATACGAACAAACACAACAGTCATGCTTAAGAAGGGCATGGAGACCAAGAGCTCAGAGACCTCAGGAATGAAGACTGGATCATGCCAACAGGTAAGCCATTTACCCAGTAGATCGTGAATATCAATTGTAGTTTAAGTGCTTACAGCTGGTATTGTAATTTATCCTACTAACCTTCTTTTCCCGTTCTGCCAGGAAAAGAGGTACCCACAGGATCTTGGAGGGACTCTTCCCAGAATTTACATGGAGAAGTGGGTCTGAGTAATAGAAATGGTGGACCATAGTGGAAGCTGTGATGTGCCACTCTGACCCCTTTAAGACTGAAGGACTTATTCCTCCAGTTATTGAGGGAGCTATTGGAGGACATTCCTCAGAAATTACCGTTGGCTGGAAAGTTCTACCTTGCACAAAGTCATGCCTCCTTCCCCAGGGCAGCTCAGATCTAACAACTGTTCAGTGTATAATATAACCCTCATTTTATCTCAGGATAGTATTAAAAGGCCATCACAGCTTCAAGGTCCACCAAGGGTTGGCCTAGTCTTTGTTGAGACAACACCACAGCCCCATTTCTTCCTCTGTCCAATTCTGGCTGCTTCCTCATCTTCCCTTCCACAGTGTTGATCCTGCTACAGCTCCCTGTAAAAGCTTCTGCACACCAATCCCCATCCCAGAGACTGCTTCCAGAAAACCCATACTTTTACATGAACATTACTGGGACACCTGATAAAATCTGAATATAAACTCTCGATCAAATACTAGAATTATATCAGTGTTACTTTTCCTGATTTTTTTTTTTTTACCATATATTGTGTTAATATAAGAGAGTATACTTGTTTTTAGGAAACACACACTGAAGTGAGTAGGGATAAAAGCACACCTAATCTGGTATGATTTAGAAAAAAATGTACATGGACATGTGGAGGATCAGAGAGAGAAAGAAGAAAATAGGGCAAAATGTAAACAATTGGTAAATATGGGTAAAAGGCACGGGAGAATTATTTCTGTTTTTCTTGAAACTTGTAAGTTTGAATCAAAATGAGAAATTACAAAAATAAAACCACCAGACTCCATCCCATTTTCAGAGATTCTGATTCAGGTACTCGATTACCAGCATCAGTGTTTTTCTTTTCAGCTCCCCAGATTTGACAACCATTGATATTATGGGAAAGGTCAACATTAAACAAGCAATTTCAATATAGTGTGATGAGTGTTAGGAGAGAGGAAATACCAAGCACTAACAGGAAGCACACAAAGAGGGCCCACCCTAGTTAACTGGGTCCAAGAAGGTGTCCTTGGGAAAGTGTCAGTTCAGTTGACATCTGAAGGAGCACTCAGACCCAGAAGTATTGATGGGAGGAACAAAGGAAGTATTCCAGGCAAAAAGACATTGTGGGGAAGTCACAAAGGAAGCAAGAGGGAGTTACAGTCGTGGAATTAAAAGAAGTTTATTGTCTCTGGGTGACTGGTGACTTGAGTACAGATAGCAAGGGGAAACATGGCATGAGACCAATCTGAGGAGGTAAAGCAGGGAACATACTGAAATCTATCTGGAAGACAATGGAAAGCCACTGAATGCTTTTATACTGGGGAGTGACTTGACCAGGCTTATACTTTTGAAACATCACTCTGGCTACTCAGTGGAGCGTGGATTGGAAGGGGGCAAAAATAGGAACAAAAAGACCAGTTAGAAAAGGTTGTAGCAATAGGAAGGTGACTTGGACCAAAGAAGTCGAAATGAGAAAGATGAGATGTGGAGGGAATACATTGATATTTAGGATGTAGAATCAATAATATTTGCTATTGATTGGCTGTGGGAGATGTTGAGGAGGAAGGTAGGGTGACCTTCAGATTCTGGGTTGGATAACTAGAGGAGGCAGGGAATATCTAAGCTCCATGGAAGCAGGAAACTTGTCTAAACTGGATACTCTTATATTCCCAATGCTTAACCTTAATCTGCAGGTGTTCAATAAATATTGGTTGAATAAATGAATGAGTAACCTTGAAGTTGAGATAATGAGTTCACTTTTGAATATGGGGAATTTGGAGTGCCTGTGAGTCTTCTTTTGAGAGTCCACACTGGAAAAGTGTAACCTTTCATTCAATTAGGAAAGTAACCAATGAAAAGTGTCCTAATTTTGAGACCATTCTTCTCCCTAGCATTTAAAAGTCTAAAGTCCCTCTGAGACCTTTTGTAATCAATATCTCCTCACTGTGGACCTAACTTGATTTTAAAATGACTGAGTATTGACCTTAACTAATGGGGAAATTGCCTAGCTTTTGTGGTTATCCAAATTTCTTTATCCTAGAAATTATATGACTATAATACATATAATTGTCTTTTCTTTCTCATCATTTTTTGAACTTTAGTTTAACATGTCATATGTATGTCACATTAAGGTATTTTGGTAAAAGTTAACTCTAAAAGCATGGCATTTTAAAGTGGACAAGAAGGACTAACTAATAAACAAGGAGGGGGGGGGGCATAGAAGAGGGAAATTCAAGGATTTTTACTGCCATCCAGTGGTAGTGCTCTCAGACAAACATGGTACAAAGCCCATAGTTAATCTCTGTTTTCCATAGCAAAATCCCAAATGCCATTCATTCAAGTGTAGGGATTAACCTGCAATGCTAGCCTGCCATGAAAATTGTATTACGTTTTCCCAATTTTAAGATGGTAACTTTAATGGGCCCTTTTGTGGTCCTGAAGAAGATCATAGACTTCCTTAACAACCAGTTTACTTTAAGAAGGAATGTACTCAATGGGGAAAGAATCTGGTTCAGTAAAGCCCTGGTCTTGATGACCAAAAAAACCCCTGCCCTGGTCTTCCTAGCCCACCCCACATACACACCTTCATGGAGAATGACCTTCACTGATTCACCTTTTGGTACCTACCAGACATTTCCAAGTTATGTTTTTATCTGTGCTGTTATTATAAATGTGAGCTCCTACATTGACTATTTAGAACCCATGGCCATAAAAAAGGGAATTGGCTAAACCCCAATTCATTTAGTTTAATTAAGCAAGAACCTTTGCCAACCCACTGGAGAAAAGAACGAGAGGGGGGATGGAGGGAGGGAGAGAAGGGAGGGAGGAAAGAGGAGAGGAGAGGAGAGGAGAGGAGAGGAGAGGAGAGGAGGGGAGGGAAGGGGAGGAAAGGGGAGGAGAGGGGAGAGGGAGAGGAAGGGAGAGAAAGGGGGGGGAGAGAGAGAAAGAGAGAGAGAGAGAGAGAGAGAGAAAGAGAGAGAGAGAGAGAGAGAGAGAGAGAGAGAGAGAGAGAGAGAGAGAGAGAGATTGAGATTGTTATCACAAGATTTAGAAAAAAAAGAAAAAAATTGGCCAAACATAGCATATAAGTTTTATATAAAGTACTTTCTGGACTTGAACACCATCCAGTTTACATGAAACTCATAAACGTGTTAATATTTCCTACTTGAAAAACATGCATATAATGTTCTCTATGCACTAATAATGTGGCCCGTTAACCACGATTTGACCTTTCTGTGCTTTAAATTCAAGCCCACCCACCAGCTTGTCCAAAGCCATAATCTCTGGCAGTGATGTCATCCCTTGACACTAAAAATAAACACGACCCAGCTCTCTGTGTCCTTTCCCCTGCAGGTTTGCAGTCCACGGCGGAGGTGCTGATGGATGGGGTTCAGGAGACCACAGGGTTTTGCTCGTGCCCACTGGCTTGGGCTCCTGGCTTCCAGGGTCTGGCCACGACCAAAAAAAACACTTCCCGAGAACGCTGTGCAAGCTCCACTTATATAATTCATAAGGGTGTGAAGGCCAAAATATGCAGTTGGCATCCAATAAAAGATATATATTGTATTTACTGGCAGATAAGGCATGCCAGTTTTATAAGGAAATCTGGGAATGGGGGCGCGGGGAAGAGGGAAATGTGAAGGAAAAAGTTGAAATAGTTTTCATCTTGCTTGTTTTAAGAGATTTTTTTTTAAGTAGTTCTGTAGATGCAGTATACTATATACAGGAGTTCGGATGAAAAATCATTGGTTATGGCTATGAGACAATATTCTCCTAACTTTTAATGGTATAAAACAATATAGTTAAAAGGGAATATATTAGTATTGGGTACTGAGTAAGTTACAGAACAAAAATTTACTGGTTAGCCGAAACCGGTTTGGCTCAATGGATAGAGCGTCGGCTTGGGGACTGAAAGGTCCCGGGTTCGATTCCGGTCAAGGGCATGTACCTTAGTTGCGGGCATATTCCCAGTAGGGGGTGTGCAAGAGGCAGCTGATCCGATGACTCTCTCTCATCGATGTTCCTAACTCTATCTCTCTTCCTTCCTCTCTGTACAAAATCAATAAAATATATTTTTTTAAAAAGAAAAAAAATTACCGGTTAATGAAATCCCATATACATGGAATGCTATATAAATAGCTTTCAATATGATCTCCCATCAAATCCTGAAAACCAAAAGTAAATCATAATGTGAAATAAATTTCAATACAGTTGTATAAAAACTAATACAAATAACTAGTGAAACAGAATAAGGAGTTGGTACAAACTTCAGCAAGAAACTAAATATGAAAGAATATTTATTTCACACTCCTACATGGAGTGTAAATAAATATCCCACTGAATATTAGTGCACAGGAAAAAAAAACCGTTTACTAATAAATGCATTCTTTTTTAATATATTTTATTTTTTTACAAAGATGAAGAAAGAGGGATAGAGAGTTAGAAACATTGATGAGAGAGAATCATCAATCAGCTGCCTCTTGCACACTCCCTACTGGGGATGTGCCTGCAATCAAGGTACATGCCTTTGACTGGAATTGAACCCGGAACCCTTCAGTCTGCAAGCTGATGCTCTATCTACTTAGCCAAACCAGGTTTGGCAACAAATGCATTCTTACATAAAATATTGGACCTGCAGATTATAGCGACGTCTCCATGGGCTCAGAGAGAGACAGCATCCATGGTGCTTGGATGTTTGGTGTTGCTGTGCGCTGCCACGTAGGGGTGTCGAACTCAATCAGAGAAGGGGCCAAAATCTAAAATCCAGCCTAAATCGCGGGCCAAATGGTTTACTGAACAGTCATAAACTGACAATGTCATAAACTGACAGCGGAGTGCAGTGATGACAGCACGGTGCGGGCCACATTGCAAGGCCTGGTGGGCTGGATTTGGCCCGCGGGCCTTGTGTTTGACACATGTGCTAGGGGATCTCATTACTGCTATTGCCTTCTGGGTTTCTACTCTTCAGTCTCTCACCCTCTATCCACAGCCTTCCACCTTCAATATAGGTCCAGTGGGGTTGGGGTAGGGAAAATGCATGCTGCCAGAGCAAATGATACAGCTCCATGCTTCCTAGATGCCTGGACACTGCGTTCCTCTGTCTATGCCTCTGAACTGGATGTTTCCTAAACCAGTGGTCGGCAAACTGAGGCTCGCAAGCCACATGCAACTCTTTGCCCCTTGAGTTTTTTTTTTTTTTAGCAAAGGCCAGCTTAGGGGTACCCTAATTAAGTTAATAACAATGTACCTACCCATATTGTTTGAGTTTAAAAAATTTGACTTTCAAAAGAAATTTCAATCATTGTATTGTTGATATTTGGCTCTGTTGACTAATGGGTTTGCCGACCACTGTCCTTAGGAAATACAATATACTCCTGGTTTTAATTCTGCACCAAGGTATGCCCTGGGAGTTACAGGCTGTTTGAGAGAAGCCAAGTTACAATAACCAGTAATTGGCCAACTTAGTTGCCTGCTTGAAGGGGAACATAATGAAAGGTTTTAATACCTTAATCAATGGAAATTTTATATAATCTTAGATGACCTTTGGGTACTCCTCCCACACAGAAGCCAGTTTGGGCATGTTTCAGACTTGGAGGTTTATTCTTTTTTCCTTTTCATTTTCCAAAGGAATTTATTTGGGCAGACTGGGGGTCAGGGAGGCCCTTCAGCTAAAAGAAGGGGAAATCAAATAATTAGACAAGTTTTGACATAGTAGGGACCTTAGAGTTCACTTTACTGCTGACAAAACAGTGACTAGAGATAATAGACTTTTTTGAGGTCTTACAGTAAAGCATGCCATGAAGAGCCAGAAGCTAGGACCCAGGTGGTGGTTCTGAGATGCCCAGTCCAGTGCTCTTTATGTAGTACCAGGTGCACATTCTGTGACAAAAAGGGACAGGTTAATGACTGTGTTGCTTTTTCTTTCTTCCTAGTAAAATTTAAGACCCATACCATTCTAATGATTTCATGTGTTCCCTGGGGCTTCTACCCTACCCCCAACTCCCACCCCACTCGCAAGCTAGGAATGACTAGTTCCTCCTCATTTCCACAACCCTGAGCTCTAGCTTCCCCTGGACTACTTACCTCACTGCATTGTGATCAGTTGGGCTCACACTGGTTCTTCTGAGCTAGATGTGGTCAAATGCCAGACGTCCTTCATCTCCATGGTCCCAGCATCAAGCACCATGCCTGGTACAAGTAAGTTCACACTGGTCAGCTCACATCTAGCACCTCTCCATCATCGCAGGAAGTTCTAATGAACCAGCACTGGTCTAGAGCAGTCATGAAGAGAAGGCTGAGAAAGCTCTGAAGACAAGGGAAGCAGTGATTTCTTCAAGGAGGGGGGTTCTGCCCCCCCAGTGACGGCCATCCTACTCTCTCAAAGACAGGGGGAAGCTGGTTAGAGGCACCTCACATTCCCGTGGTGACTACCCATGTTTTATCCTAAAATAGGGAGCTCTTTTCCCTGAGCAGTATCTCCTGTTTTTACAGACTGTGATTTTCTTTTCCTTATTCCATTTTTGCTCATAGTTGTGACTGGCTATCACTTTGATATTGAGCTGTGACAGCCATCTTTATTTTCTTCTTCTTACCAAAGATTTGAACAGTAAATCATAGGTGCTTTAGTCTATACTTAAATCATTCTCATTTGAATGTTGAAGGGAGTATTAGAATCATACATAGTCTTTTTAAAAATATATATATATATATTTTTTAATTGACTTCAGAGAGGAAGGGAGAGAGATAGAAACATCATTGTTGAGATAAAATCATTGATTGGCTACCTCCTACATGTCCCTTACTGGGGAGGATTGAGCCCGTAACCCAGGCATATGCCTTTGGCCGGAATTGAACCTGGGACCCTTTATTCTGCAGGCCGATGCTCTATCCACTGAGCAAAACTGGCTAGGGCATAGAATAATAGTCTTTTTATCACTGAAAGCTACTAGAATAATTCCTAAATTCATAGTTATGGTTTGTCCTCACAAGCAGGCACACAGAGAATTGGCATGCTTGGTAACTGTTTTCTTGAACTGTTGACCCAAATAAAATGTTCATAAACCTCATTTCTTAAGCATAACAGATGTGTAATTTCTGCCAATATTGGGTCATTAAGATTTACCAGGAGAATTCAAGTACATTTTAGAGTCAGTCCTTTGTATGTGAGAATACTACAGCTAAATTATAGTATTCTTTTGAACCTATAAACGTTTTTTAGAGAAATATGAATGATGTAATTGTGCAAACCTTTGATATATTTAATTAGGGTTTGGTTTGCTGGCTTTGTACCTCGTGCTCCTCTCAGCTAACCTGGCAGATATCAACCTGTAACTTCAAATTGCATAGGCTTACAGCAGCTCATTTTTGGAGCAATGTTTGATGATTATGACAAAAGAATAGAATGTTATTGGTTACTGGTACTTAAAGTCCAGAGACCTGTTCTGTGGAGGGATGGTGAAAGAGACCTGACTCTCCCTTAAGCAGCTGGAAATACATGAATGAGCATAATTGGTTATGCATAATGAGTATAATGTATGACTGGAATACACTGTACTATGTTTTGTCTCTTTATGCCACAGAACTCCAAACCCATGGAGGACAACTGGGCTTTAAAAGTAACTCCTAAAAGCAACTAAAAGAATCCTATGTGTCTTCTTATGATCTTTCCTCAGTGTGTGTCCTACTCTGTTCCTGTAAGGACACCAGTCACAGTGTGTTAGGGCCCACCCCAATGACCGCCTTTCACCGTATTTACCTCTTTAAAGACCCTCTCTCCAAATACAGTCACATACAAATACTGTATGGTTAGGGCATCAACACATGCATTTTGAGGGGATACCGTCCAGCCCCTTAAGCATCTAACACATTTAATAGTTAGCCTGCCAACAACTCTACATTAATAGGGAACCTCTGCTAAAAATAAAGGTGGGGGAAAGGGGATACAATTTGTACACGTATACGCATTGACAATTACTCTCAGGTAGAATTTTTTTTCTAAAAAAAAAAAATGGTGATTTATTTTGCTTTAACATACAATGGTAAATATGCTTGGATCATCAAGTTTTCAAAAAATTTTCGCCAGGCATACTTCACACATTACAATTCTTTCATGTGAGTTCATTGGTTCTTCCATTCCAATGTACAAGAGGGATCCACCTGACACCTACTAGCAGCTTGGCTAAGAATGGACATGAGAATCAGACAATACATTGCAAGTAGAAAGTACTTTTCTCCAAAGGTGTATAAAAGTGTGGAAACAACATCGCTGCCTGCTCCACAGGACAGACAAGCTGAATTCAAAAATGCTCCTGACTAGGAATCACAGGACCCTGTGTCACAATACTTACACAACAGTTTCACAACATCTCACCAACACTTGTGCACTTGAGATTTAAAAAAAAAAATCTGAAGAAAAAGAAAAACAGTAGCCAAGGAACTGCACAACCAAAAAAAAAAAAAAAAAAATTATATAAAATATTTCCACCGCTATTTAAATGCCAAATTTAATCAAGCAATAGTAAAAAAACAAAAACAAAAACAAAAACAAAAAAACACAAGACAACATAATAATACAATCTTCTGTTTAAAATAACAGCAAGCACTGCTCCGCCTCTTTTTTCCACTGAATTTTACATATGAACAGACTATATATACTGGTTTGTTCAGAGAAATGTCCATTTGGTCTGTCGCACCGGTCGGGCTCACACCGAATCCTTTCCTTGTCTTCTGAGGATACACGATACCCCGTTGCTCCCGTGTTTCCAGCACTCTGGGTTTGGGTGCAATGTCTCAAGTATAATACATTTCTCTCTCTTTTCCTTTACACAGTGCAGAGTATATGGGCTTAGGGTATGCAGATTTCCTTTCACTCCAGGTCACTGTCCTTTTCCAAATTCAAGGCGGTATTCAACGGGGTGCAGTAGTTGGGCTTGTCGGAAGGCACGTAGCCGGGCAGACACACGCACTTGTAGGAGCCTTCCGTGTTGATGCACTTGGCATTCTTGCAGAGAGACATCCGGTTGTTCAGCTCGTCGCATTCGTTCACGTCTGCAATAGGCCAAACCACACAGGTGACCAGCTCTGAGAGGACACGGAACCCACAGCCTACCCGAGGTGTCGAGGCAACCGGCCTGCACACAGCCTGGCTGTTCTCCTTCCCTTCCCCCACCGGGAGGTGTTCCCATTCATGGCTGCTTCCATCCCATGAACATGGTAAATCAGACTTTCTAGATCTTACAAAGGTAGAATACCGGGGGGAATTCTAGAATTCCTTCCCCTGTGATTTAACACTACATGGCCAATTTGTTAGCCTGACGTTTTACAGTCAAACCTCGAGAAGGCTGGAAATGCTACCCCTCTGGTGAATTCTTTTCCACGGGTAGAGAACAGAGGGATGTGTCAGGAGGAACACAGTTAAAGAGCAAACCAGTGAGCCGACAGCCTTCTGAGCAGCCCCTCCTAAGGCTGAAGTTACCTTCATGGGTTTCTTCCCCCAGGAAAGAAAGGCTCGTATGCACTTGCAGCACCTGTACTACCCCAGGTTCCCCGCTTTCCAGACTCACCACAGATGGAGACTGACCAACAGGGAAAGGGACACTACGGGAGGGAGAAGAACGGCACAAAAATAGAAGAAAACTTTACGTCCAGGGCCTTTTAGGAGAGAGGCTGAAGGGGCCTGGAACACAGTGTGGGAGTTCATTCGAGGTCACATGGAGCAGGAGGAGTGTGAGCTTACTGCACTTTTAAAAATAAGAGGGGAAGCAACAATAGCATTTTAGGAGGAACTTTTCCCAAATGATTAACATGAAAGTTGTGTTTTATTCAGACATTTACACTCCCTTATGCTTGGGTCAAGTATTCAGGGAAAACATTGCTGGCTGCACAGTCAAAAGCTTTATTTAAGAGTCAAAGTCAAGGAATGGTTCTACGTGAGGAATTCTACGGGAATTCTTACATGAGATATCAACTCTATTTTTAAACATATACTAGAGGCCCAGCGCATGAAATTTGTGCACAGGGGGTGGGTGGAGGTGTGTGTCCCTCAGCCCAGCCTGTATCCTCTCCAGTCTGGGACATCCCTCTCACAATCCAGGGCTGCGGACTCCCAACCACTCACCTGCCTGCCTGATTGCCCCTAACCGCTTCTGCCTACCAGCCTGATCACCCCCTAACCACTCCCCTGCCAGCCTGATCAATGCCTAACTGCTCCCCTGCTGGCCCGATTTCCCCTAACTGCCCTTTCCTGCTGGCCCAGTCACCCCCAACTGTCCTCCCCTGCAGGCCTGGTCATCCCCAACTGCCCTCCTCTGACGGCTATCTTGTGATGGCCATCTTATGTCCACATGGGGGTGGCCATCTTGTGTGTTGGAGTGACGCTCAATTTGCATATCACATTTATTAGATAGGATATTTGCATTGATTTCAGAGAGGAACAGAGAGGGAGACAGAAACATCAATTAGAGAGAAACATCAATCGGCTACCTCCTGCATGCCCCTTACTGGGGATCTAGCTCGTAACTCCAGGCATATGTCCTGGCCGGGAACCGAACTCTGACCTCCTCGTTCATAGGTCGATGACGCTCAACTACTGAGCGTGGCAGCCGGGTTCACCTCAATTTTTTAAACATTGTGGTAGACTATACAGAACAGAAATATGTCAATTTTAACCTTTTTTAAATGACTAGTCCAGTGGCACTAAGTATATTCGTGTCGTTGTGCAACCACCACCGCCTTCCATCGCTAAAACGTTTCTCATCTTCCTAAACCGAAGCTCTGCAAACCTGTCTTAAATGTACCTGAGGGCATGCGCTCTGACCACGGGAGATGTCAGGAAAAGAATGATTTCCCACAAGGCACCCCTCTTACCGACACAGGTCATCTTGGCCATGTCCAAGTGATAGCCGTCAAAGCAGTCGCAGGTGTAGCCCTCCTGCACCCTCACGCAGCGGCCGTTCTCGCAGCCGTTGAGGATGCCGCACTCCTCGGCCTGCAGCTCCTCGAAGCTGTTTAAGAAGCCTGGCAACGACAGGCAGGCCGCGTTAGACACGCTCCCCCTCTTACGCTGCGTCTGAAGCCTGGATGGTTCTGCGTACGGCTCACCAGACAGACATATTTCAGACACTTTAACGTTAGCATTACAATGTAAGCAAATACTGCATATAACGGCAACACACTAGGAAGCATAAAATATTAAAAATGTTGGATATTTTCGGACAAATCAGCCTCACCTCTTGGACTCTGATGCGCCAGCAAGTGTGCTTTTTGGTTTTGCCCTTAATTATGTAAAGTTTTTACCTAAGTTCCAAATTCCCTGGGTTGTTTTTTTTTTTGTTTTTTTTTTTAATATATTTTATTGATTTTTTTTTTTTTTTACAGAGAGGAAGAGAAAGGGATAGAGAGTTAGAAACATCAATGAGAGAGAATCATCGATCAGCTGCCTCTTGCACAACCCTACTGGGGATGTGCCCGCAACCAAGGTACATGCCTTGACCGGAATGGAACCTGAGACCTTTCAGTCCGTAGGCGTCCGACACTCTAGCCACTGAGCCAAACCAGTTTCAGCCAAGTTCCCTGAGTTTTCACTAGCAAAGGTCAGGACATCTTTCAGCGTGGAACCAAGAGTGAACTTATCAGAGTTCAGGAGACGTTTGTTTAGAAAACCCAGGAGAGCTGGAGGGGCGCTTCTGCTGCTTAGAGTTCCCGGAGAGGGAGGGACAGGCCCCTGGGCTGTCACTCTGTTTGTTTGCTCTGGCTTGGGAACGAGCCCCACAAAAGGGCTTTTGGGGATCAGAGGACAAAGGCAGTAAAAGGGACTCAAAACATCCTGATAAATGAGAGAAGAACATCGTGCCTGTGTCTACGGAACCCAAAGTCCTTTGTGCTGACACAAAGACGCTCTTGTGGAGTTCAGATAGCTTTAACGGGACTCAGGGCTGAAGTACAATAACACAGAAACGTCCACCCTGGCAGCGAGAGTGCTTCGCTCTCTTTCTAGAGAAGGAAGCTGTGAAGGTAAAAGACGCAAGCACACTGTGGGTGTGGCCCCTCGTCCCCTCCCCACCTTCTGGACCTCACCAAGTATTAGCTTTAAGAAAAATCAAAATGATGCTGAAACCGGTTTGGCTCAGTGGATAGAGCGTCGGCCTGCAGACTCAAGGGTCCCAGGTTTGATTCCGGTCAAGGGCATGTACCTTGGTTGAGGACACATCCCCAGTGAGGGGTGTGCAGAAGGAGATTGATGTTTCTAACTCTATCCCTCTCCCTTCCTCTCTGTAAAGAAATCAATAATAAAATATATTTTAGAAAGAAAGAAAGATCAAAATGAGGAGAAGGGTGTTGGGGGGCTGGGTTTTGTGACAAAGGGGAAGGGATTAAGCAGCACAAATGGGTAGTTACAGAGATGTAGATGACAGCACAGGGAATACAGGCAATAATATCCTGATAATTAGGTATGGGGCCAGAGGGCTACTTGAAGCGGCAGGGGGGACCGCTCTGTAAAGCATACGATTTTCAAACCCCTTTGCTGTACATCTGAAACTAATACCGAATAATATTGTAAACTGTAGCTGAAAAAAAAATGTAGGGGAAAAAAATCAAAATGTGGCCAAAACTCTTAAGCCTTTGAAGTATGTAATTCTCCAGTGGAACTGCAGGGGGCAGCAAACTATCATTGCTTATACAGGGCTGTAGGTCTAACTTGGTGACCTAAAGAATTTAGTAATTTATCCAGAACAGGTCCTTTTTACAAAATTTTAAAGGGAAAAAAATATATTACAAGTCATCAGGAATACGTAAGCAGATTCTCCCTAGCCAGTTTGAGAAATACCGACTTAAGAAAATAAAGCCAAATTCCAGGTATTGCAGCAAAATCATTTTGACTTTAAAACTAGTAAAATCATTTTTTATTCTAGAAATTAAGACAAAAAATGAAATTGGAAGCTCCTACACAGACATCAAGTAGACTCCACAAAATGCTTCCATAGGACTCTAAGACGGGGTCAGTACAGCGCCGTCCCTGCTGCCTATTTTATAAATAAAGTTTTATTGAAACACAGCCGCTCCCTCTCACACCTGTCTGCTTTCATGAGAACACAGCAGAGCTGAGTAGCTGCGATGGAGAGGTTGTGGCTGTAAAGCCTACACACTTCACTATCTGGTCCTCATAAGAAAAAAGTTGATTTCTGCTCTAGGAGATTCCAGCTTTATTAGCTATTGCTCTCGCTAAAGGCACCATCTGCCATCAGTAATATTTTAAAATAGCTAAAAAGCAGGAGATGGCGAATTGTAAAGGTGATAAGAATCCTTAGCCTCCCCTCCATGTTACCACCATGTTACCAATACCGTCATTTCTCCAGGAGGGCCAGTGAGCACTTGCTCCTGGTCTGAGATGGAGGAGCTATTTCTTGTAATCTGTTCGAAATCTAAAGGCCATTTTGTCGTCAAAGCTGGAGGTCCTGGGACTACATCTCAACTCCCTATGTTGCTAAATAGGAAATGGATGTGATACCAACTTGTTCCCCTTTTAAGGTTTGTACTGAATGAAAAAAAAAAGTGTTTTAAGGCAATGTGAGCATTAAAAAAGAAGGTACATTAGCCAGAACATTTCAACATGGAACTTCCTGAAATCTGAATTATGTTGCGATCCAGGCTACACACATAAGCTACGGGGCTGTGTCAGAGCTGATCTGGTATTTTGGATTTATGGGCCAGGTAAGCTGGCTTTATTTCAACCTTAATATTTCTTCCCCCTTTCTTTTCCTCTCTATCTCCTTTTAAGGTAAATGTTTATGGGCCTATAATGTAAGCACAGAGAAATGTAGAAATCCTACGTGCACAGTCTTATAGCTGCTAGTGCATCTAGGCACATTTCATGAGGTCGTGCATGCCTGTGCGTTGTTGATTACAGGAAGGCTCAGGTGTCAGAAGTCAGGACAGTGGTTGCCCTTGCAGGGAGTGGGCTAGGAAAGGGCACCAGGGCCTCTGGATACAAGAATGTTCTAGACCTGGATGGGAGTTACACAGATGTGTCAATGCTGTGTTCATGTAAATTCTGTATTGATTGATTGATTGATTTTAAAGAGAGGGAGGAAAGGAGGGAGGGGGACAGAGGAAAAGAGAGACAGGCATCAATTTGCTGTTCCACTTATGTATGCATTCATTGGTTGATTCTTGTATGTGCCCTGACCAGGGATGGAACCCGCACCCCTGGCGTATGGGGACGATGCTTTACAAACTCTGTACCCGGCCAGGGCTGTTCATGTAAATGTTAGAGCACCCTAATTCCACTGGATGAACAATATACTACAACCTTCAAAAAACAAGAAGAAGGGAGGAAAGAAAGGAGAACGGGAAGGAGAGAGAGGGGAAAGAGAAAAGAGAAGGAAAGGGGAAGGGAAGGGAGAAAAAAAAAAACTCTTCAACTGAGAACTGAAGCAGATCCAAGTGCAATCACAAGGCGTGCATTGCCCCTCGGGGACTTGGTCATGGCTAGGTTGATGTGCAGGTGTCAGGGCCCAAAGAAAGAAAAAGCCTCATTGTATTTTGTGAGTCAGCAGCCTCTCCAAGTCCCAACTCACTCCCCACTCCCTCCACCCCCACCCCGTCCTGAAAATCTGGTGCAGAGTGCGTCCCTGCAGGGAGGGCCCCTCAGTGGGAAGGGGCCAGGCAGCTGGGACCAGCGTTTCCCTATTCCCATTCCTGAAGTTATTATCTACTAATCTATTATCCCATTATCTACTAATATTTCCTTTTGGACCGTCCGGCTCCTCGGACTTTGGATACTGAGTCTCCACGGGAAAGCTCTGGTTTCCCCGGGGAAACATGCAGCTGGTGTGGCTTCCTCACCCAGGCCGCTGGGCTGCACATGGTAAAGCAGTCACTTTCTCAACGAGAGCAGGGTATTCACACCCCACCTCCACAAGAAAACAAAAGCAGGAAAAGCCGGCACAGATCCTAGCTTACTTAACACATCCCCTCACAAGTGGATTCTAAAAATTAATTTCTCACCAGGAGAGCAATGCTTTTGATCCTCCCACTCTAGAGATACTTCTAAGAGCAGCTCACCTTGGTCATTTCCTTGGGTGACAAAAGCTACAATTCTGACTGGGGGTTCAAGGAAACCCTCACTAGACCACCACTTAATGGGTACAAAATGATTGTCATGCAAATATAATAAGGTAATTTGCTTCACATATAGTGATGGCAGCATCCCCACCAGAGAGACCAAGGTCTGATCCAACAGCTCTCACAGTTGGATGCAGAGGGGTTAGCCCAGGGGCCATGACTCCCCAGTTTCTGATGTGGAGGTCTAGCTCAGCCTGAGGATCTGCATTTCTAACGAGTTCCCAGGACTACATTTTGCAAACCCTTGGCTAATCCTGAACCACAAGTTAGTGTCAAAGTCACCGGAAATGTCTGCTTACGGTCCTGAATGAAGTAGGGGTTGGCTTCCGGAGCATACTGTTCACTGAAGTCCACCAAGGCGTCCCGGCCGTACGGCTGCCGGCGTCCTGTGACCGGGATGTTACACAGCTGGGCGTAGTCATCTAAGAAAGAAACAACAAGGAATGCCTTCAGTGTTTGCTCGCATCTGGACGCATCTACTGCCAGCTTAGAGGCCTGGGAATCTGCCAGGGCAGTGGCCCCCGCAGGCCCATGTCCCGTCCACACCGCTGGGCCAGGAAGTGTCTCAGTGTTCTTCATGAGAGCCCTGTCCATCCACATACACTGGGTGTCCATCCACCTACACTGGGTGTCCAACTACATACAATGGGTGTCCATCCACATACACTGAGTGTCCATTCACATACACTGAGTGTCTGTCCACATACACTGGGTGTTCATCCACATACACTGGGTGTCCATCTACATACAATGAGTGTCCGTCCACATACACTGGGTGTCCATCCACATACACTGGGTGTCCATCCACATACACTGGGTGTCCATCTACATACAATGAGTGTCCATCCATATACACTGACTGTCCATCCACATACAATGAATGTCCATCTATATACAATGAGTATCCATCCACATACTCTGATTGTCCATCCACATACAATGAATGTCCATCTACATACGAGTTTCTGTCCACAGACATTGTCTGTCCACATACAATGAGTATCCACCCACATACAATGAGTATCCATCCATATACACTGAGTGTCCATCCACATACAATGAGTATCCATCTACATACGAGTGTCTGTTCATATACACTGAGTGTCAATCCACATACATTGGGTGTCCACCCACATACAATGAGTGTCCACCCATATACAATGAGTGTCCATACACATAAAATGAGTGCTGCAGAAGGTAATTAAGATTCTAGCTTGAACTCTAAATAACAAATAATAGCTGAGCAGTTGGTAGAATGTATCCCAAGAGACTAAGGAACTGAGAAAAAGGGCTATCTGAGAGCGATGCAGGCCTGTCGGGAGAATGGCTGATCTGAGCCCATCAGGTGAACACTTGATAGGTATAAAGTGTTCATTCTCCAGTCAGGTTTCACTCATGAGAGAGAGGACATTTTTCTCTGGTGATCCAGAAATTAGAGTAGCAAGGAAGGATGATATGAAGTACCATTTAAATTTAGTAGTTATTATTATTACTCTACACTCAATACAGATAGTATTACATTATGATGTCATCATCATCATCGTCACCATAGTGTAGTAAAGTTAACAGTAGGAATAATAGCTAACAGATGGATAATGCTTGCTCTGTGCCAGGTACTGTTCTTAATACATATTAATTCATTAAACTCTAATTCATTAATTCACTCACACCACCCTATGAAGAGGTACCATCATCATCCCCATTTCACAGATGAGGAAACAGAAGCACAGAATGGTTCAATGACAGGTAATATGTGACGACGCCCGACTGGAACTCAGTAATGAAGCTCCGGCTGCACTCTTATTCTGCCTCTCCCACAACGACCTCAGCTCATCTCTAACTCCTGCCTTTTCTCCCTCGGCATCCCAGATAGACTCCTCTGTGGTTACTATTCTTGTGACCTCAGTTCCAAGCTGGGTCAGCCCTATGGCCTTTTAACTTCTAAACTCTCCTTTAGTCCTCCTCACAGGATCCACCCAGCGCACAAGATCTGTGATCCCCATTGGCTGGGGTGACTGGACTTCCAGTGCATTTCATGCTCCTGCCTGCATTTAGGAGCAGAGTCGTGCAGGAGGTGTAGCAATGAAAGCTTCAGAGGGAACCTTCATGTCTTCATGTTCTGAACGCATGTTTTATAGGATTCACCTAGCAGACGGTGAAAATTCTGGGGCTCCCCATACCCCAACAGCACTGCCAGAGCTGTGAGATGCAGGCCAGCAGGCTCCAGGGCTGGGTGAACATGCTTAGCGAAGTAGGAACAAGGCAACAGCCACTTGACTGAACCACAGGTGGGGAGAGCTGTCCTCTATTTTCTTGCCTCTGTAACAAAACTAAACAAATACACTAAGGCAATAGAGTGAACACTCAAGGCTGTCTTTCATCCCTCAACTTAAAAGGAGTCAAGTGTGTGTGTGTGTGTGTGTGTGTGTGTGTGTGTGTGTGGTGTGCAGGCATAAATACACATACACACACACACATATATGCACACACAATTGTCTTCTATAATTGCACCAAGGAAGCGTAAGGCCAGAAAAGACCCCACACCACTGGGTAGGGAGGATTATGGTTGCCCCTTCCTAAAATTCTCCTCCCGCAGAGCATTCCAGGAACAACATACAGACCCCAGACCGCCCAATATTATATTTTTGCATGAAAGCATTTCATGAGAAATATTCATTTCATTAAGGAAAGAAGCTGATCCTGGAAGAAGATTCTTGACTCAACAAAACCCAACTTCAAACAAGAAGAACACACATGGCCGTCAGTTCTGCTTCGAGTTTGAGAAAGAAGAATGAAGGATCTCTCTGCCAGAGCAAGATTGCTGAGATGTTTACAAGTTTCAAGAGCTGAGGTCATTGTCTCTCAAGACTTTCTCTATACATTTGTTGGACATCTGAAAGGGAGACTTGTTCCATATTTTATATCCAAGCAACAGTTGTGATCAAGAATAGATATTACAAGTAAATTAATCCATGTTCTTATTTTGTAAAACTAAATCCAGACACAGCTGAGCAAGCTCTTCTGACATGTGGCTCTCAGGGGAGCCTCGAGGAGACTTGAGGTCCTGGGGCTGTGGACCGACAAAGCCAGGGCCATCCCAGAGCTGTCTGACCTTCTGGCCATGGCCTTAGCCAAGACCATACCTCCTCCACTAAGACATGAGCTGGTGGCCACCCTCCAGGCTGTCACCATCTAGCAAATGGAAGGGACCTGATGTGAGAGGAGTGAGGAGAAGGAACAGATTTCTGTTCTGGTGAAGTGCTGATGGGCAGCTTACTGGAAATGCTAGTACTTGACTTGAAACTAAATAAAATTTGCTTAACAGGAGAAGACATTTTGGGTTGATTTTAAAAAGCTTACCCAAAAGCATCAAGAAAGGGGACTGTAAGCTGGGTTTGGGGACCCACAAGTGGCTCCTAGGAAGACTTCTAGCCCAACGGGGGCTGAGAGGGGACAGAAGAGAGATGGGGATGGCACCTCTTCTTCACCCTCCCTCTTCTTGGCCATGCATTTTTCTTTTAAGATTCTAGAACTTACTGTCCTTTGCCGCTTTGCTTATGTCTAATATATTAACATTCCAATCTTCAAGACAGTTTTGGTCAGTTATCAAAACATGATTTGTGCATTAAGTGTTCTCTCTGTTGTATCTGAAGACGTGCTTGCTTGAGGGGACTAAGCTCTCAGTGCATTTCCAGGACATGCATGTTGAGTAATTGTTTATCTGGGAGCATGGATGAGTCCACACTAACCCATCCATGTCACCTCTCCAGGCACGCACTTCTGTTCTCATCTTGGCCAGGGTCAAGGGTGAAGTGAGGATGGGGAATGGAAAGAATGTGGGCTTTAGAGGCAGAAGCTTGAGCTCAAGTCTTGATTATACCATTTATCATTCAGCTCAGCAATTTTGGGCAAGCCTCAGTTTCCCCTTATGTCACATGTAGATAATAATTCCTGCTTGTCTACCTTTGTGTTATTGACATATAAACATGAGATAACATTATGGAATGGTTTATAAATTTTGGAGCACCAAGAAACTGGAGGGTGCAATTTTTTTTCTCATAGGTAAAATCACTAAGTTCCTAGCAAACAATAGGAAGTGAGGATTTTCAAAGACAGCATCCGAATGATTGATGCAAACTGCAGTGTCAGTAAAACTTAATGGTAGTTGTCATTGGGCAAAGAATTGTGCAGTAAATTACGGGCAATGAAAGCACAATTTCTGTATGTCTTTAAATATTGTTGTAAGGTTATTTGGAGTTTCCTAATAGATGGAAGAAATTTTTAATTAAGCAAATAGAGAATAAAGCCTTCATCTCAGATATAAGGCTTACTTGTTGACAGCCTAGCAAATATTATCACTTGGCTGAACAGTGATCAAGTATGAACAATGGCATGGTTTCACATTAGATATATGGAACTCACAAGTACAGGGGAAAACTGGTGTTCAAAAATTCTTTGTGTATGCCTGAATTGATCAGAAATGTGTGGAGGTGAGAATAGGTTTCTCAACCATCTTCCCAGGGAACCACTATCCCAGGACTTTCTAATGAGTCTCGGGCACGGCACCAGCTTCCGGATCTGGGCACATGCATGTTTCTAGCACGCCTGAGCCTCTGGGCAAACCCCAGCCACAGCCAGAACCCATCCTAGCGTGGAGATGTTTGGTCTGGTTATATCTAGGGTTGGTCAGGACTACAGGTCAGCTTGGGGACACAGTGAATTGTGGTTGGTTGAGGGCATGGAGCCCGGGATAGTGGATACCTGAACTATTTGCACAACTTCCCATGACAGCTCCTGAGAACCTCACAGCTGTCACATCATCCAGCTTAACGTGTGCACACAAACACATATATTCCATCCCTGGAGTCTTTTTTCCCCCCCCTCAAAAATGTTTCCCTTTACTTAAGGCCATCAACAATGAAGCACCTCGTCACCCAGGGCTTGGTAAAAAACAAACAGCTTTGCTCAGCAGGCGGGGCTTGTACTCTGTGGAAGGCAAACACTACTTATAATACACCATACAGTGTGTCTAGCCGGGATCGAGCCACAGGAGAGTGTAAAAGGAACAGGAAATGGAAATATTCACACCTCCGAGCCCCCACGCCACTGCCGCCTCCCCACCCCCCAAGCACAAATGCTAAGCTCTTGATCAAAGCTATGAAAGACACACATGGGATGGTGCGGGACACGTCACTAAGTGGTCTAAACGAGACCCAGGCCATTGATCACACTCATTTCCCCCGGCCTGGCAGATTCATAGAACAGATGGTGCTTTGATTTTAATTTTAAATTGAAGAGAAAAAAGTTCAAAAATGACCCCCTGGAGCCAGTGGGTCTGGGGCCCCTGCCGTCGGCGGCACTGGGAAGCACATTACTGGGTCCCGGCAGGGCCCCGCCACTGCTGATGACAGACACATCTGCAGGGCTGGGCTCACAGGCACATGTCACCATGCCACTCTGGCATGTGGGGAAACTGGGAGGAGAAGCCTGCGCTCTGCCTGCGGCTGATGGAGTTCAGCTGCTCGCAGAAACAATGCAGAGGCTGCATTCTGCTCCCCACACAGCGGGGCTGGACCCCGAACGCTGGAATTGCATCATTTCCCAGCACAGGAGAAACAAGGACCAATTCTTATGCTTTAGTAGAGAAACGGGTCTAATGTGGATCAAATCCCTAGACCAAGCATTTTTCTTACAGGTTCCCATATGTATTATTAATGGATGATGGTGTTTGGAAAATACACACACACACACACAACCAGGAAATGGAAGAAGGAGACAGGGAGAACAAAATGAGTATTTACCCCAATGCATGCTAGCCAGCAGTTTTAACAGGCATATATATATATATAGGACTGAAATAAGCAAAACCTACAAAATTAGAAAAATGTTGACCGTTTCTAGAACATTCCATCCAGGACATCTGTTTGGGTGACTGTCCACTTAGGCTCCTTCTCAGAGGACGCATTCTTACTCTCAGTCACCGGTGGACATACAAGAATCCAGTTGCCCTGATATGAAACTTACTGAGTTGTGAGAGGAAATTGGGCATGTTGTTAAAAAGAGAAAGGACCCAGAGTAAGAATCTTGGGTTCTAGTCTTGTTTCTCCTCCACACCTTAGCTCCTTGGGTTGGACACAGTGTTTGGTCAGCTGAACTGCATTATCGTCTTTTGCTTTAATGACATCCAGCGATGGAGAGAGAATACTATGGGCAGTGTGGGGTTTGGGAAGAGAGAAGGGCTGTCAGGACAGGTCACTGTGACACGGGCAATAGCTTATCGGTAAAAACTAAGTCAGCCAAGAAGAGCTGGGAAGGTTCCCTCCACCGTGCGAGTGACCGTACAGCAAGCATGTCAAACTCACGGTGTGGCCCACCTGCCACAAGTTTGACATGCTTGGTCTACAGGGAGGAGGCCAACCAAGTGAAGAGGAGGAGAGACGGTCACTCAGAGAGACACAAGTATAGACAATAGTCCTCCCTTATCTGGGGCCTGACGTTCCGTGGTTTCAGTTGCCCGCGGTCAACCATGGTCTGAAAATGTGAAAAGGAAACTTCTAGAAAGAAACAGTTTGTAAGTTTTAAATTGCACATGGTTCTGAGCAGTGGGATGACGTCTCGGGCCATCCTGCCCTGTCCCGCCTGGGACGTGGATCATCTCTTGGTCCAGTGTATCCACATTACACGTGCTGCCTACCCTTAGTTCCTTAGTAGCAGCAGCGGCCTTGGTTATCAGATTGACTGTTGTATTGTATTCAAGTCACCCTTATTTTGCCTAATAATGGCCCCTACGCACAAGAGCAGTGATCCTGGCAACTTCGATGTGTTTAGAAGCACATAAAGGGCTCCCATTAAGTGAAAAGGTGAGTACACCATAATAAGATATGTTAAGAGAGAGACCACAGTACCTTTTCATTACACTGTGTATTGTTAATAATTGTCCTATTCTATTAGTTATTGTTAATTTCTTACTGCGCCTAACTGACAAATTAAACCTCCTTATAGGTTTGCACGCAGAGGAAAAAAACATAGAATATACAGGGTTCGGTACTACGCTGTTTCCCCGAAAATAAGACAGTGTCTTATATTAATTTTTTTCTCCCAAAGTTGCGCTAGGTCTTATTTTCAGGGAATGTCTTATCTTTCCATGCGCTAGGTCTTATTTTTGGAGGATGTCTTATTTTCGGGGAAACACAAAATCTGTGGCTTCAGGCATCCACTGGGGGTCTAGGAATGTATCTCCCATGAATAAGGGGGGACTACTGAACAACAAATAAGAAAGCATTAGGGGCCGAAACCGGTTTGGCTCAGTGGATAGAGCATCAGTCTGTGGACTGAAAGGTCCCAGGTTCGATTCTGGTTAAGGGCATGTGCATTGCCTGCGGGCACATCCCCGGTAGGGACTATGCAGGAGGCGGCTGGTCGATGTTTCTCTCTCATTGATGTTTCTAGCTCTCTATCCTCTCTGTAAAATATCAATTAAAAAAAAAAAAAGCATTAGGGGAACAAAAGTACCACACAGACACTGGCTAAAGAACAGTCGGAAAAAGGAAGGTCAGCTGACCTGTCCCATGAAGCTTCTTTGTGTGAGATGCTGTGCACTTTTACACACACCTTGTCATTCAAATCTCAGAACAGCCCTGTGAAATGACTGTAATTAGCTCCTTTGTTTCCAATAAGAAAATTAGGTTTCTAGTGTAAGTCCTAGTTTAGGTGAGGGATTTTAAAAAATATATATATTTTTACTGATTTCAGAGAGGAAGTAAAAGATAGAAACATCAATGATGAGAAAGAATCAATGACCAGCTGCCTCCTGCACACCCCCTACTGGGAATGGAGCCCAGAGCGGGAATCGAACCTGTGACCTCCTAGTTCATAGACTGATGCTCAACCATTGAGCCACGCTGACCGGGCTAGGTGAGGAATTTGAACCTAAATTGGTCTGTGAGCAAAACCATGTTCTTTCTACTCCCCAGCTGCCCTTCTGAACCCTAAGGAAATTATTAAATCCACTCCCCAAACCTTAAGCATCAGGTAAGTAGTTTGTTCAGCAATAAGCATCTGTGACTACAATTCCAGGGAGAGGAATAACCATGATTGCTGATGAGCATAGCCCCACCAGGGGCAGCTCTATCACTAGGATTTATGTTTATTGAATTTGCTCCATTTATTAGGCGAAAGAGATCAAATTGCTTAATGTTCAATTAAATTGTACTTTTTGAGAAGAGGGAAGTAATGAAGTCTCCAGTCTTGGCAAGGTTTACCTTCTGCGGGGCTCCTGTAAATGCGGAGGGTTCTAAGGAAACTCCTGGGTCTCACACCAACCACATCCCCCCACCCAACCTTCTTCACCCAACGCTGCCCTCTCCAAGTTCAGTCACTCCCAGAGTTTCCCACCAGGCTGCTATGCATTTAGCCAGACTCTGACCGAAAGGACAGAGCGTTGGGTCTGAAGGCCACAACGTGAAGGCTCACTTTGCTTTCTAAAATCTGCATTCAAAATTTGCACACTTGGACTAGTATTAACTTATGCCACACATGAAAAGCCCTGTCCACTGCTGCGTATCTCCCCTCGTCCCGGCCCTTCTTCCTCCGGCAGTTTCACAAATGAAGGAATGTAATGCTGATCTAAAATGACAAAGCTCTACGTGCAATTCCTCAGGAATTTCAGTTTTCAGTAACCCTTTTCTAGTAAGAAAAGTATTTTCACCCCTTTTGGAGGGGAGAGTACATGGAAGCTTTCTAAATAAGTAAACATCTTTTCAATAAGGAACGATATAAATTGCTTAGTTGCCATCCCATATGGTATCCGATTCGATCGAGTTCCAGGGATACCAAGAACCCAGTCCCTAAGGAACTGGACCACCAACCACTGAGACAGACTGTGTGTGCAGAGCACACGTTCTGTATGCAGGCAGGGTCGCCACTCCACACAGGCCTTTCATACGTGTCCGGTTTGATTTCTTTAAAAATATATTTTATTGATTTTCCACAGACAGGAAGGAAGAGGGATAGAGAGCTAGAAACGTCTATGAGAGAGAAACATAGACCAGCTGCCTCCTGCACAGCCCCTACTGGGGATGTGCCAGCAACCAAGGTACATGCCCTTGACCGAAATCGAACCTGGGACCTTTCAGTCCACAGGCCAACGCTCTATCCACTGAGCCAAACCGGTTTCGGCCGGTTTGATTTTTTTTATTCTCTACTATACTTTATGAACTGCTACACTTTCTTTAATCATATTATTCAGGATCCAGGATCCAAATGACAAAGGCTTTCATGCTCAGAGAGTATTCTCTGCCGTAACCTCACGAGAGAGCTCCCAGCTTTGGCTGTGGACAACCGAAGTGACTTGTCCAGGGCAATCGGCAGACGAGAGAGAGCCCGGGACTGCCCAGACCGGCGGCAGCCACCATGCACTGTGCCTCGCGTGCACGCTGTTCCAGAGTTATTATTAACATTTTTTGGAAATCTACTTCTTGGAAAAGCCTTTAAACTGTGACTGCTGAAAGGGATAAAAATTTTGCAGCCACTGCCCAGTTACACTATTGGTTCAAATTTAGTCCAAGAGTCAAATGTCTGTCTTCCTTCACACCCCCTCACACCTCCGAGGGGATTCCGAACCCTCTGACGCTGGGATCTTTGGGACATGGAAGCCGCAGGGGCCACACATGGATGTGGAAGAAATCACGAGCTCAATCGCTCCGACCCCAAGTTCTGTCCCTTTTATGGGACCTCATGAAAACACTGGGGGTAGATTAGCTGTCGGGAAGTGTCATAGCTAATAATACATAAATAAAGGCATCGCTTCCATATTTAAATGTGACAATAGCTAGAAATAAACTATTCTAACTTAGAAATACAACATGATTGTATGGCATGTGATTTCACACAATGAAATTATAAATTGAAATGAAGGAAAAGGTGTGTAATTAAAACTGAAAACAGGTTAATTATAAATAATTTAGATTGCATTTCAGTCATGGTGCTTACTCTTAGCTGTACCTTGCATATAACGACTTAATAAACATGTCGTTCTTTGCCTTGTTTAAAAACTAAAATTAGACATAATGCTGTATTACAGTCTATAGACTTGTCTCCTTTAAAAAGTAGCTATATTTCCACTATATGGATACACCAAAAATTATCAGCCAACTCCCTATGTAATTTCAAAATTTTATTATGCTATAATGATTATTTTTTTATTCCTAGCAGGCAAGTACAAAACCAATCTGTACTCCCAGAACTAGAAGTTTTTTTAGTCCAATGTAGTACCTATACTAGCAGATCTTCAAAGTGTTCTCTTGGCAAAAGAAAGGACTAACATCTCTGCATCCTGATTAATACTGAATACTGGTGTTTTACAAGTTTTCAAACATGTGCAATTTCTTTTGTGGCACTTCAGTTTCCTTGGAGATTCCCCCCCCCCCCCCCCCCAAACCATTCTCACCTTTCTATGCCTGACTTGCATCAAGAATACTTAAGGTTAAAACACCTGTGATACAGTACATTGAACTACCAATAGGTGGCACTCTGCCAGCTTCCTAAGTGTCCCATAAAGAAAATTTAACTTCAAAGCTTTAGATCAAGACTTTCTCAGGTGATTATGTTCCATTTACTTACACTAAATCTAATTATTTTAATTATTTACTTAAAAGAAGTGTAATTATTTTAACAAGAACCACAGGTACTGGGATCCCTGGGTACTTTAGGTTGCAGTGTTTAAATCTGTCAAATTCTCTCTCATTTATAGGTCAATAGGGTTTTATTTCCATGAGATAATGGCATCTGACCTATCTTGTAGGAAATTTTAATTTTGTACTTTCAAGAGCATCAATAAAAACTTGAAAAAAAACTAATTTTACATAATTATTGGCTTGCCCTGGCCGGGTGACCTATGGGACCAGAAGTGTGCACGCCTGCTCCGGGGCCAAAGCGTCTCTGGACGCTGCATTTGATGCTCAAAACTGATGACAAGGGCTGCGATTTCCCCCTCCATTTCTGCAGCACCGTGTCCATCAGGAACAGCTCGTTCCCCCCATGCAGCGCTGGGCTCCTAGGGAAAGTGGAAGGCCCGGCACCGGGCAGGCTGGGACGCCGCCAGGGTTCGCAGTCACACACGGACAATGTGGCCCTTTCTCAACCATCAGGATATGCGGGAGCAGCATATGTAAGAGGCTCAGGGACAGAAATGATGGGCAGAGCAGTTTTAAAACACACCTTCTTTGCTCCCTCTTTCTGAAAAAGTGGTAAAGGCACTCTCATCGCTTTTAATACGGTCACGTTGGATGCTGTTAGATGTCTCTAGAACCTGGCGAGTGTGGACTGAGGCCCAGCAGCAGCCGCTCCCCCCCACCCCCCACCACCCTGGCAGAAAGAACACTGCGGTAAGGGCTCACCTGAGTCCTTCATGGGGCACAGGGCGCACTGCATGCCCCAGGCCTCGCCATACAGGCAGCAGCACTCTGTGTAAGTCGTCTGCTTGCCCACCAGGGGCCGGCTGCACACGTAGTCCTCACTCAGGTGCTCCCAGCACAGGTCTTGGTAGACGTCGGTCTCTTCAATTTGTTCTGAAAGGGAAGGCGTGGATCTGTGACAATGGCACCACGGCTCCTGTTTCACAAACACGGTGGTGGAAGCCGGCGAGGCTCAACGTTCCCATGCCCACTGCTAAGAGTGACTTCCAAATAAAACTCTGAAGCCAGCCTGGTCTCTCCATGAAGCAAACCTCTGTCATCTCCACCTGGGTGTCATCCCATCAGCTGAATTCAACCTGCCCCCTCCTGTTCCAACCATGTCCTTCCCAGGATAGCATCCGTTGTTACATAAAACTCTCCACTACCTTGCCCTGGCTGGTTTGGCTTGGTGGATAGAGCGTCGGCCTGCGGACTCAAGGGTCCCGGGTTTGATTCCGGTCAAGGGCATGTACCTTGGTTGCGGGCACATCCCCATTAGGGGGTTTGCAGGAGGCAGCTGATCGATGCTTCTCTCTAGTCGATGTTTCCATCCATCTCTCTCTCTCTCTCTCTCTCTCTCTCTCTCTTCCTTCCTCTCTGTAAAAATATCAATGAAATATATTTAGAAAAAACACACAACTCTCCACTATCTTGCCTGTGCTTCCTATTCCCAATGGTCTTCTCCTTCCTTCAATCTTTGCGTTGTCATGTTTACTTCTCTGTCCAATCCTACCACTTCTCTCTACATAATATTTCTCTTCAGATGGTATAAATATTTCATCTTTTACATAATATTTTTTTAGATTCATGCTTTCTCACCCATTTCATCTGCCAAAGCCTTAGACTAGGGCAGGGGTCTTCAAACTACGGCCCACGGGCCACATGCGGCCCGCAGAGGAGTCTGATCCGGCCCGCCAGGTTTTTTGGGCAGTGAGCGCAGCCGAGGTGTTACAGTAGGAATTAGTAGTTCATATAGTCCGGCCCTCCAGCTCTCTGAGGGACCGTGATCTGGCCCCCACTTTAAAAAGTTTGAGGACCCCTGGACTAGGGCCTCTTCATCCCAGAGTCCTCCATTCTAACCTTTTGACCTTCCGACTGATTTCATCCAGAGTCGCCCCCTGTTGTGATGATGGACTGACCCATCACACCGGATGTGGGGATGGATGGACCAATCACACCAGTTGTCAGAGGGCACATGAGCTCCTCAGGGAGGAACAGGGATTCCTATTCATGGACATCCAGGCTCTCTGCCTCCTTGTTGAACTCCACCCTCTGTTCTGCCCAGCTTCCCCTATGTCCTCCGGTGCGACCTGGGAAACAAACGTACCGTATTTTCCGGCGTATAAGACGACCCCCTAATTTTTACAGTTAAAACATAGGTTTAGGCCTATATTCGCTGAATAAGACTACCCCCCCACTTCCGAGGCAACACCAGTTCTTTTTTTAATAGACCGCCTCTCTGACTCTGGCCAATCTGAGCAGGCTTTT
Organism: Pipistrellus hanaki; assembly: GCF_964339955.1. NCBI lineage: Eukaryota > Metazoa > Chordata > Mammalia > Chiroptera > Vespertilionidae > Pipistrellus > Pipistrellus hanaki. The sequence goes on from NC_140514.1 coordinate 10,866,716, forward strand.
TTTCGTTTCAAAAGTCATCTTATACACCGGAAAATATGGTATCTCCCCCTGAACTTATCAATACATCCTCCTCAGCCCCCCTTGAAGGTTCAGTGTGACCAACCCTCAGGCACAAACAGCCTTGTGTCTGTACCGCCACTCCAATACTGTTGTCCACTGTATGAGTATGTCCAGGGTATCAAATCTCCTACATACTGATAATATGCATTTTATGATTTCTCCTAGCATTTCACTTGAATTATTTAAAAGATACCCACAGAATCAATTTTTCTCTTTTCCAATAGCTTACACTTTAGTCAGAAAACCACAGAAATTTGTTTGGACACAGGCCTGCATCACCCATCCAAACTTACCGTGTGACTCAGATGGTCGGACACATCTCTTTTCTGAAGCATCCAGGACCATGGGGTGGGTACAGAAGCAGTTGTAAGAGCCTTCTGTGTTAATGCACTGGCCATCGATGCAACTGTTGGGGTCTTGACATTCATCCATATCTGAAAGGGAAAGAAATCATGAAAGAAAACCAGTCATCAGTTGTGTCATACACTTACCCACTCTGTGTCCAGATTCCAGGGGCTGCCACAATTTCACTCACGACATACACATCACTATCCAAAACAGTCCGACTATGAAACCGTGATGTTGAGCTCTCACTGGTTCGAAACCGGTTTGGCTCAGTGGGTAGAGCACGGGTCTGCAGACTCAAAGGTCCCAGGTTCAATTCCGGTCAAGGGCATGTACCTTGATGGCGGGCACATCCCTGGTAGTGAATGTACAAGAGGCAGCTGATCAATGTTTCTAACTCTCTATCCCTCTCCCTTCCTCTCTATAAAAAAAAAAAAATCAATAAAATATATTTTAAATAAAAAATAAATAAAACCATGACGTTGTGTTGATCTGGGAAATAACGTTGCCCTGCTGCTGATGACATTCCATAAGGAAAAAATCATTTAGGAACAGAAAATGCGTAGACATTTAAGATAAAATGCCTCTTTAGGATCTTGTACAGTTACTTCCTTTGGCTGTGTTTTCCCGCCTAGTGTATGGTTTTCTGCTTAAGCATTACAGTCAGGGGTCGGCATTTTAGAACGGGATGACTGATGAAGCAGGAGTTCCCCAGACCAAAAAGAACACTCCACTCAAACCAGCGACCTGAATTATAATTCCTCACCGAATATTAACTCTTTGTTTGCAATCTATCCAATAGTAGGGGCTTTTTGTTTTCTTAAACCTTGCTTACGAAAAAGATCCATAAAACATTTACACATCTTCGCAACACATGGTTTAGATGCAAAGAAACTGGTTTCGGCCTCCCCAGCATGACTTTTTTTTTTTTTTTTCCCATCTGTGTATTTTCACAGCACCCTCTACTCTCTTAAAACTCACCGAAGCACTGCAATTTGACAGGATCGTAGTATGTCCCTTGCTTGCAGTAGCATTCATACCCAGGCTGCGTGTTCAAGCAGAAGCCATTTTTGCAGATTTCGTGTCCAAAGAGCAGGCATTCATCCGCATCTGTGGAGCGGGGAGGGTTTGGGGGTGGAAAATGGAGCAACAAAGAGAGGAGTCAGCTTGGTCATTCAGTCAAGAAGAAGCGTCTAACCAGTCCTGTTCTGTACCCGAAGCTACCCTGTGTTCTAGTAAAAAGCCTGCTCAGATTGGCCAGAGTCAGAGAGGCGGTCTATTGAAAAAAGAACTGGTGTTGCCTCGAAAGTGGGTGGTAGTCTTATACAGCGAATATAGGCCTAAACCTATGTTTTAACTGTAAAATTAGGGGGGGTCGTCCTATACGCCGGAAAATATGGTACTCTCAGAAAGCGTTACTTATTACTTTTATTGCTATTATTATTACCATCAGTTCTCACATTTTAGAGCTCATATCCTCTAGTCCTCATTTTAAAGACTGGAGATTCCAGCACTGGCTAGTGTGGCCCAGTGTAGAGTATTGGCCTATACATCAAGGGGTCTCAGGTTCGATTCTCAGTCAAGGGCATGCACCTAGGTTGCAGGTTCTATCCCTGGCCCGATCAGGGCAAGTGTTGAAGGCAACCAGTGGATGTGCCTCTCTCTCATATCCATGTTTCTCTCTCCCTCTCCCTCTCCCTCTCCCTCTCCCTCTTCCTCTCCTTCTCCCTCTCCATCCCTCCCTTTCCTCCATTCTCGCTGGAAAAAACAAAAACAATCGTGTCCCCCCCCCCCCCCGCCCCAAAACACACACAGACACACACACACACACACACACACACACACACACAACAAAACATTAAAAAACTGGAGATTCCATAGATGAATTGCTCCAAGTTATACAGCTGGAAAATGGCAAAACCAAGTCCAAAATATAGGGCTATTTAGATCTGCACCTAATATTCTTTCAACCATTTCCAGTGCTGCTAAAGATAGGAGAGGAGGAATTTATTTTTCTATAAAAGAGGGGATGACTTTGTGGTGAAATCAGGGCTTCATCTCACAATATTAAGTGAGATTTAACTACATCCGGGCAAAAACATATGTAATATTTGTGAACTTGAAAAACCTTTGAACACATATCACCAACCAAGTCTTGTTATTTAATGGGACTAAATCATAGATGTATTTAAAAAACACAGATGGAATTTCTTACCCAGCTACTGAATTATACCAAATTATTAAAACACGATTTTTCCAAAAAGATGAACAATAAAAAAATGTTTCCATCCACTTAGCAGTTTTCAATATTAAATTTTACAGAAAAAAAGTCACTTTGTCTATAAAAGGACTTAATGTCTCTATCATGGAAATGTCAAAAGAGAATGGTTAGTGAGGAAATACTCATACATGTGGTTTAAATTTCACCCAAATAAAAAGGCTGCATATTTATTTTAGAATTATATGCTAATAACACTGAATATATAAAACACATCTACTTTTGCTTTCTTCTTTTCCACTCCTTATTACGAATCTGAGGCCATAAGTAAAAGGCCCTAACAATAGTAGGATGAGTTCTAAAAAAGCAAGAATGCTAGCTTTATTGATGATCATTAAAGACCAATCATTAAAGAGCAACATGATGACAAATAGATAGTCTTAACACAGGTTTCTAATATGCTTCTGGAATAAAAGAATAAATTTATTAAGTACAGAATTCCGTGTTAGGTACTTGGACATATATTATCTCATGTAGTCCTCATGATACTTTTTTAAAATATATTTTTTATTGATTTTTAGAGAGGAAGCGAGAGGGAGGAAGAGATAGAAACATCAATGATGAGAGAGAATCATTGATTGGCTGCCTCCTGCATGCCCATGACGGGAGACCGAGCCTGAACCCCAGGCCTGTGCTCTCACCAGGAATCAAACCATGACCTCCTGGTTCAGAGGTTGACACTCAACCACTGAGACACACCAGCCAGGCAACAACTTTTGAGACATCATCCCTGTCCCAGAGCTAGAAACTCAGAAGGTTAAGTGCCTAAAGTGCTAACTCCCAGGCCACGCACGGCCCTGCCCAGAGTCCACAGGGGTCCCTTCCTGGGGCCGAATAAAAACTTTGTCATCAGTTTCCTGGCTCAAACGGACTCTAATGCTGTCTACCCTGGCCACGCTATTATCTGAGTGTCTGATATGCACACACATTGTCAATTCATTTTTGCTCGATTCTGACCTTTATAGTCCTTGTCACCAGCTTCATACGAGGATTCTCCAGCGGGGACAAAACCTTTCCCTCTGGGACACATTTCAGTGAATTCAGCTGATTTCAGGAGAGACAAAGGAAAAAAGTTGAAAGAGAAAAGCATCAACAACTTCCATTAATGTGTATTTTATCTTATGATTTTTTTTATTGTTGACAGTATTACACTGTCCCCCATTCCCCCCCTTTAGCCTCTTCCCCCCAAACCCCATCCCACCCCGGACTCAGTAACCTTAAGACACATTTTAACATCCTCTTCAGGCAAATAAATTCAGTACAATCTCAAAAATTATGCATTAGGTGCAAATAAAACCAATGACTTCAGAGGTGTACCTATAATTATTTGTATAAAACCTTCCTAGTTCGCCCATATTTTACCTACTCATGTTGCACTTGGGGTTATGACTGACTTCTCCATGACTGTGGTCTCTAGTATTTTAAAGTTTTAACAGGAATCCATCAAGCGAAACCTTAGCTTAAACATGCAATTGCTCGTTATGGGTCAAGCTATGTCGTTGTTATAAAAAAAAAAAAAAGATTGGTTTCCATTTTAAAAAATGGGGTAACATGGAATTCTCTTCCTGCCAACTATAATACTGAACCTCCCTGTAGCCGTAAATTCGGTGATGGAAAGAACTTCAGGAATGCACACTGAGGTGGTTTTTTCCAGCTCTGAGTGAGACGCACTCTACCTTAGTAGCCTCACTTGAATTCCAGTCGGGCAGCTACCAGCGAATGCCAGCGTCTCAGAGCCCCAGTTCTCATTCAAAGCAGAAGGAGAACCCTCGCCCGCCCCAGGACAAATGCTTACCCGTCCCCAAGACCGGGCAGGGGAAGATCTCACAGTTGTCGCCCCACCCAGCCCCGGAGGTGCAGCAGCACTCTTGCTTGGTGACATTGGGGGCCAGCACGTTGTCGCAGAGGCTGGCGTCGTTGAGGTTGTAGTAGCATTCCTTCTTCTCTTCTCTGCTTGGCTCTACTTCCACATCTGCACACAAAGGAAAGGGAGTGTTGACTGGACACATCGGATCTGTCGCTCTCACAACAGAGCAGAAGCCACGGTGACAACAAAGACCGAGAGGGATGATCAGAGTGTTTAGTGGACAGGCAGCCACTTCTGACGTTTGGGTTGGATTCTCCCACGGCAAGATGCACATGCACTTGGAACCCAAATTTTCGTGGATTTCTAACCCTCCCCAACAGTGCCAATCTGTCAAAACCATTTCCTTTTACGTTGACCAATGGCTTTATTCTGGTGCGTTTGGCTGTGAGTGAAGTTTCCATACTTGCTTTCTTGCCAAACACAAGCCCATTCTTTACTGAGCTGTAACACCTACTTAAATCAGTGAAAATTTTCCCCAACACTGATGGGAGATGTAGGGCCACACATCATATTTAACCCTTAGATGGTAGTTTGAATCAACCACGCCCCCGATCTTTTCTGAATAGAACAAAGCAGAAGATGGTAACTAGAAAACAACAACAACAACAACAACAATAAAAAAACTATTGCAAAAACCCAGAATTTATAAAATAACCTTTAATGACTGAAAATCTATTAAAATCGCTGCAAATACAAGGCTTTGAATGAAATAGTGTGTCAGATAAGCCCCAAGGTAAAAGTCCCTCCTTGTTCTAGTGTGTCCTAGAGGGAAATGCATTCTAACAGACTCAGCTTAACCGCCTGTGATAAGGACAAAGTGATGTGGTAGGACACACGTGATAAGAACGTTAACCTGCCTGTTTTTAGATAATACCAGACATGATTTCATCCCATCGGATTTGAAGTCTATGAATAAATGTGCCCTGTTAAGAAATGATCAATATTTTGTGACTGGACTTGGCAAGTAATCTAATCTCTCCCCTGCCATATGCCATGAAGTTCAAATTACTGTCTATGGTCCAATTAAAATTTGTTCCACTTCTATTTTATAATATATCAGATAAGGAACTGACTACCACCATCACAACTACTTAGATTAATTCTAATGATTTATTTTTTCACAAAATGCTGCTGTTTACAGGGTCTTGGACCCAAACAAACTATAGGGACAAAGGGAAAACATTTGCCAATGAGGATAAGACTTTTTTATAAATATATTTTTTTATTGATTTCAGAGAGGAAGGGAGAGGGAGAGATAGAAACATCAATGATGAGAAAGAATCACTGATTGGCTGCCTCCTGCACGCCCCTTAATGGAGGTCGAGCTTGCGACCCAGGCATGTGCCCTGACGGGGAATTGAACCATGACCTCCTGGTTCACAGGCAGATGCTCAACCACTGATCCACACCAGCTGGGCAAGGAGGATAAGATTTTAATGTCAACATTTACCCTTCTTTTTTGAAGTTATTAGATAATTATATTAGAAAAATGTAAGAAATTATTTTCACAATAGCTTCCTGTATATTTCTTTTGGCAGCATCAGACAGACATGGAACTTGATTAATATACCAAATAGCAAAGGTGCTTTTAAAATGTAAGTTAATAAATTTCTCAGAAAAGATACTGCCCTTTCCTTTCCTCTTCTGCATTAAAAAACAAGCAAGGCAGCAAACAAGCCTTGACCACAGAGCATCCACGGGGATGGAAGAGATCCCCCGTATGCTTGAGTCTGGCTCGTCCTCCGGTTGTTCTGTCTTTGTCAGATTTCAGCTTGGACTCTGAGTTAGTGTTAATAGCTAATGACAAATTCAAACATAGACTAAGAGTCCAGGAAAAAAAAAAAAGATTGAAATGCTGATTCCTCAGAAGCAGCTTGTGAAGTGGTTTTGAATCATTTCCTCCTGTGTGAAGTTGGAATAAACCTGCTACATCCCTCATCTCATCTAGCTTTCCACGTGCGCAGAGGACAGCAACGAGCCTGGCCCACGCCAATGCATGGGCCACCGCCAGTTCGTTCTCCTCGGGCGGGGTCCCGAACTCTCACACACAGAGTCACTGGGGAAAACTAAGGGTAGGTATTTTAAATGATTCTTAAGTCAATCCTGAACTCCGTGGAACATTTCATAAGCTTTCCCCCAACACCTGTGAATAAACTGACACCCTATTACTATTAACAACTCAGCTCAATTATTTTATATAGTTGGCCTAAAAAATGCAGCTAGCTATTAATGAATCTATTTAGAAATATCACTCAAGTCAGGAACACAAGTAGTTCTGCCAGTCAAGTTTACAGTTTATCCTAAAAGAGGGCTCAAGGACTGATTTTTCCCACTAGTGTACAAAGTTGTAGGTATGTCATGGTGTTTATCACAAAACTAGAGGCCAGTGCACGAATTCGTGCATTGGTGCGGTCCCTTGGCATGGTTGGTGATCAGGCCGATCAGGGCCATCACGCCCAGTACAGGGGGAGGGTCTGTGGAGGTTAGCCAGCCATGGGAGGTTAGCGCACTCACCACCAGGGGGAAGCTCCTGTGTTGAGTGTCTGACCCCTGGTGGTCAGTGTGCGTCACAGCTACTAGTGGACTGATCCGTCAACTGGTCATCAAAGTGGCTTAGGCTTTTATATATATAGAAGGACAACTGTGCAGTTGTCAATGGAGACTGCTAGATTCAAAGGTGATCAGAAACCACAGGCTTCTGTGTCAAAGCATGTCAAAAATTACATCTATAGTAAACACTGCTTTCGACAATGTTCATTAGACCCACAGCATAGGGATGAAAAAGTCAAATGGTCTTTGTTCTTCTTTCCTTGATGAGAGGAAACTCACAGGTTAGTGCCTGGAGAAACAGTCAATAATATCACTGTATTATTCTGGCTTTATACCGGTTGTTTCAAGTTTTGCTCTGATTTTTCTTTCCAAGCAGTCTGGAAGCCTGATGTTTATACAGCTGAACTGGAGGTCTGGTCAGGCCCTCATCCGTGTTTGTGAGGCGAAGCGAATTCTCTTTCAAAAACTGGTCCACCAAGGTCATTCCGTGAAAAACTACAAGTCCCCTATCTTCCTAACCTTTGTGGTACATAATGACCTTCCTAGAGCATGTTTCCACTGGGGGAACACTGATCAGTAAATAAACAAGAGTTTAGAAATGCTTCTACTGGAAAATGATTTTAAAAGATCAATGGTTATAGGAAGTGCCAAGCATTAGAAAGATTTTTTTTTAATACAGTGTGAATAAAATTAGCCATATTACATGTGTTATGCCATGAACTTCCACAAAATATATTACTTCTCCAGTCTTCTCAGACTTGATTTCTCAATTTGTATCTAGAAGTTGGCTTCACGTCTGTATATAAACAATCTTTTGTGTATTTTAATCCTGGAGGTATGACTGGTGGTAAGAAACTGAGCTTTTGGGCCTTTTCCCTGCGTGTTTTTTGGGAGGAAACTTTTGTAGAGTAACTCCATGGGACAGATGGTGCAGAGTGGAGCATCCTCACCTTTCCGAAGGAAAACTGAGTGTGGGTCCAAGGTCCCAAGCTTCATGTTTCCCTAGACTTCTTCCGAGAAGCCCAGCTTCTTAGCTTCTCACTGGCATGAGTTTGTTTTGCTTTGTCTTTTTTTCTTTTTTCTCTCCGAGACAAAGCGGAAAGGGCAGCAGACAATCCGTGCAGGTGTGGAGTTCAGCTGCAATGCTAAGGGCATGGGCGGGTACCCTTGCTCCGAGTGGGAAGGAGCAGGTTGCGGCTGTAGGTGCTGCCTCTGGAGCTCCTGGAAGCTTCTGGAAGCTCCTCTTGGTTCACCAGACAGAAGAGGGTGTGGTCATTCACTTACAGGATTGTTTCCTTCTTCAGTCTTCCCCCCAGAATATCTAATTTTAGCTTTGCTGTTGGGGTGAGGAAATTGGGAACATTTTATTTATTTATTTTTATTTTATTTATTTATTTATTTTTTTTGGTGGAAGTGGATTCGAGGTTCTAAACCAGTGATTCCCAAAGTGGTCTATATCGACCCCCAGGGGTCTATGACAACCTGCAAGGGGTCTACGTCAGCGAAAAAAAAATTTGGGGGTCCATGAAATGAAAATGGGGGTCCACGATAGTGGATCTCAACATACACTGATAGTACCTATTTACTTACATCATATTATCTTATAATATAAAAACATATACATTATTTATAAAAGTACCTATGAAGTAAAAAATTTATTATATATGTTTATAAAATTGTGTAAGTTGTAGGATAAAAACCTGCACATAATGATATACCAGTATCATCTTGTTACAAGCATACGCGCAGTAAACATTCTTGCCAATTTTTGTCTCAAAGCTTCGCGAACTTGCACCGACTTGTTCAATTCGTCACTCTATAAATATGAATGTGAGAAAAATACGTTCATTCGTTTCCTGAATCTTGAATAGGAAAGTGCTGAGAAAATATTTAAAAAAATATAAACTGGTAGTTTATCATACAAATTATAGTGAATCAGTGTTATTTTGTTTGAGAATGCCGGAGAAAAGGAGGTACTTTATTTTTTATTAAATTTTAACACTAAACTTCACTACAGTTAGAAATTTACAAAAAAATCAAAATCAGGTAAGTTGGGGGACTACCCAAAACCGAAAAACATGGCAAGGGGTCTACGGCACAAACAAGTTTGGGAACCTCTGTTCTAAACGGACCCATCTTTGCTTTCACGTTCCATTGGCAATGTGCTCTGAAGGCCTCCCTGAGCTGGTCCTCTCAGAGCCGCTGGCAGGTCACAACAGTGACCAAAGAGCAATGTCACAAATATGTGAGAGCACACAGTGTCCCCAGATGAGAGTACCTGCCTACACAGTCCTGAAAGAGACATCCGCTCACGCATCTCTGCGATGGGGTAATCGTATTCCGTAAGCTTCTTTCAACAGACTTGGGAAGCTTTATTCTTTTTTATTTTTTAAATCACCACAGGGACTGATGTTTTCTACCAACTCGTGTTTTTACAAGAAAAGGAATTCTAATGTAATATTCCAAGGAAGAGTAACAGAGAACTTGGCAATGCATGCCTTTCTTTATTCCTCCCTCCTAGTTTTCTTATTCAAGGACTTGGAAAATGAAAGTGTGTGTGTGTGTGTGTGTGTGTGTGTGTGTGTGTGTGTGTGTGAAGTGGAATTCAGGAGAAGCCATGGGTGCGTTTCAGACAACAAGTGCAGCCGATGGAATGGACTGGACACGAAGGGGTGCAAAGAAAAGGAAGTCTGCAGAAAGGTGGTAAAATATATAAAAGAAGTCAAAATAAAGGTTAGAGAGGCAAAACACAAGAGAAAAAATACTTTGAGAAAAAATTTCTCCACACAGCTCCCATCTTTAAAGAGGTCAGTCAGGTAGGGAGTCAGCCCATGACAGCATTGGGAGAATGAGACCTGGGCACCTAAGCCACACGGTAGAAGGGTGGGCTGAGCAAGGCATTCATGGAAGGCTCCCTGGAGGAGATGATGGTTGAGCCAAGTTCTTGAAAAATACATTTTCTTTTTAATTTAAATTGGCCAGCAAATAAGGTGTGATAGGAGGAAGAGTAAAAATACAACTGCACCGCGTGTGGGTGGACCAGCGTAAGGGGTGCCTGGTTTGCAGAAGGAGAAACACTGTGAGTGTGAGAAACTGGGTGATGGGGCAGGAATGCATTGACACGTGAGCAGGTGATGGCCGTGTTTCTGACTTAGGGGTGGGGTGGAAGACAGCGCCAGTCTCTCTTGGAGAACTCAGGACCTCGCATTCCCAAGGCCTCACCCTAAATTCTTGCTAGATGGAGTGGAGGATGTTTTGTTTTTGTTTTTCTGGTGAAAGGGTCAGAAGAGGAAGGGAGAAGTAAGCCTGAAATAGGAGTGCACGGGGGAGAAGAGGAAGTCTGTGATTTATGGAGATGTTACTGAAAACTGGACATGTGAGGATAAGACAAGTGGGCAGAGGTGGGTGAAAGAGACTCTGGAAAGCGGAATAAAGCACGGTGGAGAAAGAAAATGAGGGAGACACACCGTCCTGGTGGGAACAGGAAGCACCTGTGGGGAATGGAGAAATGAGCAGACGTCACAGCAACACAAGTCCCGTTTCCATCGCAAGGGCCGGGACAGACGATCTCGAGCATAAAGCCACGCTGGAAGAGACATGTGAAATGTCTGCAAGCATTTAGAAATGTACAAACCAGCCCGGCTAGTGTGGCCCAGTGGTTGGGTGTCAACCTGTGAACTAGGAGATTCCAGTTCGATTCCCGGTCAGGGCACATGTCAGGGTTGTAAGGCTCAGTCCCCTTGTGGGGTGTGCAGGAGGCAGCCAGGCGATGACTCTCTCTCTCATCATGAATGTTTCTATCTCTCTCCCTCTCCCTTCCTCTCTGAAATCATTAAAAAACATATATTATTATTATTATTATTATTATTATTATTATATTTTAAAGTATATTTTTATTGATTTTCTCACTATCCTCTTTGACTGAGAAGAAACCTGACCCAACTTACACACACACACACACACAAAAAAAAAAACTCACACACACACACAAAACAAAAGATCACATTTTCTTCAGCCTTACCTACATTTATGGTATAGATCCACTACAAATACACATTAAGTCCTCTGGCGTTTCATGGCATTTTACAGTGTTTGCATTCCAAACAATGTGGTCTCACTGTCTTTAATTTTTTTTCCTACCAAAGGTTTTTTTTTTCCAATCAGACATTATTTTGAAAAAACTCTCTTAACGTTAATTGATTTCACAGGTTAACTAAACGCATTAGAAAAATAATCCTGCTCTGCCAAATATAACAGTGGCATGGTAGTATGTGGTTTCCTGCCTTGAAAAGATATGTGCAAACACAGAACCTGCAGTGGACCTCGAGAGGAAGAGAGAAACCAGAATGCCGTTTGGGTTCAGCTGTCAGAACCATGAGGACTGACTTTGCCTGTGTCCCCTGACAGCATGGAAATAAATGCTCCTTTTTCTTTTGTGCCGCCTGCAATGTAACCAAAGCGCCTGGAGGAAGGTCCGCCCTGTAAAGAAGTGTGAATAGATAATTCCTCATTGAAATGTGGGCCCTTTATAACTTTGATAAAAGGAATAGTTATTCCAAAACCGGTTTGGCTCAGTGGATAGAGCGTCAGCCTGCAGACTGAAGGGTCCCAGGTTTGATTCCGGTCAAGGGCATGTACCTTGGTTGCAGGTACATCCCCAGTAGCGGGTGTGCAGAAAGCAGCTGATTGGTGTTTCTCTCTCATTTATCTTTCTAACTCTCTATCCCTCTCCCTTCTTCTCTGTAAAAAAAACCAATTATATATATATATATATATATATATATATATATATATATATATATATATATATTTTAAAGGAATAGTTATTTTATGCAACTAGCTGGGAATGAAATGGTGGGGCATACAAGGGACACATTCTCTAATGTGGAGGGGCAATTTCATTCAACAGGTGCAAAGTGTCGCCATAGGTCAGGCACTGCGCTAGCAGTGAGCTGGGTTACAGGGGCTGCAAAGAGAAATAAGACAGAGGGAAAACAGCCATGTTGCCTGCTAATAGATTTGGACCTCACGCCGTAAGCATCGGGAAGCAGTTGGAAGTGTAAAGAAGGGTTGAAAACCAGATGTATGTCCAGAAAATGTAAAGTGTTAGCGGAGAGAGGCAAGATGAGAAGTCAGCAGGCACCTGCTGTGGTCCCTCAGGGAAGAGATGCTGAAGGTCTGGCTGGGCACAGTGGTAACAGAGGAGCAGAGAGATCTGAAGGATACAACTGAGGTAGAAGTGACAGGATGTTAGGATGGCTTGGATGGAAGGGGAGAAAAATCAAATCTGACTTCAGGATTTCCAGGATTTTTATTGGTTGTTTTTATGTTAATTCATTGATATTTTCAAAGAGAGTGGAAGAGTGAAAGGGAGGGGGAGAGACAGAGAGAAACTTTGATGTGAAAGAGACACATCAATTGGTTGCCTCCCACACATGCCCCAACTGGGGCCAGGGATCCAGCCTACAACTGAGATGCGTGCCTTTGACCAGAATTGAACTTGTGATCCTTCAGGAGACGGTGGGCCTAGAGGTGGAAATCTGGGGTCTGGCTTGCTATGTGAGAATAAGCTCTCAAATGAGCAGAGAAAACGGATATTTAAGGCAACGCTGCAATGCATGTTGTGAAGAACACTTATTTCATAATGCAAATATATTCATGCGAGTTTCTGTTTTATAACTTCTGATATTGTTTGTTTGCATTTCTGTTTTTAAAATATGTTTCTACTGATTTCTAGAGAGAGGAAAGGAAAGGGGGAGAGAGAAATATCCATGGGCTGCCTCCTGCACATCACCCAATAGGGATTGAGCCCCCAACCCTGCATGTGGCCCAACTAGGAATTGAACCTGTGACCTCTCCTGGCATGGGATGATGCTCACCCAGTTGAGCCACACAGGCCAAGACTATTTGCAGTTCTTAACGGTGAGAAAGAATCATTGTTTTATCATGCAAAGGATCACTCCAATTTATATGTCTTATACTTTCTGATCTTGTTTATGTGCTTTTCTTAAACACCTACATAGATTATAATAGGTATCTTTTTTGCATTCTTCTCGTTATACCTTCTGTTTTAAAAATAAAATAAAATCCAGTCCCTACCACAGCACCCCCTCTATGCACTAATCAAGGCAGAGAACAGCATTTTGTAGGTGAGGCTTGAAGGCTACAGTTGCCAAGACTAAATGTTTACTGCTTCCTTGAGAGTGTCCGAGGACATAAAAGTTTTTATGGAGCAATTATCATAGGCACCGAGGAAATACAAGCACTGGGCTGTATTTCCTACCCATACCCTCTTGTATGTGATGAGTGGTCTGGTCTGGACATTTCTTAGTTGTGACTGTTTCACCCGATGCATGGCCATGCAAATTAGTGGCCAAAGGCCCAGGCAGTGAAAAACTTTAGACCAGAGCTAACAAAGAGGGCAGGTAAAAGCCAAGAAGTAGTTTAGGAATAAAAATCCTAAGACATTCAAGTTCAAAGGCACCTTGAAGGTCCACCTGGGACAAAGCCCTGCTGGAAGGGGGTGCTTTCTGCCAGTGGGTGTCCCCCCTGTCCTAGGGCAACAATTGTCAACCTCTTCCATCTCATGGCACTTATAATAAATTACTAAAATTGTGAGGCACATGGAAAAATCAATTATATGTTTTGCTGATCTTATAAAAAACAAAGGTATAATTTTGCTTCACTTATACTAGATGGCTATTGTTGTGCGGGCTGTTGTCATTTTTTTATCTGACAATCTAAGGGAAAAGAGGCCACTGCCCCTGACTAAGTCAGGTATTGCGTGTTTTAACAATTCTTGTGGCATACCAGAAAAATCGCTGCTCTAGGGCAGTGCTCGGCAAACTGTGGCTTGTGAGCCACATGCTGCTCTTTGGCCCCTTGAGTGTGGCTCTTCCACAAAATACCACCTGTGGGCGCGTGCTTACAGTGCGATTGTAACTTCGTGGCCCATGCGCAGAAGTCGGTTTTCGGCCTGGGTGAGTCTATTTTGAAAAAGTGGCATAGAACACTCAAGAGGCCAAAGAGCCGCATGTGGCTCACGAGTCGTGGTTTGCCAACCGCTGCTCTAGGGCAACACCCTCAACCTCATGAGACAGGTATTTGACAGCTATCTAATTTCTGGAAAGTTCTTCTGCATCCTGACCTGAAATGTGCCTTCCTGACACCCATCCCTTAGGCCCGTTCTGCCCTCGGTGTGAAACCACTTGAGATTATTATGCTACTGCTCATCTTTGGGCTGTTATAGCCTAAATGGCAACTTTATCTTCCCTTTCTTAAACACTTTCATGAAGGATGAGGTCTGTTAGCCTATTCATGTATATAATAAAGTTCATCTGAATCCTTGTTTAAAAACTTAGACCTGGCACAAAATGCTTTGTTTTATGTAACGGCAGACTCTCTGGCTGCAGTGGAATACAACTCTTAAGTGGCCTCCATTTAAGCCACTTGTTGGATTAGCCCATGTTCTCTGGTGCCCTGGGAAACATCCTGGTGAATGCTCACAGTGGGCAGAATGCTCACAGCCAGGCGGCTGTTCTTGGGCAGGTCCTCATACCTTCCGATTTTTAAAAAAAATATATATTTCATTGATTTTTTACAGAGAGGAAGAGAGAGGGACAGAGAGCTAGAAACACCGATGAGAGAGAACCATCGATCAGCTGCCTCCTGCACACCCCGTCAGGGATGTGCCTGCAACCAAGGTACATGCCCCCGACCAGAATCGAACCTGGGACCCTTCAGTCGGCAGGCCGACGCTCTATCCACTGAGCCAAACCAGTTTCGGCATACCTTCTGATCTTACACGCTGACCAGGATATCGACCAAGTCTCAGCTACATTTGTCTCAAACATTCTGTGCCAGTGTGTTGATTACTGTAGTTCCATAATCAAATAGTATATAAACCAATAAAATGCAAATGTGAGTAGAGGAGTTTCCTAGAACACGTTCAAGTTTTAGAAAGACTACAGGTTTGTTCAAAGAATGCTATCAAATGGATATGGAAAAAGCAACTGCAAAAAAAATTGAGAAAAACCGCAACAATCTAGAGGAATGTTCCACTCATTTACTTCTGCAATGGCCTTTACATTCTCACTCCCTTGAATGTCGGCAGTGGAGATAATGTATCACAGGTATGGCTCATACAAGACAAGCCAGGCAGAACTCTTTTAACGGTGAAGTTCTACTCAAAAGAAGACCTTGGCCCTTCCTCAAAGATTGATGAATGAATGTACATTTGCATGCTTTATGTTGGATTTTAAATATTTAAAATGTCTTGTCCTTTTTATGATTTCCAGCTTTAGTCACCTTTTTCAAACAAGTGATCAATTATTTGCTCTAAAGTCAGAGAGAAGGTTCCCACTAGAGTTTATAGCTGACCTGTCTCTCGGGACACTTAAAATGTCCATATAATCAAGTTTTCCAAGACCTATACAAATTGAGGTCTGGTAGACGTCAGAGATGCCAGGAACTATAGGAATTAGTAAGACTCACCAGTTACTGTTTATTTAGATTATCTATAACTAGAGGCCCGATGCACAAAGATTCATTCAAGAACAGGCCTTCTTTCCCTTGGCTGCCCACACTGACTTCGCTCTGGTCATAGCTGCCTTTCTGCCTTCCTACACTGGTGGGGCGGTGTGGAATGCCTGCATTGTCGAAATGGTGACGATGCAAGCGTCCCACCCCATCCCTGGCTGCTCAGTGCCTGTATATGCAAATTAACTGCCATCTTTGTTGGGTTGATTTGCATACTCACTCCTGATTGGCTGATGGACGTCATGAAGGTACAGTCAATTTGCATCTTACTCTTTTATTAGTGTAGATAATAAAAGGGTAATATGCTAATTAGACCAACATCTGGAAGAATGCCATTCCAGATGTCCTTACTGATGAAGCCAGGCCGGAGGGAAGCAGCTGAGTCCCGGGTGCCTGCTGGTGGCAGGAGGAGGGAAGCCCAGGTCCCGGGTTCAGAGGAAAGCCAGTGTCAGCAGCCAGGGAGAAGGAAGGTCTATGCTTGCAGGAATTTTTGTGCATTGGGCCTCTAGTACTGATATAAACCAATGAAACAACTGGGTATGTAGAGGATTTAGCAGAAGCCAGAGAACTATGCAGAAAATATACAAGAAACCCATAAATAAAAGGGTTAGATATAAGGTTAAGGTAAAAGTATGTATTTATTGGCAGACAAGCTTTATGAAGCTGCATATTCAAAATAATGTTCTTTGAAAAAGCGGAGAAGAACTGTCCAAAAGGGGAGTTAGTCAACGAGAGAGAAAGGAGACTCAGGGAGGGAAGGGGCAAAGGAACTTGGTAACGGAAAAACAAAAAACAGCAGGTGAGGAGCAAGGCTTACAAAAAGAGTCATGTAAAGTTTTAAGAAGTAGCTGTCTGTGAACTAGTCTGGTTCACCAAATGGTTCTGATAGAGAACGATCCCACTGTTCCAACGCTAAAAAAACACGAGCAAGCTTCCGGATCCCAGACATATCTAATTGAAGCTATGTGAACTGAATGAAGCATTTCTTGACATTACTTAAACATTCTAGCAAGAAAAAATATTTGGAGTTAAGAGGCGCACCATTTCAGAAGACTCATCAAAGGATGAGAAATAGACATCCCTTAAGGGTTTGCATTATAGCTTACTATTTGATTACTTTACTTTATATAGTACTTTGCCATTGATGAAGGGCTACTATATATTTTTATTTAAAAAATTACCAAAACCCTATGAGGTAAATATAACCTTCCTGTTTCATTGGTGAGAAAATCAGAACTCACAGATGTTATATGACAAACCCAAGCTCACACAGCTGGAAAGTTGGTAGCAGACCAGAGTCCCCCGGTCATTTCAATTTACAGTCTTACAAAGAGTTTGGAAAATAAATGGAAAAAGTAAACATTTCATGAATACCAGCAATCATTTTATGTATTCTCCCCTCCCCTCCTCTGTAGACTGTGATCACTGAAATATCTTATTTTTTCACTTCGCATTGTATCACATGCATTTATCATGGCTACCTGATCTTCAAATAATTCATTTAATGACTACACCAACATTATGACATGTGAATCATTTCAGTCAAAAATATAATGGGTGAGGTGTTACTCCATAAAACCAAAGACCAATAAGAAGAAGACTGTTACTTAATCCATCCCATTATTGGCCAGCCAGGTTTTCGGTGTGTTGTTTTGTGTTTGTCTTTGCTGTGAAGATGCAAAGTCTTTCTCTGCAGCTCATGTGCTACAGTCCCTGAATGGAGAGCAGCCCCTCCCTCCAGAAACACTGTTCCCCTTCACAGTGTCTGCTCATTTAAACCTGCACTCCCCACTTCCTATAAGCAATCCCTGAAAAGTAATGTGTGTGGATGAAAACCTGTTCTTGGATATTTCCCTCATTACTTGCAAAGACAATTATTTTACCCAGAACACATGCACCTTATGATGGAACAGGGAAAGCTTGCTTAGAAACGTGGATAAAACCAACTGAGATTGAGCAAGAAAGCAAAAGGGTCCCTGCATCATTTTAGCCGGCTCTCAAAGGACCACTCAGTCCTTTGCTTTTCTTAAAACACAGCCCCGCTATGGAGCCATGGCACAAACTACAAGGGCGATCTGGAAGTTGATGAATCTACCTGGAAAAGCATCGTTTCTCCTTTGCAATGACTGCCATTGATGACAGGCCAGATGAAATTCTAAATGAATGCAAACACAGCCACTCCCGTAGGCCAAATTCTGGGAAAGCACCTCAAGAATTCCAAGAGGGGATCTTTGTAGGTCCTGAGGGGCTTATAATTTGCTCCTAATTTAGAGAAATGTCAGGATACACGTCTCCGAGGACCAGGGGAGAAGGGTTATGCCAGTGGTCGGCAAACTCATTAGTCAACAGAGCCAAATAGCAACAGTACTAATGACTGAAATTTCTTTTGGGAGCCCGATTTTTTAAACTTAAACTATATAGGTAGGTATACTGTTATTAACTGAATTAGGGTACTCCTAAGCTGGCCTTTGCTAAAAACTCAAGGGGCCAAAGAGCCACAGTTAGCCGACCACTGGGTTATACAACACAGTGAGATGATGCATGTGAGACCCCACATGCTCTCTTGGAGTTTAAGCAATTCCCAGAAAATGTTCTCATCATGTTGGATCCCGCACCCTAACTCATGGCACTTCTAGCTAGGAAAGCACTGGAGGGACCACCTAGTCCTCACCCCCTCTCCTAAATCCACTGATAAGGGGCTGGGTAAGAGCACAGAAGCTTCCAGGGACAGCGTGTGCCAGAACACGTGGTTACTACTTACCTCACTGCAGAGTGTTTGGCCCAAACCTATGCACCTACCAACCCCAGAGAGGAGCCCTGCACCCCTCTGCAGGAGCCCTGTGACTTACCCCCAGGGGCCCGGGAGCGGCACTGCCCGGTCATGGGGCTGTACTCCTGGTTCTCGTCCGCGCACACACACAGGAAGGAGCCTTCCACGTTTTCACAGAAGGCTTCGCCACACACGCCACTGAGCAGCTCACACTCGTTCACATCTGGAAAAGGGAGCACAGACCAAGTCAGATGGGGGCCTCACCCCTTGGCCTGACCAGTTGTGTAAGGCAAGTGGGCACTGGCTCAAAACCAGGACCCCCAGCAAGCAGTGGAGCCCTGCTGCCCCTCAAGGTAGGGCTGTGACATTGGTTTGTATGAATGAGCCATGAACATGCACAGTGAAGTTTACATATTCCAACTCTGGCTTTAAGGAACATCCCAGATCTGTACTGCAAGCATCTGGGGCACCTCTGACGCTTTAGTTTTCTCCTCCCTAACTTACTGACTTAAGGAGGTCTTCCAAACCCACACTCTTCCTCTCAGTCCCTACTTCAAGGGAAATCACCATCCCTGGCACTCTGAAAACCACACACTCCTTTAAATTCAGTTTTTAGCCAAAACCAGTTTGGCTCAGTGAATAGAGTCGGCCTGTGGATTGAAGGGTCCCAGGTTCAATTCCGGTCAAGGGTATGTACCTTGGTTGTGGGCATATCCCCAGGAGGTGGTGTGCAGGAGGCAGCTGATCGATGTTTCTCTCTCATCGATGTTTCTAGCTCTTTATCCCTCTCCATATATATATATATAAATTAATTCATTTTTTAAAAATGGTTTTAAATCCACTTACATGTCTGAAAATCATTTCCTAGCAGCCAAGACATCCATTCTTTAACAACCAGCAGTCAGGTTGTGTAAAGACCCCATAAGTATTCACTGGGTCCCATGAATCACTCCCATACAACACACTGGTTCCATCCCTCCTTACTGGTTTCACCCTGCCTTGGAAAATCCTATTGGTGTCCACAGCCCAGGAATCTACCGGTGAGTATGTGTGATTCACCATTATGCAAGTGCACAGCCCAAAAGAAGCCTGAGGCGGTGTTGGACCTGGCCCAATCCTACCTCTCACCTTTACTCCTCCTAAGGAATGTTGTGAATGAAGGCCCCTGGCTGACCCCGGACATGCTCATGCGCTGTACGCCTTCCACCTGTGCAGCATCGGCTCTCAGGAGGCCGCGTACACAAAGTTAAACATTTGAGCAATTAGCCAAGTCCCTCAGAAAACCGATCCTTTCACCTGCTATGCTCAGTTAGTTGAACACAAAGTTTATGTATCTTGACTTATTTGAATAATGATTCAGTTTTCCATCTCACTGGGTATATAAACAGGTAAAAACCCCAATGAGCTGGGTATATAAACAGGTAAAAACCCCAACGAGCTGGGTTTTGCTAGTTAAAAGATATTGCAACATAAAGTAAAGCAACGAGTAAGCATGTTTAATCAACCTAGACAGTCATAATTTAGACCAGAAAAACTGACTTCAGAAATCTGCCAATTCACATTGATCCGTTTTAGGTAAATGTCCAATGGAACTTTTGACTTTCCAACTGGTATTATGTACAAGGCTACTGAAATATCCCCATCAGGTTGCATTCATTCGACCCCAAAATATTTCCTAGTTGACTTCTAGGGGCCCAGGCATTGCGGGGGGGGGGGGGGGGGGGGGGGGGAGGGTGGAAATCATGAGTCAGGTGACCCAACTCCTGACTTCACGAAGCTTATGGTCAAGTCAGGGAAGTTAATCAGAGAAGCATGCAGGCCGTGGTACGTGCCAAGCACAAACAGTACAGAGCGCTAGGAAAGCACAAGACAGTGGGCCTTTGGTGCAGGGGTGGGCCCGGGAAGTGGTGGGAAGGGAGTCTATCTGAAGGATGAGAGGTGATGATAAGAAGGGGTGGAGGTGGAGGGAGGCAGTCAGGGTCCGAGTAGAAGAAATAGCATGGCCAAAGGTTGGTATCAAGGCTGATTCATCCCTTAAGTCCTACAGAACACCAGCGGGGTGAGTTGCACAGAATAGGCGCTCCGTTAATATTTTTGAAGGAATGCATACACAGACAATAAGACACCTATTAAGTTCCCAAAAATGATGAAAGCGATTTCTTTACGAAGGGAATTCATCTGGCTGCCTAGAAATGGAAACTCACCTGGGGTTTGAGGGCTGTGTGAAGTGAGTGGCTTGAGACCCCACTAAGGGTCTCAGTTAAACAATACTTACTGAGCACCCATGACAGGCCAAACCTGAGGTCCAGTCGGGGGAGAGAGAATATTCTCAAACTCGGCACTCACTTTCTTAGAGAAGGCTGCTGCAGGCAGCACACACGTGATTAAATTATTTCCCCCCAAAGGGTGTCAGTTCTGCCACAGAATTTGCTCAAGTATTCTGGAGGCAGGAGGAGGGTCACAGCTCAGTTTGAGAGGGAGAGGTGGGACAGGGGTGGGGTCTGGGAGAAAAAGGCATCTCACCTCTAGCTCTGGCAACGAGTGGAGTGGGTGCAGGCTCTGGGAAGGGGAGGATGGGAGGACGTTCTCAACAGAGTGAGCAAACAGCAGCCAAGGAATGGTGCGAGCGAAGCAGCTTTACGTGGCTGGAGCGTAAAAGGTGAGGGGAAACAAGGCGAGGCTGAGAAGGTAGGCGGGGGGGGGGGGGGGTCAGGTCACATGACCTGCTTAGTCACAATATTCAGCGAGTGTCAGGTGACTTTCATCGCTCCTGTTACAGTGCAAAGGAGACTAAAGCAGCAACCGGAAGCAGCGATGACGACAGTGCTACCTCAAAAGTGGTTATTAGTCAAGTGATTTTTTTCATTAAATTTCCAGATCCCTAGGTTTTGTCTTCCCAGTCAGATCTGGATGGGACCTGAATGAATGCTTTCCTTGCAAATGTGCCACAGAACGAACAGAGCTCTTTTTCTTAATTAAGAAGAATCAAGAAAAAAAGCCTGGCTATCTGGGAAGTTTTAAACGGAAGAACCTTCCTTCTCTTTCACACCGAATTGCTCTGTTATAAATGTGCTTCGTAATGAATTTGATCTAAAGACATCGCAGCTGGTCAGAAAATGAAAGGCAACACCCCCTCTTCTCATGGGCATGTGCTGGGCCACATCCTGGGACATCTGATGACACTCAGGATTCCCTCGCCACGTTCATCAGAGGAGCGAAGAAACGCAGTGGCACAATCCGATGCGTCGCTCCTGGGTGTCTTTCCCGGAAACTGAATCTCCTGCCAACGCCTCTCCTTCCAGGCACCGCCTGGCCTGAGGAGGTGCCCAGTGAAGACAGACAAGCTCTGCCCCACACCAGCCTGTTTCCTGTGCAGGAGGGGCTGGAGAGCTCTGCACGCGCAGCTGAGAGCTTCCCCAGATGTTCCCCCTGCTATCTGTCTAAACTCAAAGTTACACGTCTACACTTCTTCCTGTCCCTAACCATTCCAGAAGCCAGAGGACCTTCTCGTACATCCCCATGTGGTGTGACAATATCAAATCGCAATTACTGCTTGTCTCAATTTTGATTCCTATATTTCCAGTAGGACATGATCTCACTCATCTAGGGGAAATGATGAACAACATAGTCTGACGAACAAGAACAGACCCAGAGATAAGGAGCCATGGGTCAGACTGTTGGACCTCAGAGGGAGGGTGGGGATAAAGGGGAGAGATCAACCAAATTACTTATGTGCACACATATGAGCCTAACCAGTGGTCAAGGACAATAGGGAGGTGGGGGCATGAGTGGGGGGGGTAGGGGATTGGAATGAGGGGGTTGAGAACAAATATGTGATACCTTCGTCAATGAAGCAATTAAAAAAAAATTATATAAAAAAATTGCGATGAAATTCTATCTGATTACCTTGCTGACAGTCTCTCCTGCTGTTGAAGGCTTTGGTTGCTTTTCCACGTGGAGATAAGGAAATGTGTTGGAGGGGAAATAAGCTAGACACTCACCCACACAGCCTTGCCCCTCCTGCGGGGCCTGAAAGCCCTGGTAACAGAGGCAGCGGAAGGAGCCGGCCGTGTTGTCACAGAACCCGTGCCTGTCACACACAGTGTTGTTTACACACTCATCAATATCTGCAAAAAAGACACAAAACACAGACTGACAGACACCGGGCATGGATGGGAGACACAGGTGCTTCCACGCACGCACACCCCAGTTAGTAGGAGATGATCATGGTCACACAGAATGAACTTTAAAAAACATTTTACACAGCAATAAAATGTTTTGATGGAAATGTCTTACTAGACGAAACACTGGGTTCTGGGAGAAAACATTTACTTTTTCTCAGGAAATGTTTTCACATGGAAACAACGGCTGTGATGGTCTCGCTCAGTTATTTTCTCAATGCTTTTTAAATTGTTTTGAAGAACACACTCTCTCTCTACAGGGGACATATGGGGAGGTACTGCCACCTGTTTTGATTGTGATAAATACTAAACCATTCTATTTGCAGAGTTGGGGGCTGAAAGAAGCAGTGGTTTGCCGAAACCGGTTTGGCTCAGTGGTAGAGCGTTGGTCTGCGGACTGAAAGGTCCCAGGTTCGACTCTGGTCAAGGGCCTGTACGTTGGTTGCGGGCACATCCCCGGTAGGGGGTGTACAAGAGGCAGCTAGTCGATGTTTCTCTCTCATCGACGTTTCTAGCTCTCTATCTCTCTCCCTTCCTCTCTGTAAAAAAAAAAAAAAAAAAAAGAAGCAGTGGTCTGCCTGGGCAATGGTTGCTCAACTCCATGGACGACCTTGATCCAGTCTAACCAGTATTCTCAAGAAGGGAGAGAGAAGAAGGAGGGGGAGAGAAGGAGGAGAAGGAGAAAGCAGAGGGGAAGAAGAGAGGAGAGAGGGGAAGTGAGGAGGAAGAGGGAAGAAGAGCAGAAAAGAGGGAGTGGGAAGGGACAGAGAATCTGATGAGTTCAGCGGTGTAGCCAGCCAGACCCAGTTATTCACAAGGAGAGATTTCCTGTCACCAAGTCATAGCCACTCAAGGTCCTCAATGTCAATGCTGCTCCACCTGGCCAGCCAGAGGCCAGACTTGTAAATCCTTTTTGTTCTGTACCAACTTTGTGACTGACAGTGGTCCTGGGCCTCCCCTGCGCCCCCATTAATAAAAATGTTCTCATAAAAGTGAAGTCTGGATGACAAAGTCATAAAAGGACTTTCAGATATAGTTCTTTATCTTCCTCTCAAGTTTCCCTGCCATTTTTTCATTTCTGTCCTGTTTACTGTGCACTTCCTCTGTCCTGTCCAACTCTGGACCTCACAGTCCCAAAATACAGCTTTTGGGAGAAATAATTAAGAAAGTGCAAGGACTGTATCCAAATCTGGTAGAAAGTGCTTTTATGTTCAAATAATGAAATGAGAAAACAAATGATAAAAAAAAAAAAAAGGATGGGTTAAATTGCACTTGACAGAATTTGGTTTTTGAGAGTTAATGTTAATAAAATCGAGCTTTTCTTATTTTAATTTTTTAAGCTGAGTCCAAGAAATTTTCTAAGGAAAAATTCAGGGCTTTTCAGCATCTGTCTCACTTCCCTTCCTGATGTTCCAACACTGGCACCATCAAGTTCAGAGACTGTCTCACTTTTTGAATTGCAAAATATGAGTGACTGTATCAAGCGTTTTCTCAGGAACTGAGTGACCGACCTTAGGTGAAGAAGTCCTGAGACAGTTATGGATTACTGGGCGTCGTGCAGTCTTAGACTTACTGTAACAGTGATTAACAAAGTTTAGATGAGCAATATTTTGGATTTAAGTGAATAGGAAAAAATAATGTAGCATGCCTACTGGAGACTCACTCTTCAACAACTAATATTTTATAAAAGTGATAGACTGTCATTCTCAGCAGTTTCATGTTTTCAACAATGAGGTGAGGTAATAGCTTTAATAAGAAGACAACATTTGTTTCACTTCTCTGACTAATGATCTGAATTAAAAAAAACACGCGATCTCATGAGCTTTTTCTTTGATGTGAGCTCTCTCAGATATTTTTCCATTGTTAGTTCTGTCTATAAAGAGACTTAGAAGAACTGCTACAGTTAAGATAAACTCTATAAACATAAGCGAAATGTTAAGACTTACGATTATATAAAAATGAAAGCCCTATCAAGATGCAGGTTTCAGAAGTGGGCCCATGAAAGCCATCTGTTTTGGCTGAAGTTGACTTCTGAATATGAAACTCAATTTTGAAAGATCCAGCTATCACAGCTTGTCTTTTCACTTCATGAAGAGTGAGTCTATGACATTACCAATTTTGCTGAGGCCTCTGTAAGAACCCTGCGTGGAATTATCATCAGTCATACTGCCCACGTGAGTGATGAAGTGATTATCCGGCTATCTCTCGGCTGGCAACCCAAATGAATTAGGTACACCGCTATAAGAACTGCTGATTCCTCATGCAAGATTTTGCTATTAATACCTGACTGAACAAAGCAGATACAAATATTCCTGCTTCAATGGAAATGAATTCAATAAAGAATTACTCAGAGCAAGGATAGTAGATCACTGATGTGAATTCTCCGATAACTACATTACATAAATGCCAGAAAGGATAACAGAGCAGAGTCCTTACTGGGCATCTGGCATTAGCAGGAGCTCATTTTAAAGGATCAGTGTTGTGAGTGACCTTCAGGCCCACACTTTGAGGGACTGACCTATTTGGTAGATCCATTTTTCCTCATCCAGATGCTCTTTGTTTAGTATCTTTTCTCAGTGGATGAAAAGCTCTTCAAAACATCTTATATTATTTTAAAATATATATTTTTAATTGATTTTGAAGAGAAGAAAGAAGAGGGATATAGAAAGATAAAAACACCTCTTTCTGGGGATAGAGCCCACAACTTGGGCACATGCCCTCACCAAGAACTGAAACATGACCTCCAGGGCCATGGGTTGATGCTCAACCACTGAGCCACACCGGCCAGGCCAAAACCTGCTGACTGTTCTCAGGGATTCTCCACAGAAAGCAGAACTCTAACCATTTTCTCTCAATTCTCAAGCAAAGACTTAGGGCTAGACACTTGGTGTCACCCTCTTGCTTAAGTAAGGTGAACTATGAAAAAGGGTAAAAGTACGCAGAGGCAGCATGGTTTTCTACAAGAGACTGGGGTCAGGTAAAGCTTACTCAGCAAAAAAGTACAACTACGTTCAAAGGCCACAACAATGAAATATACAACAAAACCTCAATAATTCCATTAAATTCTCAGAATTATGTACAGAGAAGAATGTGTATGGGGAGAAAGGAGTATTTGTGTACCCTCCCTTTTTTTTTTTTTTTTCTTCAGTTAAATGATTTGGTTTTCCTTCTCTCAGTTGCATTCCTCAGTTTGTTTGTTTTGTGGGGGGTTTTTTTGTTTTGTTTTGTTTGTTTTTAAGAAAAAGGTGCTTCTCCTTTGTACTTTCCTAGCTTGTCCATCTCTCTTGATTTTCTTATTCTGAGCAAGACATATCTACCTGTTGGAGGAAGCAGCTCACTGCTGAGTCTCCTGTCTGCTTCCCGGGAACTCTAGAGAGGGGGGTGATGGAACCGAGCCCCATTGTTGGCAAGTGGATCATTCACAGAAAAATCGCCACAGTTCTTGCCTGGCTAGGAGGAAAAAGCCTTCCTGTCATCAAAACATTTTCAGATGAATGGTAGGGTTCATCTCAACTGGAGGGGACTTGGAAGATTACTGGGTTTGGAACCCTTCATCTTAAGAACCAGAACACCGAGGCCTAGAGAGGACTTGCCTCAAGATTATGCAACCAGTTAGCGGCAGAGCTAGCAACGCTACAGGGCCCAGTGTAGGAACAATCTCCAGAATCTGAGTTTGTAGCTCCATCCATCATGTCTTGCCTCCTACGAGGGCGATGGCTACTCAAGGTCAGACCGAGAGGGTGAACGAAACTAGCCAAACAGTGAGCCCAACAAGTGCGCTGGCGTTTGTTCACGACAGACATGGGAGTCAGAGAGCACACTCCTTGATGTATCGCTTATTGACTTGCAGTTTAAATCAAGTACCCCCATGGGGTCTTGAAAAAAGGCCTCGTCTTCAAGTATCATCCTACTAGAAATGGAAATATCCGAGGTATGGTTGTGCGGAAGATGAGATTTTCCTAGGAGACCCACGGAAGGAAGAAAGGCCCATCGGGCAAGAAGGGTGTAGAAGCCGCAGGGGGTCCCAGGACCAAGTGAGCACTGATGTTCTCTGGATCTCTTCACGAAAAGGAAAGGATGCATCACTTTAGCCCAGGGCCCTCTAGACCAACTGGAACTGGTTACCCATTTAGTGCCAGAACCTTAGGGAAATAAGAGCCAAAGCAAAGGGTCTTATGTTGGAAGGGAGTAGGATTCTTGCTTCAGGAAAAAATGCCACCCTCATGCTCCTTACTGCAAGGAACGGAAGCAGACGGGAGACAGACAGTCCCAGCCAAGAAGCGGGACTGAACAATGTTAGACCAGCTGAATGGCTGCCCAGAGGAATTCTTAAATGGCATGGCTGCGGGCCCGAGGGAGATTAAGGCCTCTCTCCCAGCAGAGGAGGAGAAGCCAGGATTAAATGGGAGATGAGCTCGAGGTCTGAAGGAGAAAATACAATTTAGCCAATAGGAAATGAAAAACTAGATTTGGAGATGGTCCAGACAATACAATAGGATATGGAAAGAGCCTTTAAAAAACAGTCCACTGAGGTCTGGCAACACCGGGCAGGCTGAAGACTATGGGCCTTATGTGTTATGGAAAATAACTCCATTCTGGGGAATGAGGACGAGCCAGGAGGCAGAAAATGCCGATGTCTCTGTGCAGAGTGTGACTGCCGTGCGCCTGACAGAGAAGGTGGGGAACCCTGGGGGCCTCCATGGTCACATATTTTGAAAGCCTGCAACCTAAGATAAGCAATAGAGAGGATAGAGGTAAGAAAGTTATTTCAAGTCCAACTTTCTAGCACATAAATTCTAGAAATCAAGGCTGCCCAATGAGTAATCTTTTTTTTCTTCTAAATTCAGCCTTGAAACTCACTACTTTTAAAAGATTTCCTTAAATTACCCTGTACCAACCACAAGGAACAGCCTCCCATTTGGTTTCTGGAAACAGCTAGAGGTTCTAGAGAAACGAAACCAAAACTTTGCTTTGATTTTCATTAGCATCGCGTGGACAAATGTATAGTCGCCATTCATAAAATCCTAATGAGAACCACCCTAAGATCACAAGCATCATCCTAGTCATCGTATGTGAAAATGTGAGCCATCCTCAGTGACCTCCTTGTACCCCATCATCATACTCTTCTAATTGCATCTCTTGGTTCTATCTCCAATCTCTCCCCTCCCCACCGTCCTTATTCACAGTCTCACCATCTCTCACCGGAATTCCTACAATGGCCTTTCATCCGGGTATCGTGCTTCTAGCCACTCATTGCCACTCCAATGCCATTCTCCATAAGGAGAGAATGACTTAACTTGGAAACAGTCCAACCAAATAATTCCCCCTTAGACTTCAGCAGGTTTTCTCCATGGATAATAGTATAAAACCCTTGCCACATGCCTTATGGAGCTCATCCACACGTAGCTTCTCAAGGTACTTGCTTTTCTAGGGGGACCCTCTGTCCCTGGGTCTCAAGGGGCAATGTGCTCCTGGGTTTCCCCTAAATCCTTAATCTCTTTTATTTGACCGCTAGATTTTGAAGTTTCATGGTGTCCACTCCTAGGCCCTCTTTTCTTCTCATTATATGATGTCTCTTAGTGGCCTCGTTCATTCTAATAACTCCCACAGCCGCCTACAGCTGACCACTCCCACTTGTATCTCCAACCCAAACTTCTCTCGTCCAAGCACTAAATCTAACTTGATCCAATTGCCTACCTAACATACCCACATGAATATTTCATAGACAACTGTACTGAAATATGTTCAAATCATACTCTTGATCTTTGAAAAAGTTTACTTATATAAGAGAAATGCTAATTATTAATAATAGCATACACATATTTTAAGTTTAAAAACCATAGTCATTCTCAACATTTGTAATGGCAATTGAAACCAAAGCAACCAACAAAATCAAAATCCCCAAAATTTTTTTTAATCTAGCCAAGGATTTTTTTTTTCCCATACAAAGCTATATTTGTTTAGTTTCAAAAGCTCTGGACACACAGCCCAAAAGTACTATCTTCTGAACATTAAACTAAAAGATTCTGTTGAATAAAAAAGTAAACACACTTTGGACCAAATCCCTCCCTCAACACAAATGGTAAATTTCCAGTAATAAATGTTTTCTACCTGAAGATTGACTTTTCTACTGTATACAGATACATACTTCATAGATTTTCACTTTTTATTATGTGAAAGTAGATCTGGGGCCAATGTGTTTCAGGCCCCAAACTTAATTTTTGGTGCATTTTATTTCCCTTTCATACTCTGTTCTCTCTTTCTTCTTCCCATTGGTAAGAGGTATCTATATTAAACTGAAATTTTAAGGGACTCTGAGTAGCAATCCTGACCATTACTCCCTATCGATTCATTGTAAGCCATGCAAACACTCTGAGTGCAGAATAAAATCAAGCTATTTTCTGTTTTTTGGTTGATTTTTTAAAAAAATAAAAATAGCAATACAGGTGAAAATAAGAGACCCTATGCCAACTTCATACATCTTTCCTTAAAATTTAACTAAATTTCTGTATGACCCACTGCAAGCCAAGGTTATTATTTTGAATACTCTGTCCCAAACATGCTATTTTTTTGTTTTATAAAATGTGATGGATATGAAGAAATAAAACTTTAAGTAATTTTCTTGAAATCATAATAAGTAATTTTCTTGAAATCATAAGAGCACTGCCATGTATGCAAAATGGACTGAAATCTAATGTTCTAGGATGTGTATAGGGTTTAGGAACTGTGACTATTTAAACAGATAATGGAGAAGGGAAGATGCTGAATGTTTGAAGGGGAGGTCATATTTGGCGTTAAGCATTAAGGATGAGACGCAAGGTCTGGATTGATGCAACTCCCAGGTCCTCGCTGCTCCCTCTCTGGAGTCACCTGAACCCCCAACAGTGGGTTCCCAATACCTTCCTCATCCACATGCCTTTCCTGTCTTTTAAAAGGAAACACGGCTGGTAAATGCTCCTTTATGTGAGGACAAAATCTAAAATCGAGTTTTTAAATTTTGTAATTTTTTTGAACACCCCAAAAAGTCCTAAGAATTTTTCAAGTATTTAAATCAAGTCTTCAGCTTTTATTTCCAATAGGCCAGTGGTCGGCAAACTCATTAGTCAACAGAGCCAAATATCAACAATACAACGACTGAAATTTCTTTTGAGAGCCGAAAACCGACTTCTGTGTATGGGCCACGAAGTTTCAATTGCACTGTACGTGCACACCCGCACGTGGTATTTTGTGGAAGAGCCACACTCAAGGGGCCAAAGAGCTGCATGTGGCTTGGGAGCCACAGTTTGCTGACCACTACAATAGGCTTTTGAAGACGAGGAAAGGGATAAGTGTGCAGACGAAGATCCCCTCTCATCCGAAATAAGGCCAAGGACGAAAGTCCTGAGTAACAAAATCATTTTAGATGTACTGCTTTCAGAAAATTCCAAGAGTGTTTTGGCTTTTACATTTTCAACTGTCTTAGCAAGCTCAGGCAGTGAAAGATCAAGAAAATGGGGCAAGTTCTGGCTCTGTTTTGCTCAGGGAGGGAGCTCAGAAAGCTCAGGTCCTGGCGCAGGGAAGGGCTTCTGTGTCCTGGACAGGTTAGCCCTGGGCTGGGAGCACGCTTCCCACTGGGAGAACGGGAACAGGGGCAGAGCCTGCAGGGTGTGTGGAGGACGCTGCCTGGGGCAGATGTTTGTTCGGTTACAATAAAACCTTGCTATTATAGGGTAAAATCGAAATCTGAATCTCTGGGACACCTAAAGGAAAAAATCCCAAATTAAGTTGAAACGCAGTATGCTTTTAACGAGAAGCAAGATACTTATTCTTTTCACAAACGCCAAACACAGGAAGCCATCTGTGCTTCTTTTGCGAAAAAGAGAATCCAAGTGGATCTCTGAATTTAAAAAGCCATTTTCTTCCTATTTCTTCCCGGTGGGGATTGACAGAATGCTACAGGAAAACGTACATGAAAGGATTTGAATTTGCTGCAGAAACGAAACATTTCTGAAAAATCGAAACGAGAAGAAAACTTTAAAAAAAGAATTTCTACCCTTGAAAGTTAAAAATAAATAAATCTCAATGTACTATATCATCGACTATCCCAAAAAGAAGACTCTTTGCATAAATTATCCAGTATAAATAAACTCTGTGCCATTCAGAGAAAGTTCTTTCGATATCCATGGAAAATATCCTGAACTTCACTGCATAGTTCTCCTACCATAATTACTGCTGGCAGAAAAGCCAGTATGTGTGAGATACACATGTGTGAATGTACACTGCAGACATTTTTTTAAATGCACTGCTATTTGTCTGATATTTATTTACACCCA
Source organism: Pipistrellus hanaki (assembly GCF_964339955.1). Taxonomy (NCBI): domain Eukaryota; kingdom Metazoa; phylum Chordata; class Mammalia; order Chiroptera; family Vespertilionidae; genus Pipistrellus; species Pipistrellus hanaki. The sequence continues at coordinate 10,897,617 of NC_140514.1, forward strand.
CGTGGGTCATCTTTGCATTAATTTAATAGCTTTATGTTTTTGCACCCACGATTTGCTTAAAAACAAACACCTTTGTCTAACCTCAGAGCCGGGCGGCACGCTTTCTCCTTTCGCATAGTCTCTCTTACACCAGGACGTGCTGCCAATGAGGGCTGGGAGGAAGCCGTAGGCCCGGGCCAAACATATCAAACCCCAGATTCATCTTTTTGACACTCAGGCCCCAGAGGCAATATCAAATCAGCCAAAATATTCCCCCTTTTTTCTCGCTATTCTATTTTTCTTTTTCCGTATTCAAATAGGAGTCCAAGAAAGATCAGTTTTGAAACCACAGGAAACAGTGTACCTCTAGAAATAACCCCAGTGCTTAAATGCAAACAAACAGAGGCCTCAGCCATCAGTTTATTGGCAACGGATACATAAAGCATTTTAAAACTTGAAATATTGAGGGGGTGGATGGGGACAGTAAGTCATAGGAAACTTTTGGGGGAAACAAAGGGTACGAATTAAAGCCAATTATGTATAAATGAGTTACTGTATTGTATTCGGATGGACTTTGGATACCGTTTGAGTTTAAAAGTGGCTAGTCTACTGCAGGTGGGAATGCAGATTGGTACAACCTCTATGGAAAAGTGTGCAGTTGCCTCAAAAATTAAATACAGAACTGCCTTTTGACCCAGTGATCCCACTTCTAGGAATCCCACTTGTATTCTAAGAAACCCAAAATACCAATCAGAAAGAACATACGCACCCCTATGTTTATGACAGCACAATTTACAATAGCTAAGATGTGGAAACAGCCTGAGCAAGAATTCTATTATTATTATTATTGCTAAAGCTTTGAAGAAAGTCATGAAATCAGATATATATGAAGTATCTGCAGTCCACTTACACTGGGAATCCAAGAAAACCGCATAATCTATCAGTCAGATGCTGAGCAGGGAACTAATTTGGGAATCAATATGTTGAGCATTATATATAAAACCAGGACTTAGAACCTTCCATGACCTATCAAGTATTCAGGTTGTGGATGACATCAAAAGACTCACCCTAACACAGCGGTCGGTAAACTGCGGCTCGAGAGCCACATGTGACTCTTTGGCCCCTTGAGTTTTTAGCAAAGGCCAGCTTAGGAGTACCATAATTAATTCAATAACAATGTACCTACCTATATAGTTTAAGTTTAAAAAAATTTGGCTCTCAAAGGAAATTCCAATCGTTGTCCTATTGATATTTGGCTCTGTTGACTAATGAGTTTGCCGACCACTGTCCTAACAGATGTTGGAAGCCGGGTTCCTAGACCTGAGCTGGGTGGCAGAGGGAAGTGGGAGGGTGGCTTGCCTAGTCGCAGACTTCACTTTCTGGAAGTCCCATGTCTGTGTTTTGGCTGCAAAAAGTGTTTACTTCTCCTTCTATGAAGAGCTGATTTTTTCATAGCTCGAGGGTTCTAGGTCAGCAGTGATAAAAGGCTTAGGAAGAGCTCTTGAATTTCTTTGCTGCGATTATACTCTCTTTTTTTTTTAATATGCAAATGCTGCTATATGGAAGACAACCATGCAATGCATGGAAAATATGCGTTCCAGGTCCAAAGGCAGCTTATTCCAGCAAAATTTCCTCAGCTCCCTCCCTAATGATTTAAACATCCATTGTCACTCACTCCTGCAGAAGAACGCTCACGGGAGCAATGAGTATGAAGAACAGTAGACTTTCTAGTGGGGAGCCGCTTCCCTTCCTTACCTGGAATGCGGTACGACCCTTATTCTTGTTACACACGGGACAGAAAGAATCCGATTGTCAACCCAAATTCCCTCTCTTTAGAAACATCAGGAACACTCAGGCCGTATTTTCTTACTAGAGTTTTCAGTTTCCAACCCCCAAACTGCTAAAACACATAAAAACCCCAGGGCCCAGCAGCCAGATGTAATACAGTATTGTGTCAGGTACTCCGATGTCCTACTTGGCTAAGTCGTCTTCAAGAATGCTTTCTCTCTGGTGATAGATCTAGAGTTCCATCTCCCTGCCCCAGAGCCGCCAACTGCCCTGGAGCATGGCCAGCCAGGGTTTTATAGTTTCTCCACTGTTTGTAGAAAATGTACCTACCTAAAAGTCTGAGAACAAAACCACGCTCGCTCCCAGTTGGTTTTCGTTTCTTTGATTTGGCAAAAGTTGCCTCGCCTTCGCTCTCTGGTTTCTGATGAACACAAAAGGGGCTTGAGAGTTGGAACCCAACTTCTTTGAGTCTTTCTGTTATCACTGTTCTCAGGAAGCACCCCAAAGCCAGCCATCCTGGCACCTGTAGAAGCGTATGCCTTCCCTTTCAAGTGAATGCCTGAACAAGTGGTGTTAGCAGGTAGCTAGAAAGGTTCCGGGGTTCGAGTCTCCACAGCTGTTTAACCACAGGACCTGAACCTTGGCACACTTAAGGGTTCCGAGTTGGGGCTGGGCATTATGGGTAAGTCCCCTCCCAATCCTGTGGTGCTCTGTTTGTGAATCAATGTTCAAATGGCTTAAAACCATGGCAAACTGCGGCTCGCGAGCCACATGCGGCTCTTTGGCCCCTTGAGTGTGGCTCTTCCACAAAATACCACGGCCTGGGCGAGTCTATGTTGAAGAAGTGGCGTTAGAAGAAGCTTAAGTTTAAAAAGTGTGGCTCTCAAAAGAAATGTCAATCATTGTACTGTTGATATTTGGCTCTGTTGACTCATGAGTTTGCCCACCACTGGTTTAGAAAGTGGGAGCAGAAGCTTCTGATCACAAGGTCTGTCTGGGGTATTGATTTTGAAAAGTGGGAAATAAACAACCACAGCAGGGGAGGATAACATAGGAATAGAAAACAGAATTAAAATGAAAGGTGATGACTTTTCTGGTGAAAAATAGGTAATTCCAGAAATGCCTGACTTTTAAAAACAGACTATTTTTAGGAGCAGTTTTAGGTTCGCCGTAAAACTTCACAGAATGTTCCCATATTCCCCCATACTCCCCAACCGCACCCCTCCCCCAGCCTTCCTCACTATCGGCACTGGGGGAGCAGAGCCGTACATCTGTTACCATGATGAACCGACAGAGACACATCACCATCACCCAGAGGCCATAGCTGACACCAGGGTTTGTTCTTGCTGTCCGGCTCTGCCTTTTCCATTCCCTGTTCGGACAACAGGATTTCTGTTGGCACCAGGAAAAGGCCCAGAGCAGAGAACCGCAGGCCCCCCTGTCTGTTAAGGCTCCTGTCACTTAGCCAGCAGACAAGTGGTTTGAAAGAGAAAAGCTTCCTTCGGCATTCAGACACAAAATGTCAACTTTGCTCTTATAAACCCACCGGGCGCAGTGACTGGCACGCAGCATACACCGAAGAAATATTTGCCAAAAGAATGAAGGACCGAGGATGCTCTCTAAAAGGCAGGGCTTGAGGGGGTGATGTTGGTGTTGGTTGGTAGGCCTAATGAGCCAACACTACCAGGTTCTGAAAGCCACTCTTGCTCCCTCTGCGTGGTTAGGCTTCTTCAAGGTCCTTGCTGGACCATGTGGCCATGTTGTCATGTGAACAGGCTGGAAAGATGCTGAGGTCTAGAGGTGTCCGGTGTCCCCAACTCCAGCTCACACTCGGCCTGGACACCCCACTGAGAGAGCAGCGGGCAAAGAGGCAGGTGAGGGGAGTGATGCAAAGTCAGCCTCCAGGAGGCATCTCTCCGGGGTGTCAGGGGACAGAGGAGGTGACACTTAGGAATCCGATGTCTATTTCCTTATGGCCTCCCTCTCACACAATTCTGCTGGCCAGGAAGAAAACCCAGAGTCACTTCGTAAATGGGATGACAGATACTTTGCATATGCATTAAAATTCCACGGGGCGGGGGGAAGGAGGAGGAGGAGGAGGAGGAGGAGGGGGAGGAGGAGGAGAGGAAGAAAAAGGAGGAGGAGGAGGAGGAGGAGGAGGAGGAGGAGGAGGAGGAGAAGAAGAAGAAGAAGAAGAAGAAGAAGAAGAAGAAGAAGAAGAAAGAGAGAGAGAGAGAGAGAGAGAGAGAGAGAGAGAGAGAGAGAGAGAGAGAGAGAGAGAGAGAGAGAGAGAGGGAAATAGCAAGAGGGCAAAAGAATTATGGCACTTTTACAAATGGGTGTGATGGGCTGGGATATAAAATGGTGGGCCTAGGGAAATAGGTCAACGTTTCCTTTGCTTTTCTACACAAGATCACGGCTCTGGCAGAGGACACGAAGGAGTGGAGGAGCAAGGGAGCCACCCTTATGAGAAGAAGGGGAAGCACCCAGGGGGGAGGCAGCAATCAAAGGGTCCTGGTCCCCGTGCTTTTGTGACGTCCACGGGTGGGACTTGAGAAAAAAAAAAATCTTGGCGTTAATATCCATAGAGTAGAACTATGCTGTTACTTAAATGCAAAACCACCATGTTCTCCAAGTCCCAGTTACTTACTGATCCCCGATCCCCAGCCTGGAGTGTGGGCTCCATGGGGGCAAGAACTGTGTGTGTTTTACCGGCAGAACAGTATCAATGGGGGCACAGGACAGGCATGCTGTATATATTTCTGGAGTGAATGGATACATGTATGCAACAGCTGCTCGTTCACCACTGACTTCCCACTCCAGTCCAGCACCGTCGTTCTCTGTCGTAGGCAGGTGCTCCCAGAGCCACCAACAGCCGGGGAGGGAGGCAGCCAGCCACGCTGTGTTTATTTCTATGGAAGCTGCTCCTGGACACTTGAGACGGTTCATGCTGACAGAGGCAGCTTCCTCACTGGTCTCCGTGACTGTGGCCAGATGCAGCCACACGGCTGAGCCACGGAAAACGAGGGCAGGCCCTCCTTCCCCAGTGGGGGGGGGGGGGTCCCCTCAGCCCTGCCTGGAGCAGGGGGTGCCAGTCCTAGCATCCATGCGGCTTCAGCGGCTTTCCCAGAAGTTCAGAGGCTGGGGAAGCGGCATGAATACGAGTGCCAAACGCGTTCTCAATGTGAATTCAAGCACAATATAGATCTTCACCGAACATCGTCAACATATTCCACAACTCAAAGCAAAACAACACACAACGAAACCGATTTTACTATTGGCTGACTGATATAATAAATAGGGAGTTAAGCTCCTATGGTATCTCATCAAGGTCATAGCAAAACGACATTGAACAAAATGACGTCATTCAAGGACCAAAGCTGCACAGGTAATTCCTGATCACATGGGCTGGCTTCCTCCTAGGCCACGGCCAGGGGCAGAGTCAGGACACACTGCTATTGCCAAGAGTTTCAGTCCAATAGAAGGAAATGTGGACCAGTTTAATATATTGGGTTTAAGCCCAAACTAAATGAAAGCCTTAAAGAGCTTATTCTAAAAAGAGAATAATACGCCTAATAATTAGGAGAGTTCTAGTAATACTGCCCTATGGCAGCACAATATTGTGAATGACCCTATTTTATTACTTGTAAAATTTTCCAGGTTCCAGAGTTAAAAAAAAGAAAAGAAAAAAAAGAATGAGCAAAGTGTCAGAAAGAGCATACCAAGGTACAGTAATTTACAAAACACTAGACATTTTCTAAAAACTCATTTTGAAGTTTAAGTCTTTGCCAAGCAAATGCCTAACAAAAATTAGAACTAGCACTGCAGCCTGGCTGGTGTGGCTCAGTTTCTGAGCACTTGACTTATAAATCAGGAGGTCAGGGCATATGCCTGGGTTGAGGATTGATTCCCAGTGCAGAGTATGCAGAAGGCAGCCGATCAATGATTCTCTCTCATTAATGCTTCTATCTTTCTTCCTTTCTGAAACCAATAAAAATATATTTTAAAAAATTAGAACTGCACTTAAATTAAAGTGAATAAACACTCAGGAGTTGCAAAAATCAGTATTAAGGCCTAGCCGGTTTGGCTCAGTGGATAGAGCATCAGCCTGTGGACTGAAGGACCCCAGGTTCAATTCCGGTCAAGGGCATGTACCCGGGTTGCAGGCACATCCCCAGTAGGGAGTGTGCAGGAGGTCATCGATGTTTCTGACTCTCTATTCTTCTCCCTTCCTCTCTGTAAAAATTCAATAAAATATATATATTTTTAAAAATCAGTATTAAAAAAAGATAGAGACTTAAAGGAAAACGACTAAGTCCAAGAGGAAAAATAAATGGGAATATATTTACATTGGTATATTCTTCTGGAACAACAGAATATATATAGTGGTTTTTTTTTTCATGGCACAACTATTGGCGGGTCTGACTTGCACTCTTTCCCGGTGAAGGGAGCCCTGTCCAGCGGGGACTGAGAGCTCCTGAGGAGCCAGCCTGCATCGTTCCGGAATGCAGGGACAGGTGCCCACCGCAATAAGGTTTCTCCGGGGGTTCGGATGCCCCATCCCTGCAGAGGACGGACGCGTTCCTGCGTGTTTCCGAAGTCTCCGAGTCTCGGTAAAAACTTAACCTAAACCTCGAACCATGAAATCATGGCGTCCTCATAAATCTCTCCTGGCCACCTTTTTATGATGTTTTCACTCCCCTTCCCAACTTCTGATCACTCCCAAAGCCCTCCAAATCTGCTTGCTCAAACCACACCCTGCACTATCTTTTTTTTTTTTTTTCCTCGAGGCCAAATCTGGCATCACTGTTTTGTCTGCTCAGCAGGAGAGCAATTTCAACAATCTCCTGCTTTTTATAAGATCAGTGTATTCCTCCCAGCAGGGTAATTAGTTTCAGATGAACCTGGTGGCTGTTCCTGGGACCATTCCGCTGTGGTGTGAGCAAGGAGCTCAGAGACTTCCCGCTGAGGAATGTGGGTTCTCTCGTAGCCCCAGGACAGAGCCTCCCCGTTTTACTTCCTCACAGCATAGCTGGGTTTTCCTAACCCACATTCTCAAAGAGGTAGATGGAAAGGATGATTATGGGAATCTTCTCATTTTTTTCTTTTGAAAAGGTTCCGATGAATTACTCCTCCATTTATCAAACTACCATGTCATCGAGGACATAAATCTTATGACTATCACCAGGGCTGTATCCCTGCAAACACAGAGAGGTGGCAAACAGGAAGCCAACAGTGTTATCTTAACTGAATTAGCTTGCAGGGGATAATAAATACTGACAGGTAAAAAACATAGTCTGGCCTGGAGCTAGGGCTCTTTGGAGGAATGACCCTGGAAAGCCTCTGCTGGCAGCGGTGCAGAGAAATCAAGCAAGACATTGTTTTTATAAACAGAAGGACGGAGATGATCTGTATGGAGCATAATCCAAACAGGCACCGTGTCAGGTTACACCCCGGGGTTGCCAGTTCTCCTCTGGGTCCCCCACATGCACCTAAATCATCATCTCCTGCGCATGTTGACTCATTAATGCAGGACCAGCAGTGAAGTCATCCGTGAGTATTTTCCCCGACGTAACCCTAGGTTATCCCCTGTAAATCCCAGCAGCCCGGAGGGAGGATTCCTGGGAGGAGTCACCCTGATGCCTGGGACCATCTCTTCCTGTTTCATAGGAAGCAGCGTCCTTGGTGCTTTATCACGCCGTTCACAACAGAATGTCTCATGTTCGTCTTACCTTCACACGTCCGGCCATCCGCAGAGATTGTGAAGCCCTGTTCGCAGACGCAGTGAAAAGAGCCATCCGTGTTCAGACACTCTCCGCGGTGGCCACAGAGTCCGGGCTGTTCGCACTCATTAATGTCTGGGATTGAAAAGAGAGTTCCAAACCCTTGAAAACTGCATGGTGTTTTGTTTTTTCCCCCCCTATAATACCATATGTACAGTAGAGAAATCTATTACCAAATGGTTGGCCACTTCTTGTGTGGCACAATCACACCCTTTGTACAAATACCAGACCCACAAGACAAAGTAGAAATGTCGTGAAACTATTTAAGTTGAGGCCAAAGTTCCATCATTTCTGACCTACCTCCCCCCCCAAAAAAAAAGCAATTTTGTAGGTTCAACCCAAAGCCAGCCTCATTTTAGACCTGAGGAACAGGCTCATAGAATCGACAGCTCCTCTGTGGAATATTCTTCGTCGGTGAGAAAGCCGTGTGCTCCTCTGCCCACTCCCACTGCCGAGCATACGACTCAGTGGCAGCCTTGTAACATCCATGCCTGCCAGTCCCCAGGATGTGAACTTCTTATTGCATTTGGTTCTTAAATGGCGCTTCACAAATGTCTGCTGACAATATACATAAAATAGGCTCCCATCTTTATTTCCTTGAAGATGGACAAAAGAATGAAAATACATGAAAAAGAAGGTGGTTTAGACTAGGAAGTTGCAATTATTTGCACAGCTTGGTGGTGTTGAAATGGGTGAATGAGGGTCCACTGCTTAGTGCAGTGGCTAACACACATCTAAAGGTCAAAGAGGGATAGCTGCTACAGTGATGACATGTGAGCAAATCATGCTGTAGTTAAACTTGTGTTGACCACCTTACACTCTGCCGGTCTCCAATGAACAGTGCTACTGCTCCCTGTAGCCAGAGCCATGATGCTCTCTTGAACAGTGATAAAGCATGAAGAGTTTGGCAGAAGTATGATGCTCTTTCAAGCCAGTTCTAACTGCACAGGTTAAACTGACAACATAAGGAATCCTGGAGAATGGTTCATTTGTTCACAATGGTATTAACACAGAAAACTGCCTATTTGCACTGTGTTGTTTTGTTTTTTTAATTTATCTTTATTGTTGAAAGAATTACAGATGTCTCCCCGCCCCCCCTTTTTCCCTCTATTGACCCCCTCTACCCTGCACCCACCCCTCCCAGGCATTCACCACACTATTGTCTGTGTCCATGCATATAAGAGGTTTCCTGGTTAAGGTTAATCTCTCCCCACACCCCCTCATCCCCTCCCTATCCATGTCCTTCACTACACTGATTGCTCCTTAACGAGACTACATGTTTTAACTGAGTCCCCGGCTTCTCATACAGCACATTAACAGTGTATCATGAATGTGTGTCTATTTTAACATCTTGGTCATGTCCATACTCTATCAACTGAACAGCAACTGGCTAGTTCACTTAATTAAGGGGCGGGGATCCTAAAAACTATCACAGGTCCTTGGCACCATCCAGGCAAGTAGTCCTCCTAAGGTGATTCTCTTGCTGTTCTAAAGTGTCCAAGGCCATCCTTTCTTACTAGTGAGGTCCTCGCCACTTCCTGGTAGGAGGAGTCTATTTTTAGTTCAATGAAAAACATTTCCTGAATGCTGCCTGTGAGAAGGTTAAATAGGATGGAACCCTTGACATTATGAAGCTCACCATATAACAGGGGAGGCAAGGACACACATGGGTAACAGGAAAGCACGAGATCTTCCTAGAAACCTCTAGCACATGCTTAGCCACCAACCCTGCTGTTCCCTTTCTCAAAAAAGCCATCCTTCCCCCTGTATCCAGGATCTAGTAATCCTGAACAATGGATCCTACCATCTGCCATATAATTCAGACTAGTTGGCCTGTCCATTGCTAAATAAAAGTAAAAAAAATAAAAAAATAAAAAAATGCTGAAACCAGTTTGGCTCAGTGGATAGAGCTTCGGCCTGCGGACTGAAGGGTCCCAGGTTCCATTCTGGTCAAGGGCATGTACCTTCGTTGCGGGCACATCCCCAGTGGGGGCTGTGCAAGAGGCAGCTGATCAATGATTCTCTCTCATCGATGTTTCTAACTCTCTATCCCTCTCTCTTCCTCTTTGTAAAAAAATCAATAAAATATTTTTTTTAAAAAGTAAAAAAAAAACAAGCAGCAATTACTCATTTTTTTTAATAATCCTCCCATGCTTGTTATTGTCACTGATTTCAAGACGTTTGAAGGGAGAGGAATGACTCATTTTCTACTTAACTATTTCTCAATTTTGCACACTGAAAAACATTTTTTTTCACTTCTATTATAAAAGTCTCTAACTACTGATTGGCAATCTTTTTTGATCTCTGATCTTCTCTTTAGCCTTAAGCTCCATTCTTTCTTTCCAACCTGCTGCCTCGAGTCATCTCTACCTGCGCAAAACGTCCCACTGGTCTAGAGGTCAAGCCCAAGGTCATGCCCTCGCGGTTGAGACCACCTCCTTAGTGCATCCAGTTCCTCAAGGTGGCCTTTTAAAAGCTGCCTGCTTTGCAACTTCCCAGAGGGAATGATGTGCATCAAGTCCATGCTTCAAGAGCAGTCAATGATTAACAAATAATTGTATAAAAAGTTTGATGACAGGAACTGAAAATGGATTCCCAGACTTTTTTTTTTCCAGGAAACCACTAAGAAAGAACAACACGACTATCTGGAACTAGAGAAACATATGCGTTCAATTTGGGCTGTACTGACTGAGCCATTTCTAAGCTCTGCTGCTAGTAACTCAGCCGAAAGCCAGGCTATATTTGTGTTTCTTTCCCGGGTCTGAGATTCCACAGAAATTCGCAATTTGGCACGTGTAAGTCAAAACGTGAAACTGAAGTGTGTTCTGAATCTCAAAATGTATGCTGCCACATTCCTCAAGAGTTGATTAACATGGAGTTTCCATGCTGCCTGTATATCATCATTAATTTTGCCGGGGGAAGAGAATCTTAAATACACTTTCACTTGAAAAGTGACTTGTTGAGACAGAACTTTCTTCGCACTGTTAGGTAAGGTTTAACGTTTATGCCTAATACACATTGTTATTACATTTTCAGCATTAAAACAAATTGAAATCGACGCCCACCTACAGAATGGTGACATGATCATAGGTTAGACAGAAATAGGCTACTAACTTCAAGCAGAGTGAAAGACCACAAAGTTGCCTCCAAAAACATAGCAAAAAAAAAAAAAGATAATTCAACACAAAGTGAGTGTACACGCCTCTGATCATAAACAGCCTCTGATAGGAGACAGTGGGTGACAGAGCAGATTCACAGATGATAATATTTAAAAGATATTAATACCGGCTTCAGGAATACTTTTCATTCATTTGGATTTCAGTTTTTTTAAGCTGACATGTTAATTCATTCTGGAGTGCAGGAATCACCAAGGTGACGGAGAATGAAGTCAACTTAATAATGATAGTTAATAAAGCATCATATGTTTGAAGCAGTCAGATGTTTGAGAGTTGATATCAAATGACAAATAAATTTGATAGTAGTGCAATTAATAAATGACTAAATTAGTTCCTCATGATTTAACTCCAGCTGTGTAATAATAAAATTTGCAATATCAAATCATGGTCCATTTATGCAAAGACTTGGTTTTGCTTCTATCTGGTATAAAAAAAATTGTGATGAAAGATAACAGAAAATATTACTTTTCAACCGAAAAAAGAAAATCTGTATTTAAAACAGGTTTCAGATTGTTTTTGTTTGTTTCCAGGCATTTCTTGGCATTTTTATGCAAATCAAGATTCATTTTGTTAAGATGTGAAAGTCCCAAAGTGGATAATTTCACACAGATTTGTTATTCAAATGTTCCTTCTCTACTGCATTAAATCCAAGTACATTTAAATTCTGCTTTGTAAATACTGGAAAACTTCAATTCATTTTATTAAATCATGATGGCAAGTGTCTGATATTAAATGATGTAAATAGCAGTGTATTTAAGTCTTGGGATTAGTAAGGCAATTAATTGTAAAAGATCTTGAGACAAGGCTCATATTTTTGGTATCTCAGTGACATACAGCTGGGTGTATAATACGAATATAGGGTATAATATTATTCCAGTACCACATCTTAAAGATTATACCATCTTCCCTTTCAAGAATACTATAATTTGCCCTGGCTCATGTGGTTAGAGTGTCAGCCTGTGCAATGCAGGATGGTGGGTTCGAATCCCTGTCAAGGGCACGTGCCTCAGTTGCAAGTTTGATCCTTAGCCCTAGTGGGGACATGTACAGGAGGCAACCAATCAATGTGTTCCTCTTATGTCGATTTTTTTCTCTCTCTATCTCTCTCTCCCTCTCTCCTTACTCTCTAAGGATCAATGGAAAACTTGTGGGGCAGACAGGTAGAGCTGAAGATGTTGGGACACGGGATCTAAATGATCTAATTTTTCATCCCAGCATCAATCATGCCCCAATGCGTGACATGGAGAAAAACACTGAATCTCACATCTTTCTTTCTGCTGTAAATGCAATAATAACTGGTATGGCAGCAGAGCCAAGAGTAATGAGAGGAGATATTGGGTTCAAAGCTCTACCATTTACTTGAGAGAAGCACACTAATTCAATTCTCTGAGCATCACTTATTTATGCACAAAACGAATGTAAGAAAACCTACCTCAGATTTTGTAAGAATTAAATGAGGTACTCAGCATACAGTAGATATTAAAGCTATTGTTGTAATTAGTGCTGTGTTCTTATTAGTCCACTGTACTGTTGTTTAGAACATTACATATGATAGCACTTTGAAAAATAAGATAAAATCCTGTCCTTCATAATTTTGATCAAATTATATCTTAAGAGATATTTTTATTGATTTCAGAGGAAGGGAGAGGGAGAAAGAGATAGAAACATCAATGATGAGAGAAAATCATTGACTTGGCTGCCTTACTGAGGATCGAGTTCGCAACTTGGGCATGAGCCCTGACAAGGAATCGAACCAGGGACCTCTTGGTTCATGGATCTATGCTCAACCACTGAGCCATACCAGCTGGACTTGATCAAATTATTAATGAGATTTTTTTTTTTAGGAAGAGAAAACGCTGGATACTGGATAAAAACAGAGATAAGGAAAAAGATAAATATAAGCTATGTGACAAAGTGAAATATGCCCACCAAGGATATAGAGAAACTAGAAAGGTAATTTAGAATCAAGTTCTAAGATTGACCCAGGAAAAAACACAACAGATTGCAGGTGACCTCAGCAGTTGCTAACAGCATGCAGAGTGAGGACACAGTTCTAAAACATAGGCCTTTCGTTAATAACAAGGTGCCTTGCAAAAGAGGACTTCCTACTCGATGCCAACCCAAGAAAGGTATTTTAACAATACAAACTAGAAAAGCCCATTTACATATAAAGCAAGTGGTACAACCCCAGATCACAGTCAGGAAGCACAGAGAATGGAAGGACTGTGGAAATGATGAGGAAGAGGAGGAGAGCAGTACCTTGGCATCTTTTATTGCCATTTAGCTGGAAGCCATCTGGACAAGTACAATCGTAGGACCCTTTGGTGTTGATGCAGTCTCCTCCCTGGCAAACGCTATTGTCTTCCAAGCATTCATTGATATCTGCAAATCAATTTAAGAATTTTAAAGATTAAATAAATTATAGCTTAAGCAAGTAGGTATTTCCCCTTACATTTACACAGAAAAATCACGTACATGTATATTTTTTACATCACTCATAACACATGGTTTGAAATGAGTGACAAGCTTTTTAACTTCAAGAGTTTTTTAAAAAATAAAACATTTTTTAAAAAATTTAACTTTGAATAATATAGAATCTGATGTTTTAACATCAAATGAAATTAATTGGAAGGGGAAAAGTCAAAATGCTGTAACAAAGAGTAATTTACTTGGCTATATTCTCGGTGATGACAGAGAATAAAAAGCATTCCTTAAATACATACTATTAAGAATATCTTAAGCATCTATTTTTACATGATGCTGTATTATGCATTACAGGAAAAATTTAAAAGTATCTGGCATGGTCCCTGCCCCTAATGAGAAAGGACTGTTCAAAAAAAAATTTGTAGTAATAAGCACATGAAACATTAAATTGTCTTAGAAGTCCAAAATAACTTAACATAAAGATTGTCAAAAATGTAATTATTTAACAAAAGAATAGCAACAAATTCAGGTGTCATGTGAATTTAGAGAAGTCAAGATCAAAAGAGGGCATTTTACCTACCTATCATCTACTGTTATCTCCCTCAATAGATGTAAACTCCATGAGGGTAGGAACTTTTGTCCTTTTGGTTCATTGCTCTATATTCTGTGCTTACAATGAATATTGTTGAACCAATGTATAAAATAAATGATTCTGACAAGGACAGAAATCACTTCTTCCCACCATTTTTTTTTTTTTTAAATTTGGTCCATAAAGACAAAGCATTTGTTTGGTCAAACTAGAGATAGTATCTAGGGCTCAGTTGTGTTTCAGCTCCAGGACCAGAAAAGCAGCAAGAGCAGCAAGACCAGGAGACACTATGGCTGCCGTCAGGGCCAGCTGTGATGACTAATGACCCTCTGCCCTGCCGCTGACCAATCAGTGAAGACCGTAACCCTGAAGGACACCCAGCTGATGACTATTTTGTAACCGAGCGGCCACAGGAAGTCAGAGTAAATCAGGAATCTTTGTCTTGGGCTTTGTAAGGGATTAGAAGGGAGGAACCCCAGTGAGGGCTGGGGAAGGTGCTGAGATAGACATGGAGGCAGACCCTGTGCCTGAGAGGGGAACAAGTCGGAGGCAGAGCCTTTAAAGGTTGGGACATCTGGACCTCCAATAACCAGGTCCACAGAGCTAACCCCATCAGGTTAGTAGAAAGTGGCTGCTGAGTGTGGTAAAGAAAAACTACACATGTAAATATAAAAGCCAACAAGAAGGATGGCTCTTCTTCCCGCAGCTGTGAGCGGCATGCAAACCATCACAGCTCAGTCAATTATAGCTAAATACACTGGGAGGGTTGGAAGCAGTGCGGGATGGGAATTATCAGGCGGGAGCACTAATAGAGTTTCAGAGGGAGCTCTGACTTAGCTGGATGGACTCCAGTCCTATTTATAATCTAGAACAGTGGGAAAACGAGCCCTGACTTGATGAAAAAAAAAAAAAAAAAAAAAAAGAATTGATAATATATTCCAAAAGAAGCTTTCTCATGGAACAGAATATAATCATATATATTAATAATGATGAGGAAGTTGGCTAACCAGTTTTTGTTTGGCTTTTCACGCAATGGATGTTTTTAGAAAAAAATATCCTGAACTTCTGAAAAGTGGTTATACCTTATAACAGCCCAAAGAAAGGTACATGCCCTTGGATGAGACCCATGATTACCCAAAACTTAATCCATGGCTTGGTCAACCTGTTGGCCAGGCCAGGATCAGGGCAGGGGGGTTCAGGTCCTAGCATGTGCCATGGCACTAACTTCACAACAGGTTCCCCTGGCTGGCTCCCTCGAACAAGGGTGCCTCTCCCACCTTGAAACAGCACTCTGTTGGATCATGAACATTTACCCATATGGTAGAGTTGCCCAAACACACTCTTTCCTACAAAGTTTATTAAATTGACTTGTCACGTGTTTGACCCTTTGCCTGGTTTTCAATAGTTGATTACAACTTTTCACGGCCGTCGTCAGGCCTGGAAGAACATTAGAACATTACCATCAGGAGCAGTCCTCACCTTCACAGTGGTCCCCAAGGGCGGATGCTCTGTAGCCCTGGTCACACACACAGCGGAAGGAGCCCTCCGTATTCCTGCACTGCCCATTGGTGCAGAGATGCCGGTGCTGGCATTCGTCAATATCTGTGAGCAGGGGAGGGAAAAGAACCTGCAGAAGGGATGCTTTAAAAATACTTTTATCCTGGCTACTGTGGCTAGTGGTTGAGCATCAGCCTATGAACCAGCAGATCACCATTCGATTCCCAGTCAGGGCACACGCGCAGGCTGTGGGCCCGATCCCCAGTAAGGGGCAGACAATTGATTATCTCTTTCATCATTGATGTTTCTATCTCTCCCTCTTCCTTCCTTTCTGGAATCAATTAAAAAAAACATATTACAAGATACTTTCAATCATCCATGCAAAGAAAGTACTAGTCTATAAATTAGGTGGCTAATAATGAACTTAGATTTGATTTTTCGTTATGTAAATGAAACACTCCTCTAGTAAAAGGCTATTTATCTTCCAATAGGGAGAAATCCAGGTCAATTTACAATTTTAAACAAGCCTATACATATGAATCCCACTGTTCACTGGTGCCTGGTAAATATGTTACTGGAGTTTATAAGCCTTTACTAAACATCTTAGCTTTCTTTTACAGCTTCAACTATGACACTCTGTGATAGTCTAGGGCAGTGGTCGGCAAACTCATTAGTCCACAGAGCCAAACAGCAACAGTACCACGATTGAAATTTCTTTTGAGAGCCAAATTTTTTAAACTTAAACTTCTTCTAATGCCACTTCTTCAAAATAAGACTCGCCCGGGCCGTGGTATTTTGTGGAAAAGCCACACTCAAGGGGCCAAAGAGCTGCATGTGGCTCGTAAGCCACGTTTGCTGACCCCTGGTCTAGAGAGTTGCACACTGCAGGCCACTCCCTATTACTGTAAATGAGATTTTATTGGAAACGAGAACCACAGATTCATTTACTACCTGAAAGTGATTTTCTGTATTGAGTTCAATTAAATTTCTTTTAAGTCTAAGGTCAAACCTAGTGAGGTCCAAACTCCTCACTATCACCTGTAGGAACAGGACATATTTCACAAACTCGATCTCTGAGTAGAAGGGGACACTATGGCAGTCTTGTTGAAAAGTCTTCTTCAGTGATTTTTTTTTTAAAGGAAAAATTTTATAAAGCCGAGTACAGATAAAAGTTAAGATCATTAACATTCCATAGCGCATACCAGACTGATATAATGACCTTCTAATTGCAGGATTCCTAGTGTGCACGACTTTCAAATGAATTCAACCGAATTCATGTTCTGTAGTAAAGCATACAGAGTACAGTCATTTTTCTTACTAATACGAATGCCCCACCCCTTGATCACTAATTACCTATTTTTCAAATTTAAATATTTTTCCATCCTGTTTCATTGACCTTCCTGACGTGAGTGTAAGTTTCTTGCTTCCTGTCTCTAGGAAGCCATCATCGACGCTGTGCCTCAGTTTCCCCAGGGTACCTTTTTCAGGCAGGGGTCTCGGGCTAAAACCACAGAAGCTCACGTTGCCACTAGCCTACCTTCACACTGGTCTTTCGCTGCTGACAGCTGGTAGCCCTGCCCGCAGGTACACCGGAAGGACCCCTCGGTGTTTTTGCACTGCCCGTGTATGCAGAGATTCCCTTGCTGACATTCATCAATATCTGTAATCACAAATAATGAGCATGGTTTGACATGAGGGCATATCTAGAAGATCCATCTCGCTCAACTCTGAGACGAAACTAAGTCACTGCCCACAGGGCACTCCATTCCCGGGCGCGCCCTTCCGGGCATGACCCCCAATCACAAAAATTTCCTATGATAAAGAGAAAGGAAAATGGAATGTTCTCTACAGCACATTCTGGGGCTAATATTACAAAAATAGTAATACTTCCTATAGGATACCCTCTAAATTTTAGTGTGATTCAGCTCACTAATGTTCCTCATATCAACCTCAGCAGCTAAACTATGGAATGGGAAAAGTTACAAATAGACAATAAAGTCATGAGCAAGTTAAAGCTACTTTTAATATAACCTGAAACCCTTTGCCATCTCTCCACCATACTTGGGCTACAGCAGAAATACAGATGAAATATTTGAGAGTTGAAAACAGAACCTCAAGCACAAAACAGTGACAACTGTCAGCATGTAGAAATTTCAGGAAAGAAGGCTGAATTAAGACTCTACAAAGAATTGTAAAAACAAAACCATATTGAAGGCAGAAATGGGGAGAAATAAACATTTCTCCTGTATTTAGAAGAAGCTGAAAAAGTAAAATATCAAACAATTGTGTTAAAAGATACTGAACTTATTTATTTATTTGGGGGAAAGGAAGAAGAGAGGGGGAGAGAAGGAAAGATGAAGAGAGAGGGAGAGTGAGAGCAAGAGCGAGAGCGCGAGAGAGCGCGCGCGTGAGAGAGAGAGAGAGAGAGAGAGAGAGAGAGAGAGAGAGAGAGAGAGAGAGAGAGGAAGAGAGAGAGAGGAGCATTGATATGAGAGAAGAGTGACTCGTTGATTGATTACCAGGGATCAACCTGCAACCCAGGAATGTGTCCGACCCAGAATCAAACCTGACACCCTTTGGTGCTCAGACCAACACTCTAACCACAGAACTTAATTTAAAAGAAACCAGGAAAGCCACGTGAAATGATGGTGGTATATTGATTGATAGCTGCTGGATTATCAAAAGAGAAAGTGGCGAGAATTTTTTAAATGCCTTGATTAAATGGCTTGATTTCTTTTAAGGAAACCAAGCCCTGGCAATCAATGTCTGACTATTGCTTTCTTCCAAAAATATCCTGCTTAGAATGCCTCTAAAATTTTTCCCCAAGAGATCCGTCCTTCCCCCTAAGTACTATGGACAATTACCTGTTTTCTGAGCAAAGATGCATTTCTTAACCTCCAGGGAGGCATTAACCTTTTGATTTTATCCTGATAAAAGCAAAGTCTCGAGTTATCAGAAGTTTCCTTAAAAAAAAAAAAACTCACATAAACTATGAATCTAACTGTTGTTCAGGAATTTGTGGGTTCCCCCCCCCCCATTTAATTTTATGTAGAAATAAGGGTACTACAAACTTCTGTTTGACTTACTGTGTTATTGATCCCTTTTATTTATACATAAGTCCTGCCTGCCAACTGTTGACTACCAAGGGAGAAATTAAATAAGTGAGCTGAATTTCATTTGAAGAATTATTCTATACCTTTCCAACACTCTTCAGTCTATTAGTTTTAGAAGTGGCCGACAGCAAAGAACAGCCTCCACGGTATTTTCTGTCAGCACATTCTGTAAAATACTGGAGGTCTCTCAGTATGAAGAGACCAACAACCGCTCCTGTCGCGTGTTGGATCTCATGTAATGCCTGACAACATTTTTAGTGCCTTGGACTCTTTTTGAGTTTCTCCAAGTAGATGACAAATTAAGTATTCTCATGTGCCGAGGTCTGCCACGGGAACAGACCCTCGGCTCCAAGAACTGGCAGGGTAAGCCAGACATCTTACACAAGTTCCTCTACTGGGAAGACTGTCAGGAGTAATCCATTAGAAGTAATGACATACACATTTGGAGTAACTTGAGGCAACCCAGTTATCTTGAATCAGGTGTCCGCTGGGTCTTTAAAATAACCAAGGGGAATAGAGGCTGTTTAGTTCTACAGATCAAAAGGCATTTTTCGTTTCCAAGAAGGGACAAAATTCCTACAATAAAAGAAAGCTTCCTAAAGAACAGGTGTGCAGGACAAAGGTCATCTCTCTTTTGTGCCAAGTGACGAAAATAAAGTATGATTCTCTGTGAAAGATAATTAATAATTTCGCACATATCCCTATGGCAACTCCAACTATCTCTAGTTATTTATAAGTTTAGGATATATAGTGCTAAACTGTACAGATGCAAAGAGATACAAAGAATAAAGCGGAAATAAATTCACACATTAGGTAATGTATTTATAACCAGATAAAGGCTGTCAGTTTATTTAGTGAGGTGAAGACAAAGACAATATTTAGGACCATCCACAAGGTGAGATTAGCAGCTTTGCTGCACTGACGGAAAAGGGAGAGATTTATGATCTGGGAAGAATTTGACATCTGAGAGCAGATGTGGTTTGGGAAAGATTATGAAATAATTAAAGAAAAAGGATGTTATGTAATTTATTATTATAAAAAGAAAAGGTTTTTGATTGATGAGTAAGGAAAACAGTGCATATATAGGTTTCTAATAAAAGATAGGGACTTTAAAAAAAATCCTCACCCAAGAATACGTTTTATTGATTTGAGAGAGAGAGAAAGGGGGAGAGAAAGCAGGAGAGGGAGAGGGAAACAGAGAGAGAGAGAAACATTGATGTGGGAGAAAAACATCAATCGGTTACCTCCTGTACATGCCCCGACTGGGGATCAAACCCACATCTTGGGTATGTTTTTTGTGGGGTTTTTTTAGTAGCAATTTCAATGAGATATAATTCACATACCATGCAATTCACCTATTTAAAGTATACAATTCAATGTTTTTGTATATTCACAGAGTTGTGCAACTGTACATATTATTTATAGAAACAGAAAAACTTAAATAAACAGATCTATGGTTTACAGATGCTCTGTAAAAATACACTGTCTTCCTTTGTGTACATAGCTATGGTCTGAGTAGCTCAGTGAAAATAAACCACAGGAGATGTGGGTCCCTTTCTAAGGATAGTTATACTCTAATACACTGAGTGGCCAGATTATTATGATCTCTGAATGTATAATAATCTGGCCACTCAGTGTATATCCTATATAATAAAAGGCTAATATGCAAACTGTCCCCTCCACCAGGAGTTCCACTAGCAGGCAGGCTGACCAACTGCCCATGTCCCCTTCCCCTGGTGAGGCTGGCCTGACCGCAATCCATGCATGAATTCATGCACCAGCCTCACACACACACACACACACACACACACACACACACACACACACTGAGTGGCCAGATTATTATGCGTTCAGAGATCATAACCCACTCAGTATATATTCTTAATGGAAGTTCAAGCAAAACAGAGAGGTGATGACAGTACTTACCCTTGCAGTGCTTGTGGTCTGGGGTCGGAGTGTAGCCCTTGTGACACGAACACATGTAGGAGCCTTCCAGGTTGGAGCAAGTCCCATTTGTGCAGACCTTCGGCTCCAGGCACTCATCCACATCTTGAAGAACGGTGCACATCGGGAAGGGAAATGACAAAACAAACAAACAAACAAAAGCAGACCAAAGGAAAGAGAAATAACACATGAAGAAAGTTGAATTTGGTTAAACTTTAATAAGGGGCTCTTCAAAAAAAAATAAGAAGAAAAAAAATAAGGGGCTCTTCAAAAGACCTTTAAGATAAACTTTCAAATGAACCCTCACAAGGAAAAAAAGCTCTGGTGTGAGCTGCTTACATGATGGTGCTATGCCTTAATTTACTTCCTACAAAGTAACTGACAAGAGCAACCACACATGCTGTATGAATAAATTCAATGGAAGACAGGGGAGCAGGAGAGAGAGTGGTTTGGAGCAACATCCCCTACAAACGAACATGCTTCAAGGAATCAAAGAGGCATCTAGCTCTACTTGGAGAACTGAGCTCAGAAAGAGGTGAGGACTCACAGGAGCAAAACATAGGATGGGGGGCCCCAGCGAAACCTCAAGAAAAAGGAGACTAGGTGAAAAAAACTCTAATAAAACCAGCATCATAAAAACAGTTCGGGGACAAATGTAAGGCCATTGGGGCAGTCAGAAGGTACGTTGTAGGCTAAAGAGGCAGTAACAGCTAATCTTTATCAAGCACTTACTGGACGCAGGCGCTAAAGGCTTTACCTATATTATCTCATTTAATCCTAACAAAACTCAGCTATCCACTGTCCAGAGAGGAAGGAACCATGACTTAGAGACACCCAATAGGCTGCCCAGGCCACACAGGTAGAACGTGGCGGCTCTGAGATTGGAATCCAGTCAATGTTAACCCCGAAGCACGCCCTTCTGACGGTAAGTTTCTGTCGTGGGCAGAGTTAAGTCTGGTGATAGGAACAGAGAGAGATGTTTATGTTTATGTTGGTTTTTATTATTTGCAAAAATACTCATCTAAGTGTCCACTGATTTCATTCAATGAAATAATGCATTCATTAAGCTCCTGAGAACATTATTAATTAAAAAAAGAAAAATTGGAGTTCTGAGCCCCATTTGAATGCCCCAGGGTAAGTCCACTGTAGGTTGTAGTGGGAAGACATAATGTGGCATAAATAACCAAAACCTGAGAGGAAAAACACAGCCCAAAGTGCTAGCAGTGTACACACACACACACACACACACACACACACACACACAGACAGCATCGCAATTCAGGCTTAATTGTAAAGCAGTCCGTCTCTGAATCAGTGAATCTTAACGCTAAGGCAAACAGACAATAAGGAGGAAAAGGCTCCTGACTTCACCCACTTCCCTTGACCATCCTCACTGCGAAGGCATAACAGCTTTCTACGCCTTTAATGTTCTTAATGTTAACAGACAAGAGAGTCACGGACACATCGACCACAGAGATCTCATTTCCGGTCAGCAATCCAGAATTCAGAGTGCATTCCTTTGCCCCACATTTCATTCAAGCTGTAATCTACCTTTCTTACAGTAGAGCTGAGAAATAAAGTGCTAGCAAAATACAGTAAGGAAAGGGGAGTCTGTGTGCACAGGCGGGTTCCACATGCCTACAGACAACAGCCACGCCATTGGCACTGCTCAGGTGGCTGTGCCCACTCTCACACAACCACCGACCATGGTGAACCGGCTCTTCACAGCAAGAACCACACCTCCAGGCTGACACACGCTCCGTCCTTCTGTCTGTCCGTCCGCCCATCCGTCCGTCCCACCTGTGTGGGAATCCACCTTTGTTCACACGGCAGACAAATGGCTTGGAAGAAGCCAAGCCCTGCAGCCAAAGTAAACAACGGGACAGAATGAGCCTTGACACTAAGCATGGCCGTTCCTGACAGCAGCGAGAAAGTGTCAACTGTAGCATCTGGTTTGCTTGAGAAAATGGTAACAAGCTGAAAAATGTATGGCTCTCTCTCTCTCATTATTCATGCACCAGGGAATGTGACTTAACAGGGCTGGAGAACGTAATAGCAAAATCAGTTCAAGACCGTATTTCTCTAAAGTAAGTGAACAGGCATTGCCGATGACTATTCATGACGTCTTTATAAACGCTCTACTTTGTCAGGTGACTACCATGATTAACTATGAAGCAGGATGCCTTGAAATGCCTAGGGCATTCTGATGTGTTTATTCTTCACTTATTACAGACATAATTGCATGGAGCTAGAATCCTTGCAAGTCAATCATTCACATGGAGACAGAGAGGTTTGGATTCAATGAGTATTTGGACTTATGGAGCTCATGCCCTTGGGGAAATAACTATATAGTAAAATATTATAAAAGTACCTCTACATGGGGTCAAAAGGTACAAACTTCCAGCTATAAAATAAGCAGAGTCAGCCCTAGCTAGTTTGGCTTGGTGGAGAGAGCATTGGCCTGCGAACTGAAGGGTCCATGGTTCAATTCTGGTCAAAGGCACATGCCTGGGCTGCGGACTTGATCCCCAGTAGGGGGTATGCAGGAGGCAGCTGATCAATGATTCTTTCTCATCATTGATGTTTCTATCTTTCCTTCTCCCTTTCCCTCTGAAATCAATAAGAATATATTTTAAAAATAAATAAAATAAGTAGGTCCTGGATATGTCATCCACAGTATGGTGACAGAGTTAGAAGTACTGAATTGTGTATTTGAAAACTGTAAAGAGAGTAGATCTTACTAATAAAAGTAACTTAGCAGAAGGGGGAAAAAAGGAAAAGAATTTGTAACTATGTACAGTAACACGTTAGCTAG
Source organism: Pipistrellus hanaki (assembly GCF_964339955.1). NCBI lineage: Eukaryota > Metazoa > Chordata > Mammalia > Chiroptera > Vespertilionidae > Pipistrellus > Pipistrellus hanaki. Next base: position 10,920,725 of record NC_140514.1, read on the forward strand.
ATTTACTGTGGTGAGCATTTTGCAATGTAAACAAATATTGAATCATGATGACATACATATGAAACTAATGTAACATTATATGTCAATTGTACCTCAATTAAAAAAGAATCTCTGTCGAGAAGACATGTATCTAGAGGGGGCCTCACTTGGTGGATGTAAAATAAACTCAGTGTTATATCTTTAGCCCAGACCTCTTCCCGAAACTGCAGATCCCTACATCTAGCAGGATCAGTCTACGAGACAGCTCCACCTGAGGTCCTACAGGCACCTCTGAGTCTTCGCAGCCCAAACTGACCTTCCCCACTGCCTCCTCTTTATGCTGTCTCCCATGACAGTACACGGTGCCACTACCCACTCAACTACCCACGTCAGAAACATGGACATCATCCTTTCTAGATTTCTTACACTTATTACCAAGTCCTATCAATCCTACCTTTCCAAATATCTCTCAAATATGCTCATTTCCTTTTCCTTCCTATTCTAGCATTCTCTCCCACATGTATCACTACCACGGCCTTTTATTTCTCTATTTCCGGTCTTGCCCTCTCCTAACGTTACCCAACCTACAGCCAGAATAACCTTTCTACAACACAGATCTAACCAATGGTTGTTCCTCTACTTTACAAATCCTTAGAGGTTCCCAGTGTTCTTCAGTTCCGTCAAGGACACAGACTCTGGGGTCTAGAGCGGCATGGACAGAAGGGCTGGTCCCCACAATCCTTGGGAAACAAGGTGGTCCCTGACCATCTCAGCACCCATCACTCACAGCCCTTTACCCCCTACCACAGAGGGAGATGGTAACATCTACTATAATGGAGATCAAAACTCACCTAACTCTAAGAATACGGTCTTATAAAAGAGCCACATTACCCAAATTCTTACACTGCATATACATTATGAGTTCAAAAGGGAAGTTTATCATGAAAAACACTGTGTCCACCAAAAAAGTGGCTTCCAGAAAGAATTACCAATGGGCTTTTGGGACAAAATTTGGCATTTGCCATTCAATGAATGAATGAAAACCTCCCGCAGTAAGGAAGTTGTCAGCATTTATGACACCAGCACTTAGTAGATATGATAGTTCAAAAGTTTATGAATTCTTCTCACTATTCTATGGCCCAACCCCAAGGATCCCTCTCATCTATAATCCCCTGACAGACTGTAACAAATGGCGTGTTGAAACCAGAAATGCCACGCCTGGAGCAGCTCCCAACCTACTCTTCTCTAATCACTCTCCCGGAAGCAGCACTCAAGACAGTCTGGCATGGTTTGCCCTGACTGAACCCTGGCTGGTTCTTATGATCATCACTCTCATTTAAAAGTGCTTCACCTCATCACCTGAATCCTCGAGTCTACAGTTCTTTGTCAAGATCAATTTGAAGTTCATGGGTCATTAGCTCCTGACTCCACCTTCTTTCCTCTTTAGGGGGAAATGAGGACATTAATCTCTCTACAGCTCTCTGGCAACTTTCCACCCTCAACCATGTCACAAAGATGGTTCCCAGCTGGCCAGCAATCCCACCTGCAATTCTCTCTCTGCCTTGGGATGTATTGTACTTCATCTGAGTTAGGCACTCTTCTGAGATTTCCCTTGCTAATATCCTGGGAACACACCACACTACCTGGTGGGCCTGACTTTTAAAGTCGCAAAGGGTTTCCAGTGGCTGATTTTACACCAGTCAGCCCAAGGCTGAGCTGAACACCCCTCACCTCGCCTCCCCCGCCTCCGCAGCCCTGCCACTTCACTTAGCTCCTTGGGGTGGGTCAGGACTGGTTCCAGCAACCATTGGCCTGCATTACTTCCTATACTTTCAAGGAGGTGAACTTGTCCACAGAGTGAACCAGGCATTTTTCAGAATCCATTCAGCCTCATTTAATTCCTAAGTGACCAATGTGGACTTCATGAGTGGGCATATTTGATATGGGGGGGAGGTTGGGAGGGTGGAAACATTCTATCACTATAGCTACATAAAAGGCTAGGATTACTCCTTGCCCCAAACATGCTATTACTTCAATGATCCCTGAACTATTCTTCACACACAGTCTTTTATACTAAAGATGATAAGAGAACATACTGGACAAAAACGCATACTTGACAAATGAGAGACAGACGCTGGGTAGGCCAGTGTGATCCAATAACCTCAAGAGCACTTACGGTACAGTCAGTCCTCAGGGACTCAGGGCTGCTGTCAGTTATGACCAAGTAATGCAGTAGCAGAGCTGTCTACAAAAATGTATGGTCCTCGAAGCCGCATCACTGCTTTTCAGAACTGGAAACCAGCCAAGGCTATGCACATCCCACGTAAAAAGCCAAGGATAGCCTGAGAAGATCAATTCCACTAATCCCTCCAAACCACTGGCTTCTCGCGTTACCTTCCCAAAAACACATGTGTCTTTCAGCAAAACTCAACTGGGCTATCTACGGGACAGGTCTGACATCCCCAACTCTAGCATCCCCCAGCTATTACTGTTACATCGAGCAAGGGACAACTCCAGCCCACACGGATGTCTCCTTTCTATGAACTCTCCTTTCCTTATTATGTTAATGATGTTGTTTTGTTCTTGAGTTTTCTTGAGTGCTCATGAGAGGGACAGGAGATACTGTGTAGAACAAAACACAAAGATTGTTTTTGGAGAAAGAGGGCCTGGGATCGGGTCCTAGCCCTGCCACTTCTTACCTCTGACCTTGAGCAGGCCTATTAACCTATTTGGGAGTCAGTTTCTCTATCTGTACTACAGGGGTGATTGCCAGGAGAAACAAATGAAGCCACAAAGTCAAAGCCCTTTGTGAACTACATAAAGCGAGGTGCTTTTGTTGTTATTCTCACACAGGCATGTTTCCTTCATAAAAGTATTTTTGTGTTGTTTTTTTTTTATTGAGTTGTAATTAACATATAACATTGTATAAGTTTAAGTGATGTGTTGATACCTTACATGTTGTGAAATAGTAGCATTAGCTAACACCTCTATAACAATTAAGATCTAGTCTCTCTGAATTTTATAATGTGGTGCTGCTGTCTGCAATCACCATGCTGTGCATTAGGTCTCCAGAAAGTACTTACAAAGAGTTTCAAGTTTGAAAATCCCTTCCCCCCGCCAGCCCCAGGTAACCACATTCAGTTTTATTTTGCTTTTTTACAATTTCAAATCTTCTCTGGCACCTGGCAGACAAATAGGTGCTCAATAACAACTTCCTGACTGATTAGAGATTCCTTTAGCATATAATGATTTAGGAGTAAGTCGAATGTTGACATTTTATAATGTCCACAACAGGTAGATGGTAAACTCAGCTGCCATCTTGTATGTATTTCAGGACAAGGAAGAAAAAAAGGAGGGTACTGGAGTTGGGGAAAGAAGAATTCTAACACTGACTGAGTCCTTCTTTATGTCAAACACCTTACTAAGCTCTTTATATGGCTCACTTAATTCTGACAATAAACCCTATGAAGAAAGTATTTCAATTCCTGTTTTACAGATATTAAAACTAAGCTTCAGAGTGGTCACATGGTTCCAAATCTGCCTAAATTCACGGAAATGTGACTGGCAAGTACCTTTCAACAATGAAATATTAGAGAATTTTTTTGGGGGAAATAATCTAGTTGGGTTGGAATCAGGCTAGTTCTCCAGGAGTCAAGAGAAACCTATACATTGAGTACCTGTCAGGCTGGCTCTCCTCAAGAAAAGTCCTGGTTGGAGCAGCCAGTTGGAAGTAGACAGAACTAAAGGTGTTGAAATAGTCATTATAGGCGGGGATCAAATGGGCAACAACTCCAGGCTGAATGTGAGGTCCAAGGAATACAGTGTTGAATGAGGAAAGTGGCTCTCAAGAGAGGACCAAAATCCACAGCTTGAAAGAAGATGCTATTATACATTAACAGAGGTGCCAACAAGAGTTGCCAGAAAATATTGAGGGGCAGACATTTTGAGAGTAGACAATAAACTATTGAGAATGAAGGACTACATGCCCTGGGCACTAGGAAAAAATGTGTCCCTGTGACAACACCTGCTGATGTTTACCTGTTTCTGCCCCAAAAAAATTTCTGTCCTAATTCATCAATCAAGGAGAAGCATCAATCAGTAAGACCCGGTGTACATGGCCTGAAGACAAACAGACCACCAATGGTTTCTGCAGGTCTACTGTTTAGCTAGTGAAAGAATCAGAAAGTGTAACTGGCATCAAATCCCTGCAGACTACAAGGGTCAAAAAAGCAATTCTTAATTCCCAATTAAACCATTTCAAATAAAAATGAGTCACATCAGAATAAAGATGGACAGAGTACCAAAAAAAAAAAGCAAACACCAAGCATAATGTCAAATAAAGGTACTATTTTGTACAACACTGCACAAGTGTAATCACACAATTTTAAAATATGAGTGAGTGAGTGAGTGAGTGAATGGAGGATAGTGGAAGAAGGAGGCTACAAGACATATGGCACAGAACAGTCCTGTGAGGTAGTAATTATTTCTACAGGTGATCACCCGCAAATGCCAAGTGTAGAGCTTTTCTTCAAACAGCGGGATCTGGTAACTTTTTACTGTTTTCATACATTAAGATTTGGACAATAAAAGTCTCATCAATGTATCCCAAATTATCTGAACTAGCAGGATATAAAATGCCACTACTCACAAATAACTGGTAGAGACAAAAGCAAATGGTTAATGAAGAACACCTTGTAAATGACTGATCTCTGACTACCCCAGAAACTGTAACTCTCGCTCTTCTCTCTTATGCTGCTTTCCTTCCCTTCATGGCACTCATCATCCCTGACACACCATCTACTTCTCATTGCTGGCTCACTTATCTGTAAGCACAGTGGCTCTAGAGCAGAAGTGCAATGCGAGGAGGGAATTTATGTTGTTCACTCTCCATCCCCAACGTCTACAGAAATACCTGGCTCATAGCAGGCACTCAATTGTTAAATGAACGAATACATATAGATCAAGTTGTGTTACCCATGAGCTCAACGCAAAGGTAAGATTAAGTAAGGACTACACCTTCTGGAAAGTATTTTGGAGTCTCACAAGTACAAAGGTGAGAATTAAACTCCATAAAGGAACAGAGACAAAGAGGAGTGGCTGGGTATTCCTGAGCACTGTCAGAGTTTAGCAGAAAAATCCAATCCATTCATTGGCTCAACATGAACAGAAATGTTTATTGCAATATCTTTCTGCTTTCTGTCACACTCATCTTTTCAACATTTGAAAGGTCTACTGCCATAAAAAAAAGTCATGATGGAAAATCCATTTTGATATCATCTGCAAAAGCCCTCATGAGGACTTTAGAATGAGCACAAGTCCAGCTGAGCAATGGATGGAACTGCAATTATACCACAGAGAAGCTTAATCTATAGATGACAAAGAGCCCAACATTTGACCCAGAACAGAAGGAAAAATATGCTGCCTACTTTTAATAGGAGATGCATGACCTCCAGAATGCAAAAATGAAAGCTATTCCTTAAAACAAAGTGTGTGACTTTGGCTGAGTAGCACAGTGACTTAACGTGTCTGCATATGATTCTACTAACCTGGCTGGCAAAGTGAAATTACTTTTAAATGAGGTGCCGTGTTTCTGTCACTACCACTGGAGCAAAGTGGTCACAATTAGATTGATTGTATACATCTAGGTATGAGAAGTCATTTATTATTATTACTACCCAACATAGATAAATGCATTTATATTGAAGAGCAATCACTTGCCAATTTGGTAAGTCGCATTCCATTAGCAAATTCATGAATCAGGGCTGTGTTTATATCACCACTTAGCTATGTAAGGTAAAGTTCAGGATCTGCTCTCGGGTTATAATATCCATCAGGATGTGGAAATGAGAGCATGAATGGAACCTTCATAGACAACTATAAAATGTATGCCAGATGGGAAAATTAAAACCAAATGCACTTTCTGACCAACACAGACTACAAAATATTATCAAATAAGCAATTAATGAAAAAAATCTTTTCTTCTCCCCAAAGATCAACATCTCACAGTTCCAATGACAGACACTCTTGGGATGGGCATGAGGCTTAGGGTTTGGGGCCACCTGCACCAGGTGCGGCTCATGCTGCCTGGTGCTGAGTCCAAAGCTTTGAAATGGAGAGTGTTTTTGCCAGGCCTACCTACACCACACTCTCCAAAGTACCTAAGTGTCTTCCCAGAATTGCAGGAGTAGGCCAACATTTTTAACAGACCCAGAAGGTCTGGCGTGTTCTACTCCTCAACTTGCAGCAAATCTTTCCTTGATTTCTGTCCTTCAGCCACACTGTCCACTCAGCTGCTGGAACATGACCGCCTCTTTCTACAAGCCCCAGGCATATGCTGCTTCCTTTGTCCAAAATCTTCTCCCTCCCATCGCCTTCCCCAATTAAAGATTAACTCAAGGATTTTCCTAGAGGCAACTCATTGTAGCACAGGCTCCTAGAGCGTCGCAGAACCATCCCTTCCTAGCACTTGTATCAGCTGTGCACTGGCACTGATTTATGAGCTATCTGGGTGGGTACCCATCTCCCCCACCGGATAGGAAGTTCCATGAAAAAAGCACCCTTCTTTTTGGACCCCTGATGTACCCTGGCACTCAGTACAACTCTGAGCATAGAGAGTAAGTTGTCCAGCATTTGTGAAAGAGAGGATAGAAGGAATGAATGAAAGAAAAGTCCAGAGTTTGGCATGGAGTGCAAAAGAGTTCAATTTTTTAGGAAAAGACCATATGGTAGACAGAAACACCAAGGAAAGCCATGAAAGGAGACCGTTAGGGAGAGCACGTGTAATTAGAACCGAAGCAAGTGTATCAGATCTCCCTTGGCGCCTGATGCAGGCACTATTTATTAAATACTTAAATGAATAAATGTATTGTAAAAGGGACATTGAGAAATCAATCAAGATTTCCCTTTCTGCGTCTGCTATTTCCGCTGCAAGTTTGTGTTTGTACGTTTCCTAATTCTTTGTGGTCTCTGACAGCTTCTTCATATGCCTTTTCTCACTTTTTAAGTATTTTGCTTTCTACCGTTCTCCCTGTGGTGATTATTTTATTTAGTTCTGGTTATTTAACACATCAGGTAACAATGTGTTTCCACCAGAATTATTTGTTGCATGCAAAAATCCCACATTTCTCATGCCAACTCACTTCCTTATTTTCTCTATGGTTAAAACTTACTTAGAACTTTTCTTTGAAGTTGCCTTAGAATAATATTTTGTTACATTCCATATGTGTATGTGTGTGTGTAGTTATTTATATTTTATTTTGAAACAGGGCTCATTTGGTATTACACTACTCTGTCGGGAAACAGGCCAGACAGATGAAATCTACACTAATAAAAGAGAAAGATGCAAATTGACCGTACCTTCATGACACCCACCAGCCAATCAGAAGTGAGTATGCAAATTAACCCAACAAAGATGATGGGTTAATTTGCATACACAGGAGCCCAGCAGAGGGATGGGAGGGGGAACACTTGTGTCATTGCCATGGTGACAATGCAGGCGTTCTGCACTGCCCCAGCCACTCAGGGCCTCTGGGTAGCATGGGAAGGCTGGACCAGAGCCGGGCTGGAGTAGAAAGCGGTGGCTCCAGGGCTGGAGCAGAAAGGCAGTGCCAGCAGCCAGGGAAAGAAAAGCCCATTCTTGCATGAATCTTCATGCATTGGCCTTCTAGTAAAACTATATGATAAGAACTCTGTGGTACCTACCGATACATTGCCCATTCCAGCCTCGGAATCCTTCCGTGCAGGGAACACACTGGTAAGATCCAGGAGAATTCACACACTGCTCATCTGGACAAGTACTTGGACTCAAACACTCATCAATATCTGAAAAATCAAAAAGGTAGGTCACAGACATTTTATCGGGATACTTCAGCAAACACTTTTGTGACAAAGGGGGAAATGCATATACTATTTGGTAGGGAAAACAACCAGCTAAGTGACACAAGGTCTATAAACTCACAGCGCTAATGCATGGCCAAGTACACTTTGACCGAAATATTTACACACATTCCCAGGAAGTCGTTGGACCCAATTCTCCAACTGGCAGGGCCCGAGCTCCCTAGTGTAGGAGCTCGCAACTTCTCCCGGGCAACTTTCTGGACACCAAACCAAGTGTGCTGTTTGCCAGAAAAAAAAAAAACAGAGAATAGGGATGAGCAGGAGGAAGCCATACAGGGTGGGGCAAAAGCAGGCTTACAGTTTTCCATGTGGAAAATGATACCATAACGCACACAAGAATAAACTCTGTGTTTCAAATACTCCCAACCGTACACCTACTTTTGCCCCACCTACCTACAAGTCAGCTCTACAGACACTTGACGCTCTGGGGAAATTCTCACTTTGGCCTCATGACCCAAAAACATTCCAGGTTGGATAATTTAAAACCTTTCATATGCTAGGAATTCCCTGGAAGTAGGGGGGGAAAACACACTAGAAGAGAAGGAACTCATCACATACTTTCAAGATTTCCCATCAAACATGGTGGTAAGATCAAATGGTAGTATTTTCTGGTAAAAATACACCTTTCTTTTCACATTCACAGCTAACTGAAGTTACTGATCATTGTTCTCTTCCATGTGACGGGGACAAACACCTAAAATATGGTTGGGACTGTGACAGAGATATTGACTCCAATAGCTTGGGGCATTTTTAAGAATAATTAAACAAAATGGGGGAAGAAAGTAGGATATATTTAAAGTAATTGTTTTCCTGGAGTTGGATTTTCTGAATCTCTGTGAGTGGATTTAATGTTTAAGTGTCTCAATATAAAATGTATATAAGACCTCTAATCATACTTGAACTATAGACATATCTCAGGACTGAAAAATTAAAAAAAAAAAAATGTGATGGATACACAGAACAGGCACGGGTATTTGACGTCTTCTGGTAAATTTTTTCAAATGACCTCTCATTGCATAATCCTGGTTATGAGTAAAAAAAAAAAAAAAAAAAAAATGCTTCAAGTAAAAGAGTTAAAGACAATAGTAACAGAATCAACACCAGGCCAGCACTGTAATTATTTTTCCTATCGGTGAAAAATTCTTGCCAATAGACAATGACACACAGTGGTTTTATGTGTGTGTGTGTGTGTGTGTGTGTGTGTGTGTGTGTGTGGTTTTTTGTTTTTTTGTGGGTGTTTTTTTTTTTAGGTCAGATGTTCTGGGACTTCTTGTTAGGTCAGATGTTCTGGGACTATAAAAAGATGATGCTTGCCAGTTTCACTTTCCAAACAGCATGACATTATCCTCTGGATGGGATGTTTTTTTAAACCGAACTACAAATCCTAAGTCAGAGAAGGTCACTGAGGTAGGCTGGACCGATAAATAAGAAGATGCCATGCTGAGCAACACCAGAAACATCCCTGAGTTTCCTGCTGCCCTCGCCTGCTCTCTGGTCCCCTCATCTACGAACGAGGGACCACCTGACGGGGACTATCTTAGCGGAACAAAGTAAGGATGCATGAGATAATGTCTGTAAACTACAATGGGCTCCTTGGAGACAGGCCCTGTTTGAAAGCAGCCTTGTCAGGGACAGCTGAGAAAACCTTCCGTGAGCCAGGAGCCCGGGGACCTTTGGTTCGGGTCCATGACAAAATTAGAAAACAGCCATGTTCTTTGGCTCCTTCTTCTTCTCGAGCCTTTTCATAGGGAGAGAATTATATGGTTTTTGTTTTTTTTTTTACATGGGGAACTCTGGTAATATTTCTGTTAAATAATCTGCATACATTAACTATTACCGAAAAGTCTCCTGTGGACTTGCAACATTTCTTTCTACTCCTTTCCACTTTCCATCCTGATGCTAGTTATCATTTCAATGTCTATTCTTCTCATTCTGAGACTGTACGTAGAACATAACGATCCATATTGGACCTCCTTGGGGAGTGCTGCTTTGCACGTAAGTGCTTATCAAATACCTACACACACACACACACACACACACACACACACACACACCCTTTTTATAAGTACTCCCACAACTAGATATATACTAAGAAGATATACACAAAAAGGTTAGGGTTAGGGTTAGGGCATCAGGGAAGGGCAAAGATTAAGAACAAATGCTTCCTCAGAACTAATAAGGTGACCAGCACCATAGAAGCTACTGCAACACCACTTCTATGCCCAGCAACCCTGAAGAAAGCCAGCTTCTCAGCTGCCATGCTACAGATGAAGAAGGAACTTTCAAAGGGGCCAAGTTACTGGCTCCCAAGCAGACAGTCATGACCTGCAGGGATCATGAATTGATGCCACGGCTCCTCTCTCTCTGGTGTCCAGCCTGTCTCTCCAAGCAGAGAGAGAGTTCCAGGAAGAGGGGAGTGGGGACACATCACACCTGCACTCCACCATATCCCTCGGCCCTCAGGGACAGTTCACGGCTCTGTTCTCATTCGAGCTGACCAGAGATCCGGTAACGTACACTGTTCCCACTTGTCTCTTGATTAGAACCGGAGGGGCCAAGGGAAGAGGCCAGCAGGAGGCAGGCGCAGGTTGCCAAGAACTGTCCAATTAGCTCTCCCTCCAGGCATGGGCCGTTGGAACTGAAGGAAACCAACCTGCAGACGCCAAGGGACAGCTGAGAGCAGCTTACCCCAACCAGTCTACCTCCTCCCCTCCCTCTGGACGCCCATATTCGAAAGGAGGCTGAACCTCAGGCAGCCAGGCAGGGAACCCCAGGGCCTCAGCAGCACCGCCACAGCTGGGCTCCTCAGGCACTATCTCAGAGACCCCTGCACCTTCACCTTATGTTTTCATGGCAGGATCTAAGCTGAAGTTCAATGCAATTTTCTTCTTCTTTTTTTTTATTGCCTTTGTTGGTTTGGGGATCAGGGTAATGCTGTTTTATTCATGAAAATAATTAAAGGGAAAAGTGGCATCATGGTTCAAAAAGAACCAAACATGAGAATGTGAAACTGTTCATCATTTTGGCCATGCTATAAAAACTTTTCAGCCTTAATCGGTTTGGCTCAGTGGATAGAGCATCAGCCTACGGACTCAAGGGTCCCAGGTTCGATTCTGATCAAGGGCATGTATCTTGGTTGTGGGCACATACTTAGTAGGAAGTGTGCAGGAGGCAGCGGATCGATGTTTCTCTCTCACTGATGTTTCTAACTCTCTATCCATCTCCCTTCTTTTCTGTAAAAAGAAAAACACAAAAAACACAAAACATATTTTTAAAAAACACAAAACTTTTCAGCCCCATCTGATTTGGCTCAATGGATAGAGCATTGGCCTGGAGATTGAAGGGTCCCAGGTTTGATTCCAGTCAAGGGCACATGCCTGGGTTGTGGGCTCAATCTCCAATGGGGGGTGGGGGGGGTGTGCAGGAGGCAGCCAATCAATGATTCTCTCTTATCATTGATGTTTCTATCTCTTTCTCCCTTTCTCTTCCTATCTGAAATAAATAAAAATATTAAAGTAAATCATGTCCCTCTTTAAAAAAAAAAACAAAAAAACTTTTCAAAACATTTTCGTAAGGAGAGCCAGTTTCTGGCTGCAGTCCTTCATAAAGGCATTTTTATTGGGCGCTGCTGGAATTTGACCTGCAGTGGGTCAGACAAAGCTGCTGTGGGGAGTCTGCAAGTGAGTCCCAAAACCTACGTGAAAGAAACAAGTCGAGACAAAGAAATGTATCCAGGTGAAAAGGTCGAGAACAACAACAAAAAAAAATCAAAGGTGGTTCCCCCGCACCGTGTCCTCACACGGAGGACCCAGACACTATAATTAAGTCTGGGTTTGCACTAACTCTGCAATAATTGTGCTAACGTGATCTCACTTGAAATACCAGCGAAGGAAGATACTGAAGTGGGTTAAGAAAGAGCATAAAGATAGAAAATAGTCCAGGCAGAGCCACAGAAGTGAGGCAAAGAGGCCGTGAACCCAGAAGGCGGGAGGCGCTGAGACGAGCTGGTGGCGTGCACAGACTGGCAGAGGGAAATACCGGGCGGGGGGAGGAGGGGAGGAAAGAGGGGGGCCTGCCAGCCCCTGGCCTCCGCCCAGCCCTGCGTGCACAGTCAGGCTGACTCAGCACTCAGCAGTGGTGCGCGCCCCGCCTCGCATACACTCACCCTCGCAGTGGCCTCCGGGGGTCATGCGGTACCCGCTATCACAGTACTTGCACCGGAAGGCCCCCACGGTATTGATGCAGTGGCCTTCCCCACACACATCCGGCCGCAGGCACTCATCAACGTCTATGGAAAGCAGAAAACAGGGTGGGGTTTACTTCCCAAAATAAAATGTCAAACCTCTCCCTGGTTAGTTTGAGTTGAAGAATGAAATAACTGAGTCCTGCTATCACCTGAGTGGTTTTGATTTGTGTGGGATCCAAAAGAAACATTTAGCTCCTCTGGTCTTTGCACACACTTGACACTCTTAGTTGAAGGGGGTCAGAGAATAATCCTATATAGTAAAAGCCTAATATGTGAAGGGTCCAACCATTCATTTGAGCAGTCACTATGATGTGCCCTGACCACCAGGGGGCAGACGCTCAGACCAGTAGGTCAGCTTGCTGCTGGGGTCCAGCAGATCGGTTCCAGGAGATGCGCCAGACATGCCCTGGAGTCCTCCCACCATCCCTCCCCAGCCGGCCAACCTCCTGTGGTCCCTCCCCAGCTAGCCAGCCCCAATCATCAATCCTGATTAGGACTAGGTGAGACAGGGCAGACACGTCCAGGAGCCCTCCTGTGGTCCCAGATTGTGCACTGGTGGGGTCCCTTGGCCTGGCCTACACCCTCTCGCAATCCAGGACCCTGTCAGGGGATTGTCAGAGAGCCAGTTTCGGCCCGATCCCCGGAGGCCAGGCCGAGGGACCCCACTGGTGCACGAATTCATGCACCAGGCCTCTACCGTTCTAGTAACTATGTATGGTTCTGGCTAGGTACTCAATTTACAGGGGAAATCATTCCGAAAGTTACATAAATGTCTCTTAATGCCTAGGCCATACCCCTAGAACTAACAATGAATGTCAACTGTCATTTAACAAAAAAAAATATTTTAATACAAAAAAAAGTACTGGGGGGAAAGAATTTAATTTTAATATCTTTCCATATCTAGCAGATTTCTATGGCAGAGCAGGCGTTGTCGGACTAAGCAGTGAATGGGTGGGATCTCAGGCGAGGCAACAAGCCAGACCTGGGAAGTGAGGCACAGGAAGTACCGCCATTACCTATGCATCTGGTACCCTCCTCACTGGCCATGAATCCTGCCGGGCAAATACACAGGAAACTTCCCTCCGTGTTCTCACAGCGTCCCTGCGAGCAGAGGTGTCGGGACTGCGTGCACTCGTCAACGTCTGTGAAGAGAATGACGATCAGAGGGTCAGTCAGCTGGAGCGTGGCATTCTCCATCGCCTTGTCCGTGAAATGCCAGCCGACCCCGTGTCTCACGGCCCTTCATCGCTGAGGACAAGGAGGCATGGCTGTTCTCCTGAAACCCTTGGAAGGCCGTGACTGGGAAGAGGGAACACGCACTGTGCACATCGCTTCAAAAGCTAACGCTACCATCGGGACACTGGTGTTTCAAAGAGACAGGTTTCAGGTCAACATAGAAGGACCTGCCGGATACCTGGACTCGTCTAAGCTCTGCAATTCGCCGAGCTACTCCCAGGCCGGGCGGCAGGGACAGGCCCAGGGGCGTGAAAGCGACTCTCCCGCTCTACACACAGGTGGAGCATGATGGCCCTTTCAACCTCATACTGTATGGCTCTAGTCACTCACACAGTGTACGCAGGGGAGAGGGAAATAACCATAGTGTGAACAGGTGGGTGTCCCCTGACCCCCTCATACTTACACAAAACCAAAGAGCCAAAGTTAGAAACCTTGTCTAACATCACTTAGCATATTAAAGTAGTATTCCTTAGCTTTATGCCTCTCTTGCTTTTATTCACTTTATAGCCCTTCGTTTCTAAAAAACGAATGATAGTGTTAATAACCCACCACCATCCCAGCTCTTTCTGAGACACATTTTTTTCCAGAGAGGCATACTCAATAACTTTGTGTCAGCATTTGCTGATTTTTCAATTTAGAAATCCCTGTTGGAAACCAGATTTTATGCAATTGGAGAATATAATTCTTTATTGCAGTGCATGTTAATATTAATTTGATTTTGCTAAATAGATGTTTGTAGCTCTCTGTTTCTAGAACTCTTATTTTACATATTTTACCTGAAAAACTTGTTGAAATCACTTCACCTTTATGTAATTGTATTATACTTGGCAAAGCAGGCAGAGTTGAACCAAGAGGTAACAGCTCCCCCAAGAAAACCTCTTTCTGAGCATCCTTAGCTCAGGGGTAAGAACTTTATAATACTAAACACAGTAACATTTTCCTTTGATAATTACAGGAAAAAAAATGCTCTTATTGTGCCAATATTTGCTGAATAATTTCGCCTGTGAAAGGGGCGCTTACCAAGGCATTTCCTCTGCTGCTCGCTGAACTTATAGCCTTCGTAGCAGATGCACGTGTACCTCACCGGCAGGTTAATGCAGTGTCCCGCTCCACAGATGTCAGGGTTCACGGAACATTCGTTGATTTCTTTAAAAACAAGTAAAATGTTGGGAGGAGAAACAGATATAAAGATTTCATTGCTACCGATAAACCATCACTTTGTGTTTCCTGATGAGCTTATTGCCAGGCATGCGCTTAAAAGACCAAAGATGACCACTTCTAAAATCAAGTATAAATTCATTTGACTACTTTATTAATTGTTCCATTAGGCCCACCCAAGGTCATCAATAATTCCTAATGAAACCATTTCTAGATGAACCAGAGTGCGTGGACACTCAGAAAGAGCCATGTTGGGAGTTGTGAAGTAACAAATTCTTCCTAACTTCTAAGATGGCCTATCAGTGAATTTCCCTCCACCCAAATTCATTTCTGAATCATCATGTGATCTGTCCTGATAAGAAATATATGGTAACATTGCATTTGATAGGAGGCCAAATTCAAGTTCCAACTATGTCCAACCTCCTCCAAAATTTCTCACTAATTCTGAAGAAAGATGTACCCCTTCTAATCAAAGCAAAACTTCTGGGTGTAACTTTACTCTTAATTTGTCAATTCCAACATGAGCATATTTTATTTAAATAGATAAAGTAGAATCTTCTTCCAAATCTTCTTTGCTAAATTCATCCCTCACTCTTCCACTGATTCTGGCTTGAGACTTGCTTCTTCTATAAAGCCAGAGCAGGTTAATCCTGAGCTCTCACTCCACTCATAGACAGGGTCATAGAAGATCAGAAAAATGAGCTTAATTACCAAAAGGACCTAAGGACTCAAAGGTG
Organism: Pipistrellus hanaki; assembly: GCF_964339955.1. Lineage (NCBI taxonomy): Eukaryota > Metazoa > Chordata > Mammalia > Chiroptera > Vespertilionidae > Pipistrellus > Pipistrellus hanaki. The sequence continues at coordinate 10,935,977 of NC_140514.1, forward strand.
GTCTTCTGAGATGACCTACCTCCCTAACATAGTCTGCTTTCCATGACCTTTGTAAGGAGGAAGAATGGTTCAGTGAGAGTGGGCAGTGGTCAGAAGTCCAGTCTTGGAGACACTCTCAGTACAAATCTTGCTGTCCTTTCTTAGCTCTGTCATGGGGAGGTAAGCTACTCAAAAATTCCATGCCTCACTTTTCTACATGTGTAACATGGGAATAATCGAAGCGCCGACGTCAGGCTCTCAGGCTCAAAGGAGATAACATCAATAATGGCTGGAGACCAATGCCTGGCGCATTTTCTAAGATCAGCAAAAGAGAGCAATTATCGCCATTATCACTCTTGCTCCTGTGAACAACAGCTATTTGTTCACTGTCATCACACAGGAAGCAATGCTTGAACACATGCTGTTGTGGAAGAGCCCAAGGAACCCAGAGTAAGATGGGGGCCTCAAGCATGGCTGCCTAATGCCCAGCCCAGTTAGAGGGTCTATAATTTGAAGGAGAAGAAAAATAGGTGACAGATGTGCTCTGTCACCAATAACCCACCATGCACTCTGCAGAAGAAGGATGTGAAAACCAGCCCCTTAACCACTGGTACGCCATAAGCGTCTATGTAAGTCTATAGATGCAAGCAGCAGACCTCTTTTCATTAAATCCAAAATACCGTGGCAGTTAACTGGTTAACAAAGGTTCACCATGGAAATGACCTACATGAGGATGAGGTTGCTCTCCAAAACCCCACTACCATCTTCCAATTTCATCAAGTGCTATTCGCTGTGCTGTGACTTTCAGACACCAGACGCAAGTCACTTGAAAAGTTGGTAGACTTCAAAAGAAAGCATATGAATACAGAGCTGCAGTGTTTTACCCAAAAGCACTTGGAGATAAGGGACAACACACACTTACAAATTACTGATATCTTCAGGGAGCCTGGTTATTGCTAACTCACTTTCAGGAGAATAGTTTTTACACTCAGTATAATATAAAATTATATAAAACAGAAAATAATTGGAAAGACTAAAAAACATGGATGATTAACATGGATTCCTTAAATTTAAGTGATGGGCAATTATTCCAAAAAACGAATTAAGATACATATATAGCACAGATTATTATACAGTCAGTAAATGATAGAAAAATGTTTACTTGTTGCAAAATATAGTTGGGAGCAAATTTTAATATAGATATCAGCTAAATTACAAAAGACACAGAAAAGAAGATTTTAAGGAAATAAATTCAGTGTCAGGATTATGGGGATTGATGATTTTTTTTCTTTATATTTTTCAAAACTTCTACAATGAGCATATATAATTTTATATTCAGAAAGGTCTTCAATTAAAGTTATCATTTCTATGTTCATTTCTATGTGTGATAAAAATCTGAAGGTAAAAAGTAGTGTTTTCCAGGTTATACTCCTAGACCCTCAGGTAAGAATTATTTTCTCTGTTGACAGGAATTCTTTAGTAGAATAGTGTCAAAAGCATGCCTCTGACCATCTAATCCAGGGGTCCTCAAACTTTTTAAAGTGGGGGCCAGATCACGGTCCCTCAGAGAGCTGGAGGGCCGGACTATATGAACTACTAATTCCTACTGTAACACCTCGGCTGCGCTCACTGCCCAAAAAACCTGGCGGGCCGGATCAGACTCCTCTGTGGGCCGCATGTGGCCCGCGGGCCGTAGTTTGAAGACCCCTGACATGTTAAAGTTAGAATCCTTCTTTGAAAATTATTTCTATTTATACTTTTTTATTACTGATCTTTATACTCTTTTCTCCCATTTTCTTAAGACAGAAATATATATTTATCACATTTGCAAAAAGAAAAAATTGAAGAGAAGTTAATAATAAGGGACAAAAATTCAAAACAAAACAAAGACTATAAATATCTAGATTTTCATGAAATGTTTAATCAGTACTCACTTTCCATCACACACACACACACACACACACACACACACACACACATACACACACTAATTTGTTGATTACCAAATATTTGCCACCTTTCAAGCATATTGGAATGGAATGTTTACCCGTGTGAATACAAGTCTTTAAAAATGTGTATGCTAATTCACACCAGATACATTCCTATACCAGTTTGCCAACATACTAAGCTTCTTCTTAAGTCAGCTCTAAGATATAAGAAATTCTTAAGAATTATAACTCCTTAATCTTAGGAAATGAAATGAATACCATCCTTTCCTTCCAATCTAGTATTGTGAATAGAAGCCGTGCGGTTGAAGTTATATTCACGAGGCATGTTTGAGGAACTTTAGCTGATTACCCCATAGATTAGGAAGTATATTAAGCTGCAGCTCAAAAATGCTGGTCCCCTTTGGAGGGCCCTAACTTAGGTAAGAAAATGGTTTTCTGACACCACTAGAGGGAACTAAGAGACACATCACAGGAGCAAAGAGACATTTATGAAAACACACGTAATTTCCACACTGTTTGTTCCACTTTTCACCCAAGTCATTAGTTCATTAGAAAGAAGTTGTAACACCTCCCGAACACTTCTGCTTTCTCTTCACTAGTCACCAAAAATGAATCAGCACCATTTTTAAGGGAAAAGTAAATTACTAGTACTCCTATCTTAAAACTTAAGCAAAACATGTCTCCTCCCACCGTCTCCTACACTTTCCCTCCTTTTTTAAAAAAAAAATTAAATTCTCATTCTCTGGCACATATGCTACACAGCAAGACGAGACCTGAGGATACTGTCTTGAAGGATAAGGAAAGCTTCCTGCATTTTCCATGTGTTTTTTTTTTTTTTTGGGGGGGGGGGAGGGGCGGGGAAGACATTGTGCTTCTTACATTTTGAAGAGGTCATTCATACGTAGGCATGTGAACCTGTTCTCAGAGAATGGATCAGTTTATGTCAAAACATACATTTCTGCCCAGTCAGTGTGGCTCAGTGTCTGAACGCTGACCTATAACCAGGAGGTCACCGTTCAATTCCTGGTCAGGGCACATGCCAGTTGCAGCTCTAGCCCCAGTAGGGGGTGCGCAGGAGGCAGCCAATCAATGATTCTCTCATCACTGATGTTTCTCTCTCTCTCCCCCTCCCTTCCCCTCTAAAATCAATAAAAATATATTTAAGTTTAAACATACACACACACACACACACACAAAAACAAAAAAACAAAAAAACAACAACACACACACACACATACATTTTGTGGATTAGACTGTGTTGGCATAACCCTGGAAATATAGCCAAGCCTCACACAGGAAGCACTGGTCTTAGTGGAACTCTCTAAATGGGGATGTCTTGTCTCCCTCAGCATGTCCACTTCCCAGAGAGACCATCAAGAGACCGCCTCCCTGGACTCCTCTGTGTGTCCTTCATATCCCATCCCATCCCCTGGTGTTCTCAGGACCACCCTCCCCTTCCCTACTCTACCTGCCCCTCAAACAACTCCACCATCACTGGATCAAGGACCCTTATTCTGTTTATGTTTTCGCTCGAGTCCTCTTAGAATTTGGTCAAAGGGCCACAAGACGCCAACGGAAAACCAAACATTCATCTATCCCAACCACAAGGCCAATGGTGGATGTAAGAGTTTGGTATCTATGTTGTATTTTCTAGAATCAAATGAAAAAGACAGCTTTTGGAAACATCTGAAATTGAGTACACTGATGTTAGGCTTTTTTCACACCTCATCATGTGATTGGTTACTCTGAGTAAATAAATAAATGGAGCCTAGAAATATCAAACCACACTGATTTCACATGAAAGAGAGAGTTCCTTTTCCATCCGTAGGCATGGTTTAGAGATGCTGTCATGACGTGGGTGATACACGTCAGGGACAAATGGTCTCTTTAAATCGGCTGATTACGAGATCTGGAAAAGGTCTGATGAGCACACAGTTTTGGGGATGTTTGGGCTCTGAGAATTACAAAGGTTTCCGCAGAGGCAGCCATGATGTCAGAGAACAGTTTCTGGCTGGCCTGCCAGGGTGGCGGAGAAAGCATGGGATGAGCAGGAGGAAGCATCAAATGCGAACTCTTGGGAAGGTTTACAGAATGCCCTGGCCTCCCAACTGCCACCCGATGAGCATAAGCTGTCCCACAACAATGGAAACAGATGTTTCCACTTTGCAACTATCTGCCAGAGAAATAGAGGTTTCGTTTCCCAACCCATCCTTGGGCTGTGAAGACACTACACTAAATCAGGACTTTATATGCTGAAATATATAATTTATTTGGACACCGCGTGCCAAGAATGTTGCAAGCCACCGACTCAGCTATTAAGAGTGGAAAATACCACACTTATTTCCTGCAAATATGTGGCTCACTTTATAATTATTGCATGTCAGGGGGTGTCTGACAAAAATCTGAAAAGTCTACTTCTAACCTCACCGTCATAAAGATATCATCACCAGGCAATGTGGAACTGATTTTACTTAGTTCAGACTCATTATTATTCTACCCCTTTCTTCAATTTATGAGAGTGACTAATGGTGACAAATAACACCAACCTCTTCTGTGTTTTAGGGAGAAAAAATCATTGCATAATATTTCCTAAGAGAACAGATCACAGCACTCCCTCAATTTATATGTTTGGCTCTCATCTCAAACCGATGCAAACATCTATATTTTGATTTAAATTAAATTTGATACGAAACAGTCTTCCGGTTCTATTGTAGATTACTGAATATAATGGAGCTTCCAAGTTGCGAACCATTTAATTTAAAGACTGTAATGCCCTTGTGGATTGTTTTAGATAATTTTACTATAGGAAGGGGGAGTACCTACAC